>NW_027172192.1:10000-353510 GCF_036898095.1 Palaemon carinicauda | reverse complement strand
ACTAATAATAATAATAATAATAATAATAATAACATTGAAAATTAATCTACGCTGTTTATAAATTTCAAGCCCAAATACTATAAATAATATAAAAAAACAACATTAATAATAATAATAATAATAATAATAATAATAATAATAATAATAATAATAATAATAGTAATAATAATAACATTGAAAATTAATCTACGCTGTAGCGTATGTTTGTAAATAAGCCAAAATACGCCTTGCTAAATAATTGCGTAGTCCAAGTATTATCAACAACAACAACAACAACAACAACAACAACAACAACAACAACAACAATAAAATAATAGTAAACCAAATTCCTCAGATATACATCTAAATGAAGAACATACAATCTATTCCTACACAAATACAATAACGCTCTACATTCTACGAAACATCATCTATACAGTCATCTACAGGCGATCCCAGTTTAGCTTTTTAGGTTACTGTACCAACTGTACTGGAATACCAGAGTAAGGCACGCATACATTATCACCTTTATCAGTTCAGGAATAATAATGGCGGTGCTCGTATGCTAATATCCAAACGATATGTTCTTTTCTTAGTAATGGGGCATGGTGTACGCCCTGCTTACCCTGCTGCTTAACTCTTTTACCCCCATGGACGTACCGGTAGGTCCTTGCAAAAAAATGCTATAAGTTGATAATTTTTTGAGAAAATTCAGGCATTTTCCAAGAGAATGAGACCAACCTGACCTCTCTATGGCAAAAATTAAGGCTGTTAGAGCAATTTAAACAATATATACTGCAAAATATGCTGGGGGAAAAAATAACCCCTTGGGGGTTAAGGGTTGGAAATTTCCAAATAGCCTGGGGGTAAAAGGGTTAATACAAGTGGTCTGTGTTGCTTTTTAGAGAACCGGGAAAGGCGATTGTTCAGATACATAGGTATGGGCACAAGTCTATGGGTAATCAGTCTTATTTTGGTCTTAATTCCATTGCGTACTTGCACTTCGATGAATTTTCTTCAAATTCTAATCAATTTCTGATTGGGTCATACCCCAAATGTACACCAATTTTCGTTGAAATTGGTTCAGTAGTTTTTAAGTAATGTTGTCCACAAAAATTAAATTTAAAATATTTTCCATTTACTTAATACGATTATTTTCAAAGTACTGCTGCGTACTTGTACTTCGATGTACTTCATCCAAAATGTTACAGATTCATCCTTAGGTCATACCCAACGTGACTACCAAGTTTGGTCAAAATCGGTACAGTAGTTTTTGTAGTTGCTCACAAGCAAATACATTCAATAAAGAATTTCAGGATCATCTCAGTGGATTGTGAGAGACTGATCAAGTTGCCTGATGCTTAAGTTAGTGATTTCTCCACTGACATATGCCCCGAGGAAGGAAGTATGCATTATTGTTTCTATATTCAGCTTTATTTATTGATGCTCGGGCAGGAAAAGTGAGCCAGGCTCAATTCTGGAGAGCTGAAAATGCCCTTCTTACTCTCAATGGGAACAAAGAAACTATACGGACTCCTAATTCATGTATCTGAGTTTGGGCTTCGCTCGTGGCTTGATAGATTTCACTAGTGAACACGATCTTGCTGTTCTCGTGCACAAGGGGTGATATTGAGGGCCCCAAAAGTCTGCCTGCTGAGTTATTAGCAGCCATTGTCTGTTACCCATTGTTCCTAGCTTGGGTTGAGCTATGGGGCACTTTGTGGCAGCCCAATGATCTAGTCGGTACATCGGACACTCATGAGCGACCTTTAAATCTAGAGGAAATAAACAAAAATTCCCACGTTTTAGTGGAAGAAAGGGTTAATTGAAAACTGAGACACACAGGCACACTATTCTATTTGTTTATTTCCTTTTCTCACTGGGCTGTTTTCCCTGTTGGAGCCCTTGGGCTCATAGCATCCTGTTTTTTCTAGCTAATATTGTAGCTTGGGTAGTAGTAACAGTAGTAGTAATCAGATGAATTTATATGATTCAATACAGCCCTTGAGGAAAACCAAAGATGTAAAATCAGGAATAAAAAGCACTGATCAACTGGTACAAGCTATGCAATCTTTCCTGATCAAGATTGAAGCAACCTGATCGTCCCCGCGGCAGGGAGATAAGAAAGGTTTGAATTGCGCGGTCAACCTGATCTGAAGAACTGGACTCTGAAGAGAAGCCGAGGAGAGACTTGAGACACTGGATCTCATAGGTCACATGATATCTAGATCAGGTGAAGGTGCAGTTGCGAAGGTTATGATAGAACACAACACTGGACTTGAATGTCGTGGTCAATAGCCACGAGGCAATTTTGAGATTGACTGAGAGCAACGCAGGGCATTCAGGTGAAAGAAAGAACAACTGCAGAACATTAAGGACCACTGGTATAGGATAAGGAACAAACCTTGCCTTTCTGGACTGAGAACAATGCAGGGCTAATGGGTGAAGAAAGAACAACTACAGAACATTGGGGAACACTGAGATAGGATGAGGAACAGCCATTGCCTCTCTGGACTGAGAGCAACACAGGGATATCAGGTGAAGGAAGAACAACTACAGAACATTGCCCCTCAGAACTGAGACCAACACATGGCTATCAGGTAAAGAAAGAACAACTACAGAACATTGGGGAACACTGAGATAGGATGAGGAACAAACGTTGCCTCTCTGGAATGAGAGCAACACAGGGTTAATAGGTGACGGGAGAAAAACTACAGAATATTGCCCCTCAGTACTGAGATTAACACATGGCTATCAGGTGAAAAAAGAAAAACTACAGAACACTGGAGAACAAATAGATTAAAATAACACTGAGATGGGATGAAGAACAAACATCTCCCCATTGTAGTAGCCTTGTGGAAAAGTTTATGAAGTATCTGTGAACTATTCAGATATTTAGCTATTTTATGACTAGAAGCACAATGTCCTAGGTTAGTTTAGGTAAGCGTGGCTAAGTACAGACACAACGCAGAGACTGGAGTCCTTAGCTGGGTTAAGGAAGGTTCAATTTTTCCTACTGATGCTAAACGGATAAATATTTAGCTCTGAAAAGTCCATGACTCGCAATCAACTGATCTTGAGTTCGAGCCCCATTAAGAGTCCAATAATTTCCATTGGTGTTGGCAACCTAACCGCGTACATAACCCTTTAATGACGTTAGCTTGAATTCTTTGCCATAAGAACCCATTTGACTTCAAGCATTATATAGAATTAACATATCTGTCAAAAAAAATTAAGTACTTTTGGGCGCCAAAAACGCTATATCTAAAAAATCGTCACAATAAAGCATGATTTGTCCAAAATATCAAAGAATATATATTTCTAATCAATATAAAATGAATAAAACAATATATTTATAATACAAAATATATAAAAAACAAACATACTGAGACGCAAGAGAGCAAAACACAAGAGGAGTATTTTGATCAGAGAAATTCGTCCTCGAGGGAATTTGAAAACTGAATACGCGATCTAGGGCTTTTTTCAACTAGATCAGGCGCCTGGTAGGAAAATAACGGTTCGCAATTATAGAGTCTGATATGACCCCGAGGGTGATCTCTCTCTCTCTCTCTCTCTCTCTCTCTCCTCTCTCTCAAGGGGGCTCAGCAAAGACGAATCAGGAGAACTCTCGCCCTCTCCTCTCTCTCTCTCTCTCTCTCTCTCTCTCTCTCTCTCTCAAGGGGCTCAGCAAAGACGAATCAGGAGAACTCTCTCTCTCTCTCTCTCTCTCTCTCTCTCTCTCTCTCTCTGAGGGGTCATCATAGAGGAATTAGGTGAACTCTCTCTCTCTCTCTCTGCGCATGTATTTTGAAGTGGCGCAGATATTTGTATTCCGCGCAAGAATCCCGGAAATGTCCATAGGAAAACTCTCTCTCTCTCTCTCTCTCTCCTCTCTCTCTCTCTCTCTCTCTCTCTCTCTCTCTATTCCGAGAGAGAGAGAGAGAGAGAGAGAGAGAGAGAGAGAGAGAGAATCATTTCTGCGCACGTATTTTGAAATGGCGCAGATATTTCTATGCCGCGCAAGCATCCCGGAAATGCGCAGTGGATGTATTCTAGAACAATACATTCAATTTAAATTAGAAATACATTAATAAAACAACAGCTGTAGTCGAAACAATACATAAAATGTAAGAATTGTATTTAAGAACTGAGAGAGTATTCGTAAATATTGCAAGTTTTAGAAATAAGGTCAATAGACCCGTGACCTTCAGGAAGTTGACCTTGAAATTTGACCGAGATTTCATTACAATTTAATTAATCGACAAATCTTTTGTATTCTGTAATTGGTGTTATTGTAGTTTAACGATCTATTCAATTACTGTATTAATAACGATGGGTGATATATAGGTATTGTATTTTATTACTAAATGTATAATTGTATACGATAGTGTATTTTATTAGTGCATGATACACTATAATGTATACATGTATTGTATTTTAACATTGTATGCATAACAATATACAATATACTGTAATATTTCAGTGCATGTATTTACAATATTATACAATATACTGTATTTTATTACATTTCTTTTCAATATAATACAATATACTGTATTTTACTACATTTCTTTTCAATATAATACAATATACTGTATATTAGTACATGTAATCACAAAATTATACAGTATACTGTATTTCAGTACATGTATTCACAACATTATACAATACAGTATACTGTATTTCAGTACATGTATTCACAACATTATAAAATATACTGTATTTCAGTTAAAGTATCTAAAACATTATACAATATACTGTATTTCAGTACATATATTCACAACATTATACAATATACTGTATTTCAGTTAAAGTATCTAAAACATTATACAATATACTGTATTTCAGTACATGTATTCACAACATTATAAAATATACTGACTTTCAGTTGAAGTATCTAAAACATTATACAATATACTGTATTTCAGTACATGTATTCACAACATTATACAATATACTGTATTTCAGTTAAAGTATCTAAAACATTATACAATATACTGTATTTTAGTACACGTATTTACATTATACAATATACCGTCTTTCACTATACATATATACAACATTATCATAACTAGCTAAGCTTAAACCCTAATTGGAAAAGAAGGATACTATAAGCCCAGGGGCTTCAATTGGCAAAATAACCCGACAAGGAAAGTAGATAGGGAAACAGAATAGTGTGCCTGAGTGTACCCTCAAGCAAGAGAACTCTAACCTATGTATTTAAAGTATCATACGATGTAGTATATTTCCCACCACTTAATTAACATTACTAATGTACATGGTGGTAAATTAACTGTGAAGGGCTGTGCAGCTCGCAACCACATCCCAAGGGTTGTTAGAAATTAGATTCTGGACCCAAAAGTCCAAGCGGGTAAGTGGAGCAGCATTTGGCTCACAATTGGTGGGTCAAAGAATTGCTTCCAACTTACTACTCACTAGTTCGTCTAGCTTTAAGTAGGTGCACTAACATATGCTGGGTTTATGGTTAGGTGTAGGGCTAGCAATGTCACCCTGTAAGATTTTCCGGAAGGCTTTGGGAAGTCTGTAAAGAGTATACATACTGTATACATATACATGCGTATGTATATGTATATATACATCCATTTCTGAGTGAGGACACCTTAAGTGGTGAAAGGATTTGCATATCACTATGATCAGCAAAGCTTCATTAGTCAGGGCCAACCATACAAGGTTGGTTCGTTGTGAGCGATCAGACTAAAGTCTCCCACCATCACCAATCTGCATTGGCCAGCGTGGTGATGAAAACTGGCCTAACCCCAGATATAAATAAGGACATGTCTGAGGTCTTTGTCCTGTAGTGGATTAGAAACGGCTGCATTTGTTGTTGTTGTATCTATTTATCTATCTATCTATCTATACACAAACACACACACACACACACACACACACACACATATATATATATATATATATATATTACAGGAGGTAGTGAAGATATTCTAACAATATTAAAAATCTGGATAATGAACTTTTACATTCAAGTCAACCACTCCAGCCATCCTTCCCTTACTCACTAGTTAATTAACACGTCTAACCCATAACTTCCAAAAGGATCACATCCCCTCACAACCCAGTGAGAATCACGACCTTAAGACATTCTACTACTATTACTACTACAATTACTATTTCTTCATTCAGAAAAACAAGGGATCTCGACTTGAACATGGCGAATGCTTAATGAGACGGCCTCGCGTTTCACGAGACTTCGGACGAGATAACGCGACATGTGGGTCTCGTAAGCTCTCATTAAATGCACGGGCAATCAACTTTCCGTGGGTGGTCTGGAATAATCGAGAGAGAGAGAGAGAGAGAGAGAGAGAGAGAGAGAGAGAGAGAGAGATTGTGTCCGGCCAGGCACAGAATCGAAGCAGGACAAAGAAAGGAACAACCAAATTAAATTTCATTAAAAACGAGCTGTATTCATATTGCTTCAGATCTGTGACGTCATATATTTTGATCTGTGACGTCATCTGTTTTGATTTGTGACGTCATCAGCTTCGCGTTTCAGATCAATAATAATAATAATAATAATAATAATAATAATAATAATAATAATAATAATCAGGTAGGAATAGATTTGGCAGTAATTTTAGTCTTCTGGAAGCTGTCTAAGCAGAGATTTTGTACAAGACCTTCTCTATGGCTTAACTTCATTTTCCTCGACAGCACTGCGATTGTGAATGTACTTTGAGAGAGGCTTTCTTTAACTGTATCTATTTTTAAGTAAAAAAAAAAAAGGGAATTAACCCAAACATTTTACTTATCATCTCCAACTCTCTGACTCGTTGTTCAAAGGAAAAGACAACCCTCTTGGCTGGAGCGTTTGACAGTAAACAGAGTAATGAGAAATTTGATCTTTCACTAAACAGGGTAATGAGAAATTTGATCTTCCTCATTCCTGTTTTCCTGAGGCTATACTAACTAGTTTAGCTTTTCGGTCTCGTGAAATTAAAGCTCTGTTGATGGACCTTGATGCTTATGGAGGTGTAGACCCAAATGGTATTTTTTTTTTTATATATATAAAGACTACAGATTTCTTGGCTCCTAAGTTATGTTATTTTCGTAAGTTAGCAAGATGTTCTTTAAGCATTTTTTGATTTGGCAATGTAATTCCACTATGTCAATGTTTGTGGTAGCTTAAGTCCAGCTGATTATTATTCAATTTCCATAACTTTCATATTTTGAACGTCTTTTGGTAAAAGATTTGCTAAAGATAATCATCTGTTCCCTAGTTTGCAATTTGTTTTTTTTTTGCAAAGGCCTTGGAGCATGTGATGCCCTTCTTGCAATCTCCAATGCTGTACAGAAATCCCTTGATTGTGGTCAGGAAGTTCGTATGATTGGCCTTGATTTTAGTGCTGCCTTTGACCGTGTTAATCATGATGCCCTTGTTTTTAAACTCAAACATGTGGGAGTAAGTGGGTATTTCCTTAATATCAATAAAAAAAATTCTAAATTATTAAATTGCAAAGAGTTGTTGTTGATGGGCACCATAGTGAGTATAGGAATGTGATATCTGGTGTTCCACAGGGTAATGCTCTTGCCCCATTACTTTTCATACTACATACACATGTGATTTGGCCTTGAAAACAAGCTCGTTGCATATGCAGATGATGCTACTCTCTTTGCATCAATTCCATCCCCTGAATGTAGATCTGGGGTTGCTGAATCCCTTAATAGAGATCTAGCTAAAATTAGTGCATGGTGCAAATTATGGGGTATAAAGTTGAATCTTAACAAAACTCAAAGTATGATTGTAAGTAGGTCAAGGACAGTGGCTCCTCAACATCCGGATCTCAGCATTATTTTTCTTTAACTCTGAGTGATTTTAAAAATTTTAGGTGATTCTCGGCAACAAATTTACTTTTGAGAAACACATTAGGTCTGTGTCTTCTTCAATTGCACAAAAAAATTAGCTTATTGAGAAAGTCTTTCAAGATTTTCGGTGATCGATCTATTCTGAAGAAGTGTTTTAATTCTTTCATTCTATCTTTTTTTCGAGTATTGTTCTCCTGTCTGGTCTTTAGCTGCTGATTCTCAACTTAATTTGATGGACAGAAACTTACGGTCTATTAAATTTCTTATTCCTGATCTAGATATTAATCTCTGGCACCGTCATTCAATTAGTTCATTATGCATTTTGCATAAGATTTTTCATAACTCTGACCATCCTTCACCTTCAGATCTCCCTGGACAATTCTATCCTGTTCGTAATACTAGGCAGGCAGTTAATTCTAATAGCCAGGCCTTCTCCATCATGAGGCTCAACACTACAGAGTATTCTAGTTTTATTCCAGCTGTGACCAGACTGTGGAATGACCTTATATAAAAATGAAATTTAAACGTTGTTTTACGATACTAAATTATTTCATATTAATTACATGTTACTTCGCTTGTAGTTTATTTATTTCCTTATTTCCTTTCCTCACTGGGCTATTTTTTCCTGCTGGAGTCCTTGGAATTGTAGCATCTTTCTTTTCCAAACAACAACAACAACAATAAGAACAAAACTGAACAATCGCGAAATTTAAAACCTCCAGCATCAATGAAACAGAAAACTGACAACCAGCCCTTACCCACGAAATAAAAACGAATTAAAACAAATAAATCTAAATAAAAACAACAAACAGACAAATAAACGCATGGACAAAGAGAAGAAAGAGTCAGGAAAGCGATACGCCGTGTCTAAAACAACTGAAGTGGCCATTGGAAGATAAATTACATTGTTTAAACAAACTTTAATGGTTGATAAAAGTGGAGAGCAGCACTTTATGACCGTCAAGTGGAAGAAGAAGAAGAAAAAAAAACGCGCGAAGATCAACCCGTCTGGTGGTGACTGGGTCTAGCGTGATCGCCAAATTATTACTCCGCGAAACGCATGATTATTTTGTCTGACGTATAACGTCTGTTTCTTCCGGATTCCAATAATTTATCTCAAGGATAGAAAGATGTGAGTTTTCTCTATTTCTTATTATTGAGGAGATGCCTTATGTAGGTCTATGGAATTGGAGTTAATACACTGTTGAACCATAAGGTAGCCTCCGCGCCAAATTAATATCCCGGTAAATATCCTTTCCGGATGCTTATAAAGTTAAACCCTGGCTTTTAACTAGTATATAACAAGTTTTTTCCACTAATTAACACTTACAAAGCAACTCCTAATGCCAAAACATACATTGCCGCTAAAATTAAATTCTGCAAAAAAGATCGAAATAAGATTCCGTTAAATTTTTCCTCATTTTCACCGCCAAAATAAAACGCCATAAAATAACTTAAATCCATTTCATGGCAACTCGAGAGGATTCTCGCTACTCAGAGAGAGAGAGAGAGAGAGAGAGAGAGAGAGAGAGAGAGAGAGAGAGATAAGCATCTCCACGGGTAAGTGAGCATTACACTACCGTCCATAATTTGGGGTTTCTTATTATATATTCACTGTGCGTGTCCCCATGGATGTGGTTTTAAACTTACATATTGATGAGGGGAAAATTGTTGAATACATAAATGTGTACGTATACACATACACGCACATATATGTATATTCATATGGATTTACATATACAGTATAAATTCATACGCATGTATATACATTATGTATAGCACTATATAGTGTATATATCAAATAAGCCATATATTTTAATACGTTTAAGTCTGGATTCTCTTAACGACCTCGGGATCAGAGCCCCAGGCGAAATCACTCAAAGACTATAGCATCTGACCGGCCGGGTTTCGAACCCTGGTCCATTATACTTGTATGACAGTGACACTAAGTGGCTAAGTGGTAGTGTCACTATCATGCAAGTGTCCAGGACCAAGGTTCGAAGCCCGGCCGGTCAGATACTATAGTCTAGAGTGATTTCTCCTGTATATTAATTGCATGCATTACATGTTTAATAATGACATAATTAAAGTATATTTTATCCAATAATATGAGAGAGAGAGAGAGAGAGAGAGAGAGAGAGAGAGAGAGAGAGAGAAAGTACACAGTAAGCAAAAATGTAAGCACACCTCCATCTGGAGACGATTATTCGTCCTCAGACTCTCTCTCTCTCTCTCTCTCTCTCTCTCTCTCTCTCTCTCTCTCTCTCTCTCTCTCTCTCTCCGGATATGATGACTCTGGCATTTGCGAATTAACGAGAACCGACGGAAATTGCTTCGCTTTCGAAGGCGGCTCCGAACGAAATTCCTGTGAAGACCTTGAGGACTGAGGTGGAGCATTTTGGATCTTTGGCGTCTTCGGATTATTATTATTATTATTATTATTATTATTATTATTACAATAATAATAATAATTATCATTATTACTATTTCATTATTATTATTATCATTATTATTATTATTATTATTATTATTATTATTATTATTATTATTATTATTATTATAATAACAATAATAATAATAATAATAATAATTATTATTATCTTATTATTATTATTATTATTATTATTATTATAATAATAATAATTATTATTATTATTATCATTATTATTATTATTATTATTATTATTATTATTATTAGCCAAGCTACAGCCCTAGTTCGAAAAGCAGGAGGCTATAAACTCAAGAACTCCAATAAGGAAAAATAGCCCAGTGAGGAAAGGAAATTATATTAAAACTATATATAAAAAGTAATGAATCTAAAATATAAAATATCATAAGATTAGCAACTACATTACAATAGATCTGTTATAATAAACTATAGAGAGAGACTTATGTTAACCTGTTCAACATAAAAACATTCGCTTTGAGTTTGAACTTCTGAAGTTCCACAATCTGGTCACAGCTGGAATAAAACTTCTAGAATACTGCGGTACTGTTGAGCCTTGTAATGGAGAAGACATGACTGTTAGAATTAACTGCATTAATCACATACTTAGTATTACAGGATGGAACTGTCCGGGATCTGAATGTAAAGGATGGTCGGAATTATGAAAAATCTTATGCAACATGCATAATGAACTAACTGAATGACGGTGCCAGAGATTAATATCTAGATTATGAATAAGAAATCTAATAGACTGTAAGTTCCTGTCCAACAAATTAAGATGAGAATCAGCAGCTGAACACCAGACAGGAGAACAATACTATAAGTGTTCAGTGGCTACGTTCCTCTTGGTAAGGGTAGAAGAGACTCTTTAGCTATGGTATGCAGCTCTTCTAGGAGAAGGACACTCCAAAATCAAACCACTGTTCTCTAGTATTGGGTAGTGCCATAACCTCTGTACCATGGTCTTCCACTGTCTTGGGTTAGAGTTCTCTTGCTTGAGGGTACACTCGGGCATACTATTCTATCTAATTTCTCTTCTAGTTTTGTTAAAGTTTTAATAGTTTATATAGAAAATATCTATTTTAATGTTGTTACAGTTCTTAAAATGTTTTATTTTTCCTTCTTTCCTTTCCTCACTGGGCTATTTTCCCTGTTGGAGCCCCTAGGGCTTATAGCATTCTGCTTTTCCAACTAGGGTTGTAGCTTAGCAAGTAATGATAATAATAATAATAATAATAATAATAATAATAATAATATAATAATAATAATAATAATAATAATAATAATAATAATAATAATAATAATAACAATAATAATAATAATAATAATAATAATAATAATAATAATAATAATAATAATAATAATAATAATAATAACAATAATAATGATAATAATAATAATATAATAATAATAATAACAACAATAATAATAATAATAATAATAATAATAATAATAATAATAATAATAATAATAATAATAATAACACGGTACAATGAAAGAATTCAAAAACTTCTTCAGAATAGATCGATCACCGAAAATCTTGAAAGACTTTCTCAATTAGTCATTTCTTGCGCAATTGAGAAGAAACAGACCGAATGTGTTTCTCAATTTGTTATAATTGGAAAGGATTCTGCAATAAGATTGTTTTCATTTATGATTAATTGTATATAGATTTAACTTCTATCTTTTATGAAGTTATTTGTAAATATATTTACAATTACATGTTTATCATAACATTTATTATTCATCATTACCATAAGTATTGATATTAATATCGTTTATCATAAATAATTGAAATCCAAAGAACGTTCAAGATTCTCTCTCTCTCTCTCTCTCTCTCTCTCTCTCTCTCTCTCTCTCTCTCTCTCTGAGAAAATGCACTAATTGAATAACGGCAAAAACCAATTGACAAGTCGTTTCGTTTTATCTGAAGTATGGGGCTGGTATTCACATTCTATATGCATTTGCACGCACACAGACACGTGTGCTTATATATATATACTATATGTATAAACTACGAATATCCACATATGGTTTTGGTAAACTAAAATGAGATTATGAAAATTAAAATGCCACTTTCTCTAAAAAGTAAAGTATTTAATCAGATGGTTTTACTAGTATTATCTTATGCATAGCTAACTTGGAGCCTTACTAAAGCCTTAGAATATAAGCTAGTTACAATCCAAGGAGCTATGGAAAGAATAATGATGGGAATAACACTAAGAGACGATCAAGAACACCATGGATATGAGAGCAAACTAAAGTAGAGGATATTCTAACAAGAAAAAGAAATGGATATGGGCAGGACATTTAATGAGAATGACAGACGATAGATGGACATTAACAATAACAGAATGGGTTTCCTAGATATTACAAAAGAAGCAGGGGAAGGAAGAGAAGACAATGGATTGACGAGCTAAGAAAATTTGCCGGTATAGACTGGCATAGAAAGACCCTAAACAGACGTAAGTGGAAGGACATGTCTGAGGCTTTTGTCCTGCAGTGGATTAGTTACGGATGATGATGATGATATATATATATATATATATATATATGTATATATATATATATATATATATATATGAAACATCCTTACATAACTGCCCACGTGCCATAAAGTATCCTTCAATCGCTTCATAGCAAAGGTCCTTGAGATCAATGATCAAGGAGAGAGAGAGAGAGAGAGAGAGAGAGAGAGAGAGAGCTGGCGACGATTCAATCAACGTACAATTTCTCTCCAATAACGCTTGTCTATGGAATCCTGTCTTTACCACAGTATTTACATTTTAGCGGTCACCCATCCGAGCTGTGAACAAACCCAATGTTAATATTTAACCTCTTATAGGGATGGTGATTTGGGAACACAGAGGAAAGTGGGAAATTCTGGTCTGCTTACCTTCTTGGATATTTCACGGCAACTGATAACCTGGAAGAGATGAAAATAGGTTAATTGGGGTTATATTCAAGTAGTTAATAATAGTATAGACCTACGCCTAGGCCTATTTTTATACTAAATGATTCTAGGGCTTGTTTTTAAAATTTCATAAGCAATATTCAATTATTAGAATTTATTATATGATAACTTGGGCTTAATTTGATATGATAGTCCTTTTTTAAATAAGAGATATTGAAAAAAAAATTTGATTGAGTTTAATCTAATGAAAATAGGCCTACTTGTAAATATAACAAAAAGAAAACTTTATAAAAATAACTATTTGATATTTTGAGCTAAATTTCATATATTCCCTTTAAATTGAAGCAGTTTATTGAGATCAGTGTTACTGTATGGACATGAGTCATAGTATGACAATGAAACAATCTCCAATAGATTTAGTAGATTTGAGAGCAAAGTCCTCAGAAGGATATTGGGAGTTAAATGGCAGGACAGGATTATAAATGAAACTATAAGAGAGATTACTCGAGTGCCATATGTGGATAAGATCATGGTGAGGGGTAGATGGAGATGGTTTGAGCATGTTCTTCGCACTCCCCAGGAGAGATTAGTTCACCAGACTTTCAACCAGGCTCCACAAGGTACTAGAAGAGTTGGAAGACCCAGGCCTACATGGCTGAGGACTATGAAGCCTGAAGTGGGAGATGATGAATGGAGAAGTATTGATTTAAAGGCTCAAGATAGAGACGACTGGCGAAATCTAACCGAGGCCCTTTGCGTCAATAGGCGTAGGAGGAAATGATGATGATGATGAAATAGAAGATAATAATAACAAAAAACTATAATTCAATATTATTATTCTATTTAATTTCTCTTCCTCCTGTTTTGTTAAAGTTTTTATAGTTTAGGAAATATTTATTCAAATGTTTTTGTTCTTGAAATTTTAAATTTTTCCTCTTTTCCTTTCCTCCCTGAGCTATTTTTCCCCTGTTGGAGCCCCCTGGGCTTATAGCATCCTGCTTTTCCAAATAGGGTCGTAGCTTAGCAAATAATAATAATAATAATAATAATAATAATAATAATAATAATAATACTAATTAAAATGATAATAATAATAATAATAATAATAATAATAATAATATAGTTGTACTAAGTTGTAATTTAGCTAATAATAATAATAATAATAATAATAATAATAATAATAATAATAATATAATTGTACTAAGTTGTAATCTAGCTATTAATAATAATAATAATGATAATAATAACAATAATACTAATAATAACAATAATATTACTACTACTACTAATAATAATAATATAATTGTACTAGGTTATAATTTAGCTATTAATAATAACAATGATAATGATAATAATAACAACAACAACAATAATAATAATAACAACAACAACAACAATAATAATCCCTTCACCACACCTGAACAAGTAAAAATGCACCTTCACCAAACCCGCCTAGTACTATGATATGCAGGCATGTCACCCACACGCTATCAACGAATCGAAAATCCTTTTTTATACTATTTTTTTTACCCTTTCTATTATTACGTTGAATATATTACTCCCACACGCACTCAATGCCTTTACTGGGCAAGCGCTAGTTCATTTGCATATTCTCTTTGAGTCTTGGGGCTCTTTGTGTAGGCCTATTTGGGGTTTTTTGAGGGATGGGTTAGGCCTAGTTGTTGATTATTTTGTTTTTTTTAGTTAATTGTTTTGTTGTTTTTCATTTACAATGTTAAAATATTTAGGTTTGATTGGTTCAGTTTGGATCGCCCTTAAGAAATATAGATGATAATGATAATGATAATAATAATGATGATAATAATAACATTAATAATAATAATAATAATAATAATAGTAATATTAATAATAATACGAAATATAATTATCATCATTACAAATAATAATAATGATAATAATAATGATAATAACAATAATAATAACAATAATAATAAAATTGTAATAGATTGTAGTTTAGCTATCAATAATAATAATAATAATAATAATAATAATAATAATAATTATGATAATAATAATAATAATAATAATAATAATAATAATAATAATAATAATAATAATAATAACAAAACTATACCAGCAAATATCAAAATAATATCATAATAATCGCTTTAAAAAATAACTCTAAAACCTGTTGGAGAATTTTTTTATTTTCTAATTCGACCTTTGAAGAAAATCTATAAGATAATAATAACTATATGAATTGCTTCAAGAAATATATGAAGGCGTCTGTTAATGCTTCTTATAAAAAAAGAGTTAATAATTTTAGAGATTATTCAATAGATTAAACATAATTATGAGTTATTAAATGAGTCGGCAGAATTGGGATACGAAAGTATGAGTATATACATTTTCTATATCTAAATTTGATATGCAAATCAAAATCGTAAATATAGAATTGTTAGAGTGAAATTGTGTATAATTTAGAAGGCATTGGACTACGTTGGTTTAAGTCTACTGAAATTAACGGATTTCATTATTAAAATAAACTTATATATTTATTCGTTCGTTTTGTTTCTACATTAAAAAGAAAACTCAAAATTTATCAAATAATTTCAATTTCGTAGCTATAAAACCTTAACATACCATAAGCCTATGCTAAGCTAACTTAGGTCTAAGTATATTAGTCAGATTTTAAAATTATTATTATTATTATTATTACTTGCTAAGCTACAACCCTAGTTGGAAAAGCAGGATGCTATGGGCCCAGGGGCTCCAACAGGGAAAATAGCTCAGTGAGGAAAGGGAACAAGGAAAAATAAAATATTTTAAGAAGAGCAACAATATCAAAATAAATATTACTTTATAAACTATAAAAACTTTAACAAAACAAGAGGAGGAGAAATAAGATAGAATAATGTGCCCTAGTGTACCCTCAAGCAAGAGAACTCTAACCCAAGTGTGACCATGGTACAGAGGCTATGGCACTACCCAAGATTAGAGAACAATAGTTTGATTTTGGAGTTTAAACCTTTATTTTACCTTCCATTGGATATCAAACCTCAATAGAAATAAAAGTGGATAAAAATACCCTTTGTATCTATTATATTATATTATATATATATATATATATATATATATATATATATATATACATACATACATATATATATATATATATATATATATATATATATATATATATATATATATATATATATATATATATATATATATAATTTATATATAACAGGCAGTCTCAAATTGTATGCATAAATGAAAGACAGACCTTGAACACAAACCATCATATGTTCTTTATTATTATTTGATATATTCCTTATCGATTTGATCATTTTTAAATGATTTAGTGATTTCTTTATAAAAAAAACATTATATTTTACTGTTTTTTTAAAGTCGTTGATATATAATAAAGGAATTTAATATCGAATTGTCCATTTCAACATGTTTATAAAAGTCGTCTGCTAAAGTACTTAGGATTCGCTTGGTTCATATAAAAGTATTTGCTGTTTTTATCAATGTCTTATTTAATATGATTTTATTGTGTCGATGGGACTATCAAAAAGGTGTCATGGGACTATCAAGTGTCATGGGACTATCAAAAAGGTGCCATTGGACTATCAAAAAGGTGTCATGGGACTATCAAGTGTCATGGGACTATGAAAAAGGGTGTCATGGGACAA
The DNA here is from genome assembly GCF_036898095.1 of Palaemon carinicauda. NCBI lineage: Eukaryota > Metazoa > Arthropoda > Malacostraca > Decapoda > Palaemonidae > Palaemon > Palaemon carinicauda. The sequence continues at coordinate 336,673 of NW_027172192.1, read as the reverse complement.
TTAAAAAAGGGTGTCATGGGACTATCAAAAAGGTATCATAACTCTATCAAGCGTCATGGTACTATCAAAAAGGGTGTCATGGGACTATCAAGTGTCCTGGGACTATCAAAAAGGTGTCATGAGACTATCAAAAAGGTGTCATGAGATTATCAAGTGTCATGGGACTATCAAGTGTCATGGGACTATCAAAAAGGTGTCATGGGACTATAAAAAAGGTGTCATGGGACAATCAAAAAGGTGTCATGAGACTATCAAAAAGGTGTCATGAGATTATCAAGTGTCATGGGACTATCAAGTGTCATGGGACTATCAAAAAGGTGTCATGGGACTATAAAAAAGGTGTCATGGGACAATCAAAAAGGTGTCATGAGACTATCAAGTGTCATGGGACTTTCAAAAAGATGCCATTGGACTACCAAAAATGTATCATGGGACTAGCAAGTGTCCTGGGACTATCAAAAAGGGTGTCATGGGACAATAAAAAGTGTTATAGGACTATCAAAAAAAGTGTCATGGGACTATCAAAAAGGGTGTCATGGGACTATCAAAAAGGTGTCATGAGACTATCAAGTGTCATATGACTATCAAAAAGGTGTCATGGGACTATCAAGTGTCATGGGACTATCAAAAAGGTGTCATGAGACTATCAAAAAGGTGTCATAGGACCATCAAAAGGGTGTCATAGGATTATCAAAAAGGTGTCATGGGACTATAAAAAAGGGTGTCATGGGACTATCAAAAAGGTGTCCTGAGACTATCAAAAAGGTGTCATAGGACTATCAAAAGGGTGTCATAGGATTATCAAAAAGGTGTCATGGGTCTATAAAAAAGGGTGTCATGGGACTATCAAAAAAGTCTCATGAGACTATCAAAAAGGTGTCATGAGACTATCAAGTGTCAAGATACTATCAAAAAGGTGTCTTGAGATCATCAAAAAGGTGTCATAGGACTATCAAAAAGGTGTCATGACACTATCAAGCGTCATGGTACTATCAAAAAGGTGTCATGGGACTATCGAAAAAAAGTGTCATGGGACTATCAAAATCATTTTAACGTTTAGGTCAAAATACATTCACAAAAGAAATCAAAATACAATAGAATATATCATATCTTTAATCCTTGCAAATGCATTCTAACAAAAACACTCAAACACATTTTGAATAGTGCAGTAACTTAGGATTTAATCTCACCAAGAGCCAGCCATAAGACCTTAATACTGGCCATTAAACGTCTTTTCTAATCATGGTATAACCAGTTGGATAAAATTGTTAATTTATTCATATTTTTTTCAATATTACATCTTAATACAATAGGAAACATCTTAAGTAGGTCTATTTAAACAAAATTTATATAAATTTAGTCAATTTAAAAAATATTTTACTCTTTAGGCCTAGTTCTAAGTTACTAATTCAACTACTAAGTAACTATTATAGTCAATTTAAAGGGATTTGTAGGCCTAACTATTCTTGTCTATTTAAACTAACGTGTAACAATAAATATAACTATTTACACTCAGTTTTAAGTTACTAATTCAGTTATTAGCAACTAGCCTGATAAATCTGAAAGGAATTTATAGGCCTAACTATTCCCTTACTATTCCAGTTACTAGCAACTATTCTCGTCCATTTAAAAAGATCTGTAGACCTAACTATTCCAGTTACTAGCATCTATTCTAGTACATTTGGAAGAATTTATAGGCCTAACTATTCCCTTACTATTCCAGTTACTAGCATCTATTCTAGTACATTTGAAAGAATTTATAGGCCTAACTATTCCAGTTACTAGCAACTATTCTCGTCCATTTGAAGGAATTTATAGGTCTAACTATTCCCTTACTATTCCAGTTACTAGCAACTATTCTAGCCCATTCGGAAGAATTTATAGGCCTAACTATTCCCTTACTAGCAACTATTCTCGTCCATTTGAAGGAATTTATAGGCCTATTCCAGTTACTAGCAACTATTCTAGTCCATTTGAAAGGATTTATAGACCTATTCCGTTACTATTCCAATTACTAGCAACTATTCTCGTCCATTCGAAGGAATTTATGGGCCTAACGAATCCGGTCCATTTAAAAGAAACGTGTACCAACGGTCCCGGTATGCGTCCCGGTCCACTTAAAAGGGATTTTGTTCACCTTGAATATAAATACCATAGATCGTATCTACCTAATGGCCTCTTCCTTGTGTATCGGCCGCCTTTTAAAATTAATTACCCTGTCAATGAAAAACTATGTCTCGGGGTATCGTAGAAAAAAAGGTTAATTGCATGATGATTACGATGCAGCTCTTTAATTTACGATAATTGCGATAATTTACGATCCATTGTTGCGTCATTGTGTGTCTGAATATGATGAAGATGGAAATTATTTATGAATGATTGAGATGAAATATATCTTTTGTTTCCAGCTTCGTTTGGAGTCATGGTTTGTTTATGTATATATTTTGTTTATTGTAATAAATCCAAGAGAAAAAACAGCGAATAAACAATAAATATACGTAGAAAACATCAAAATAAACAATAAATATAAATAGAAAACAAAAAAATATACATAGAAAACATCCAAATAAACATTAATATACATAGAAAACATCCAAATAAACAATAAATATACATAGAAAACATAAAAAACAATAAATAGACAAAACATAAAAATAAATACTAAATATACATAGAAAACGTCAAAATAAACAATAAATATACATAGAAAACATTAAAATAAACATTGCTTCCAGCTTCGTTTAGACTCATTTTTTGTTTACGATTCTAGTTTTTTGTTTATTATAATAAATCCAAAAGAAAACATAGAAAATAAACAATAAATATACATAGAAAACATCCCAAATAAACAAGAAAATACAGCACAAACAATAAACAGTTTACAGGAAGAGTAAAAAAAACAAAAAACAAACAAACTGCGAAGAGGAAGTCCTCAAAGCTCACCTCTGTGAGAGAGTGTGTTGGGGCGGCAGCGTTGAGAGATCCTACTAAAGGTATCCTTGAAATAAGGACGTTCTCTCTCTCTCTCTCTCTCTCTCTCTCTCTCTCTCTCTCTCTCTCTCTCTCTCTCTCTCTCTCTCTCTCTCTCTCTCATGTTCTCCTTTTCCTTTATATTTCTCCTTCTCTCCCTTTCCTCAGTAGGAGCGAATCAGGACATTTAAACTTTTCCATTTAGGATCCTTATAATAAATTGAGCCACGAGGGACTACTCGGTCTCTCACACTTCGTTTTATCAGGTATTTATTAATGCAAGTTCCTTCGTTCACCGGACGTGCACATACCACAACTAGACGTTTTCACTCCTATAAGAAAGATGATTTTTAAACAGAACAATTGTTCTTCTGTTCTTTATTTTCTCTTGAGAGGATAAAAGAAGTTCTCTCAGCCTTTAAGTGTTCAGGAGAACAGAGAACAAGAGTGATTTTATACCTCCCAGTTAAAAAAAAAAAAAGGTATTTCTCAAGTATGACCTTCGAGCGGTATAGGCTACTTATGTTGGAGGAATGCTCAAGGGAGAGTGCCTTGAACCCTCGGTGTTTTCAGTGTCTTTTGTTTTTAATAAAAGTTCTTTAATATATATTTACTTTATTCGCAGTGTATATATATATATATATATATATATATATATATATATATATATATATATATATATATATATATATATATATATATATATAAATGAAAAAATCAGAAAAATTAGCAGAAAACGGTTCACAAAAACACTTAAAAATAAACAATATCAGCTGAGAGAGAGAGAGAGAGAGAGAGAGAGAGAGAGAGAGAGAGAGAGAGAGAGAGAGAGAGAGAGAGAGAGAGAGAGAGAATATGTATGTACGTATGTAGATATATAACTGAAAAAATGTCGTCTATTTATCATAGATCGAAAAAAAATAAAACAAATTATTTTTCCACATATATCACATCAAAACCTTTTCAGCTCCAATAAACACATGACAGAAACACTATTAATTACCGTTTTTTTCCCAATAGACAGAATATTCCTACGTCTCTTTTCCAATAGACAGAATCTATCTACGTCTCTCTTTTCCAATAGAGAGAATCTACATAAGATTAAAATCGTTTCTTAGAATTTTATGAGCGAGAAATAACCGGGTTTGTGGCAATGGCGAGGGAGGAGAGAGGGAGGGAGGACCGAGCACTACACACTACCGTCTTATACCATGGCCGGAGCCAGACTGAGTCACTCATAAATGTGTGTGGTTCTTTAATATGAACTTCGGTGAACTTCTCCTTTTGCGGGTTTAAACTTCCTGTCCTGTTTTCTTTAATGGTAAGATTAATTTAAAGATTTTCCTTTAATTATATATTATAAATATACTATATTATCTAATCAATATCGAAATTATAATCAATCTTCTTGGCTAATTGGATATAGGCCTATCTTTTTTGTCTGTCTCAATCAGACAAAAAAGAAGAAGAAGAATGCGCACAAAACATTAAATGGCTTCCAGATATTCTATTTTCCTTTAATTATACATTATAAATATACTATATTATCTAATATCTGAATTGTATTAATCAATCTTCTTCACTAATTAAATATAATGATTCCTTGTCTTTCTCATTCAGACCAAAAGAAAAAAAGAAAAAGAAAAATGCGCACAAAACATTAAATGGCTTCCAGATATTTCTTATGATAATATCTTATCGTTTACCCAGACTAATAATGCGCCTGGCGCCATCCCTTAATTATTAAAATGTAAATGAGAGAAGAGGATGGAGAGAGATAAAAAAAAGAGAACATTGTTAAGATCGCCATCAAATTTAAGACGAAATAATGAGCAAAGATTTTTCGGTCTAGCGAAGAGTACACATCATTTTAATTATTTTTTATATATATATATAGTGCACGCTCTCTCTCTCTCTCTCTCTCTCTAGAGTATGCATAAATTATTACTTACGTACATACAATATTGAAACACGCACACACACACACACACACACACACACACACATATATATATATATATATATATATATATATATATATATATATATATATATATATATATATATATATATATATATATATATAAACAACGTTAAGTTGTTTTCTAAGACAGTGGATGGCTTCAAACGAGAAGGAAACGGCAGTCACTGCCACAATCATCTTTTATCCATTTAATCCTTAATAAAACCAACCGCAGTAAAGAACTCAAAATTATTAGCCTCCTTACACACAAACTCTTCAGCAGTTTGTCAAATCCCCCACAAATATTGCGGCATTCAACCTCATCTAGCACTTCCTGATTATAGAGGCCTTTAGGCCTACTATCTAACCTTCTTCTTACACGTAGCTAATGGTGGATTTTATTTATATAAGGATTGGAAATTTACTAGAAAGCCAAAAAGTAGGTGCAGTTACTGGAAGATAATTCCTTGCGCGTACTTTATTTCCTAACGGGGGAGTTTCTTATGACAGTGTAAGTCTCTTACTAATCTGCAGACGCCTTACTGCCTGTTTTCCTTCTAATATCTATGATGTGAACTTTCTCTCATTTGGTCATATCCATTACGTTTACGTTCGAACACTTGGGACCGCTTAAACACCAAACCAGCCGCTCTTCAAACTGCTAACTCTAAATCAAATCCCACAATATTCTTAACCTATCAACCTCTCTGTCATCTATCTTACTTTCTAAAACAGAATAATGTAACATATATTTTCTACGACAGATTCCCCTCACACAGTTCGTTGGAACCTTTCTCTCGTCCAGAAATACCTTACAAACCCCGGTCACTCACTCTTGAACACACTCCTTGGCTGCCACTTCGGCAAGCATTTTCAGTGTTACACCAAACTGTTTCAAGTCTTGGAACATTCGGTCCGTCTTCCCTTTCATCCTCCAAGTCTAAAAGATCGCCAAAGTATCACTCCATCGATCTCCGAGGTCTGCATCTCGCTTAACCTAACTGGCATCACTTGACTCTCTTTCCCTGCCTCTGGGTGAAATAATATCCTCCATACCGTGAGAGTACTTGCAGGTCAATGAAGCAAACTTCTTTTATCAATAGTAAAGGGAGTAGGTTGGCCATGGCACCAGCCACCCATTGAGATACTACCGCTAGAGAGTTATGGGGTTCTTTGACTAGTCAGACAGTACTACATTGGATCCTTCTCTCTGGTTACGGTTCACTTTCCCTTTGCCTACGCTTACATACACACTGAATAGTCTGGCCTATTTATTACATATTCTCCTGTGCCCTCATACACCTGACAACATTGAGATTAGCAAACAATTCTTCTTACTGTACCGTAATTGTTCAGTGGCCACTCTCCTCTTTGTAAGGGTAGAATAGACTCTTTAGCTATGGTAAGCAGCTCTTCTAGGAGAAGGGCACTCCAAAATCAAACCATTGTTCTCTAGTCTTGGGTAGTAGCATAGCCTTTGTATCATGGTCTTCCACTCTCTTGGGTTAGAGTTCTCTTGCTTGAGGGTACACTCGGGAACACTATTTTATCTTATTTCTCTTCCTCTTATTTTGTTGAAGTTTTTATAGTTTATATAGGAGATATTTAATTTAATGTTACTCTTCTTGAAATATTTTATTTTTCCTTAAGTTTCCTTTCCTTATCGGGCTAATTTCCCTGTTGGAGCCCCTGGGCTTATAGCATCCTGCTTCTCCAATAATAATAATAAAGCAATATTTGGATGTAAATGAACCAATTGTGGTGAGGTTAGACGTACTAACGGTGAGAAGACAGCTATAACTTCCCTTTTCTTTAAAGCACTGGCAGAGGCAAGGGAGGGGAATAATGTCCTAGCTAGCAGGGCAATGTCCTAGAGACTGACCATATATACATATAATCAGCACCCAAGTCAAGACAAGGGAGGGCTAGGCAATGGCTGCTAATGACTCAGCAGGTAGACCTATAGGCAACCCCAAACACAGTTCGCCATCCTTATCTCACAAAGATGGAGCGGTTGCCACGTCTTCGAGATTGCCACGCATGGACTTTACCAAAAGGCCACCACAACCCTGAGCCAAGTTAAGAATTCATGTAGTGACTGACCACTATTTACAGATGTGAAATTTCCTTTCTCTATTTGTGCTACATGCTCAATTGAAAGTACCTTATTCTATAAAAAGCATTAAAAGTCAGCATGTTTCGAAATGTGTTCTTAGGAGCTGACGCGTTTACGTACACAAGATAGCTACCTTTCCATATTCTGCCCAAAAGAGGCCTTGCTTACATCTTAGAAGCCATAATACCAGAGTCAAGAAGAAAGTAAAATCTAATCTCTTATCAGGTAGACTTATGGAATCAAAAGGATTCAACTTGTGGGACCATGGAAAAATTTTGTTCTGGCACCCCGAGTGAGCTTTGAACTTTGGACTCACAGAGTGTTAGGTGCAGACGCTAATTCAATAGATCTAAAGGTTTGTCATAAACAGCATAGGTAAATGACAGGTTATAGCCCTCTTCACTCAAGGGGTTAACTACGGCACTGTAATAGTCGATTGGTTACTTCCCCTTGGTAAGGATCGAAGAGACTCTGCAGATATGGTAAGCAGATCTTCTAGGAGAAGGGCATTCTAGAATCAAGCCATTGTTTTCTATGCTTGAATAGTACCATAGCCTCTGTACCATGGTCTTCCACTGGTTTAGAGTTCTCTAGCTTGAGGGTACACTCAGGCGCACTATTCTATCTGTTTCCATATTTCCTTTCATCAGTGGGATATTTTCCCTGTTGGAGCCCTTGGGCTCATAGCATCCTGCTTTTCCAACTAGGGTTGTAGTTTAGCTATTATTAATAATAATAATAATAATAATAAAATTTACTAGACACTGAACATATCAACATACAATCAGCTCTCAAGTCCACTTACCTCCAAAACCAGCACCAAGGGGAATCAGACAGTGACTCAAAATTTGGACCCAGAGATTACAAACTGCCAGTGATGCAATTAAGCCACTACAGTTCACAGAAGCAAAAGGAACCAAAGTTCATTTTTTAAAACAATTCCTCATTGAGTTTTTATCTATTTCATCTCGAGTTGGGCTGCGTAGAAAGTCCCAGATTATATGCTTTTAGCCCTGCCCAGCACCTCCGCCATTTCTCCTTACACTATCTTCTTGGTTACTGGCTGTGCAGTGAGGGCGTGACAAGGTACACTTCCTAACAGTGATGTGTGTCAGGAATTCATAAGCCCAACTTTACAGTGGATTGACAGCAACTAGTTGAACTATAAAGAAAAAGCGTAAGAAATGTTGGACAACAAGATGGAAGAGAGGAAGCAGGAGCTGAGGCAAGGTAGAAGCCTAAAAGATGAATGCAGAGACCTACTAATGCCTACAGTGCACCTCATAGGCTGCACGTGCGGCACCGAGAATCCAGCACTCTCGATTTTGAATTTTGGAAGTATAAAAATTTTCAGCCGTCTTGGCTGCCGGACTGCGACTTTAGCAGTGTGACAAGCCAAGAGTAAGTTGTGACTCAAAGGCAAGATGAAAGCAACTGAGTACATTAATATAGACACCAAGTATATATAGACACTAGGTCCCGGCAAGGTCACAACATACAGTACATCTATTTCTTGTCCAACCAGCAACCGGTTCTGTTAACAGTTAACAATGAGAAATAAGCAGACAGGTTGATGCAAGTTGCTGTCAGTGCGAGGGGAGGGCGAAGATACAAAGGATAATATATACAAAAAAGAGAAATGTCGTTACTATGTATGATCGTGTGACACACGGGTGGTACAGCGGCAAATGGCCGTACCAACACGCAGTACATTTCAAAGAATGAATAGGAAAAGATCTGGCTCATAATGAAACAACTGATATAGAAAAATAACATATTTATTGAACAAACCTATATTCATCAAAGGAATGGTTATACGTGATGTTATACTACGTACATATCTTAAAAGAAAGGTTTATACAGTACATAATTGAATGGACTTCAGTCGATAATCGTTTATCAGTAACAAGGCTTAATAAATATTCATAAAGTTTGAATGAATGGATTATTTTGACAGTTTTATATATATTCACAACTTTACACATAACTTATCAACTATAAATCGACAGTTAATCATTTCTGAACACAAAAAAAGAACGAGTTAAATCTTTGTTCAAATACAACTTGGGTGCCATCGTAAAAAGACCTTCTATAAGATTATTAATCAAGATACCCAAGTCTTTGTTCATATCGGAACATCTCAAAATATTTGGCGCCGCGACAATATAATGCCCTTGTTCTTCGTCGTAACTGCCTTTCGGTTCGTGGAAGGTTTGTTCCGAATCCTTAACCTACATTCCGTTCCTAAATCCTAAACACTCTTAGCGCGCAAACGATGTTCCTGCTTAACCCTTTGAACGCCAAGCTTTCTCAAATATAAATCTGGCACTCGAGCCCCAATCCCTAATTCAACTGTACAACAAAATTATTGGCGATAGGTCTTTAAACGGATTTTGAAAAAGGAAAAATCTATTTTCGGGTGAGATAGCCATGTCGTCCTGATGGAAGGTCCCTTAGGCAGCTTCCTACAGTATAATATTGAATTACCGTCAGGTATCACGGGGTTCTAACCCCCTGAACAACTATCCGAAGATATCGTGTATAATCAGGGACCTATCCATAGATAACCATAGATATCTGCACCCCCAATAGACTTTACCCCAGTCTAATCCACTTAGGGGAAAGATAAGTGAGGAGCCGTTACATATCCTCTCACCTTTCGGTGACCCCATACGTCTCTGGCGCCTCATTCCTTTGTCGCAGCTTCAAACTACATTTTTCATCGCATAGCTAAATAATTTTCCTTTCCATTGACGTATAAATTTAATTATTTTGTACAATTTTCATGCAAATAAATAATAAAAGAGAAAACTATTGGCAACTGGACGTAAAATATTTAAATGGCGATCAAAGGGCTAATGCAAGTAATTTTGATCACGTAAAATTATTGCCATAACGTTGCAATTAGTTCGTATTTGTTTCATACTTCTTGTAAGGTTTTTTGTTAGATGCAAAAGTTAATAAGCAATTTGTAATTTAACATGAAGAGCAATTAAAAATAATGTAACAGAAGAACAGTGAGGATTGCTTCTTTTACATATTTTTTTACCCTTAATAAAAAATGGTTATTATATGTTGACACTTCACTTTTTGTAATAAATATTTTTTCAAATTTTTTTGCCAATATTTAGTTTCCCTTTGCATCAACTTTGTCAAAACTTTTAATCAACCTTTTTCAAAACATTTTTGCCAATATCTAGTTTCCTTTCGCATTAACTTTGTCAAAACTCTGGTCACTTTTCCCCCCTATTTCCATCAAGGTTAGCCATACATGGCCAAAATGATTGGGAAAACAAAGGTGCTCTACAGTAACCTTTCACCACTCACTTTTCTCGAAGAGATTCTAACTCCCTCAATACCTAATGAAAATTAATGCGATTCCTTTAAAATAAGACAATAGACTCCCATCTGTCTAGTCTACAACCTTTCTCCCTATGTGAGCTGTGAATTCGCTACTATTTTTCCTTTCAGGTCTATAAAACCAGACGCTATAACTACGTAAAATCATATTCCTCTTCCCTTACTTTTGGCACTTTTGAGAATTGTAACAAATATTTCTTAAATATCTAAAAACAATTCTAATAATTTTGGCTTCATGAAGTTAAAACTTATTTCACTTATGCTTTTTGCTTGCTGTAAAAATAGTTAGCCGAGAAATGGAGTTATTTTCAAAATAAATTAATGGCATTTTTAATACTACGATGTTAATCTTCCAACTTGTTCAAGCTAAAATTATGAACGCCACTAACACATAGACAGGCAAGAACTATTGGGAGAGAGTTGGAAATTAGTTCAAATGATTTGAAATGTTGGAACATAGTATTATGAAACCTACGTACACTACTGAAATAATTGAAAAATAGAAAATAATGAAATAATTGAAAAATAGAAAATAATGCTTGTGACAAGGGCAAAGCTAACTTGAACCACAAAAATCGAACAAAATACTGCAATCAAAGACTAGTCCAACGCAAATACATAAAATCATCTCCTTACAAATGTAAGACAAACTACAGTTATCAAATACAGTATAGATGAATACAATACAGTAGTAATGTATCAATTAGAAAAACATTACCTTCCATCTTTCGCTGATCAAAATAAACGGATTTTGAAGTAGGAAAAGTCTATTTTTGGGTGAGATACCCATGTCGTCCTGTTGGAAGTTCCTTCCGGCAGCTTCCTACCGTATAATATTTCTGCGATTGATATTACAAGAGAATTACCGTCAGGTACCACGGGGTTTTAACCCCCGGAACGAATATCCTAAGATATCGTGTATAATCAGGGACGCATCCGTAGATAACCTTAGATATCTGCACCCCAAACAGACTTTACCCAGTCTAGGAATCTAAGGAGGAGGATAGGTGAGGAACTTAGAGCAAGCTATACTGACAAGATCCACAAAGAAGAATATGGCAATACAGAAGGAGCAAAAAGTAACATGAAAACAACGGACAGATCAGCTAGAAAAGTCACGAAATGTCTGACCAAACGAGCAGCAAGGCGGAATTTGGCCTGGCGCTCGCCTTCGTGAAAAACGTAAAATCTCTAAGAATATATCCATCTTTTAGTTTGTTCGTTTCAATGCAAACAACGGAGAGATCAGCTAGACAAGTCATGAAATGTCTGACCAAACGAACACTAAGGTGGAATTTGGCCGGGCGCTCGCCTCCGTGAAAAATGTAAAATCTCAAGAATATATCCATCTTTTAGTTTGTTCATTTCAATGCAATCAATGGACAGATCAGCTAGACAAGTCATGAAACATCTGACCAAACGAACAGACGTGAAAAACGTAAAATCTCAAGAATATCTCCATTTTTAGTTTGTTCGTTTCAATGCAAGCAATAAGCATAAACGGAATAAGAGGTTTCTTATGAAAGAAATACAATAAAGCTACATATACTAATGGCAAGAGTCATCGAGTCTCGGCCAGGAGTCTACCAGAACTTCTACAGATGAAAACAACCATGGTTTCTCCTATACAAAAAAAAGTCATCGACTTATAAACTTGATAAAATCCGAGAAGCTTTTTAAGTTAAATTGTTTGTACGTAAAATTGTTTTTAAGCCAAATTTTTTTGTAATTCAAATTTTTGTAATTCAAATTGTTTGTAAGTTAAATTATATGTACGTAAAATTGTTTTCAAGTCAAATTGTTTTTGAGTCAAATTTGTTTTTGTAATTCAAATTGTTTGTAAGTTAAATTATATGTACGTAAAATTGTTTTCAAGACAAATTGTTTTTGAGTCAAATTTTTTTTGTAATTCAAATTGTTTGTAAGTTAAATTGTATGTACGTAAAATTGTTTTCAAGTCAAATTGTTTTAAGTCAATTTTTTTTGTAATTAAAATTTTTGTAATTCAAATTATTTGTAAGTCAAATTGCTTGTAAGTCAAACTGTTTATAAGTCAAATTGCTTGCAAGTAAGGTATTGTTAAATTTTGGCCTGGGATAGGCTTCACCTAACTTGCGTGCCTACGATTTTCCGCTTTATGGACAACAAATCCCATTTCATATTACAAATGTTATCTTGCTTACTCCTTTAAATTACAAAACATTTCATTATGAACCTTCGTTACAATATCCGAGATTTATGACATTTCTAACCAAAAATAACATATCCTTTCACCGGTTACCAGGGGTACGTGAAGCTGCCATTTACGACCTTCTGTTTTTCATCGATCGCTAACGATGTACCCTGTTAAGCTGCCCTTTAAGCATATAGTATTTCATCTTATTTTCAATACCCGGACCAGTAAACCCCAGTAAACCCCACTTCGTGAAACAGACGGCTGCCGAGTTTCATTTATATAATATACGGTAATAATTGTTCTGTCTTCTGTCTGAAATAACCACCAAGGCTGCTGAGATACTGTCACCTTTATTAATATCTAAATAAAGATTTTCACAGAGAGAGAGAGAGAGAGAGAGAGAGAGAGAGAGAGAGAGAGAGAGAGAGAGAGAGAGAGAGAGAGAGAGAGAGAGAGAGAGAGAGAGAGAGAGATAATCATCCAAAAGACTAATGTATAAACAAGGCATTGCTTCTCGTGAGGACCAGGGAATAACTATAGGAGGGGACTGTATTCACTTTTTTCTTAAACAGCATATCTTAACTACCTGCACCAAAACCTAATTCGACAAACCATTCGACCGTGTAAACACCGCTTAACATTCCTGCTTATCGTTACAAATTAATACAAACCCTAATGTTACTTTTACATCATGGGACAATGCCACCATTTTCTAAAAAATTTACATGAATACTGAAACCCACATTGGCAATACAGAAGGTTCTTGATTGGTTCAAAGAAGCCGTTTGAAGGTCCAATGTCTATGATTTCAAGCTATGAAAGTCAACAAATAGTTGGGTTTCATATAAAATAGATATCAGGTTATTAAAAATGTTTGTTTACTTTCCGTATCAAAGGGATTTTGACGAGGGAAAAATCTATATTTGGGCTCGAGCCATGTCCTGATGGAAGTTCCCTCTGGCAACTTCTACAGTATAATACTTCTGCGATTGATATTACAAGAGAATTACCGTCAGGTATCGCAGAGTTCCAACCCGGAAACGACTATCCGAAGTTATCTGCACCCCAAACAGACCTTTCCCAGTCTAGTCCACTAAGGGGTAGGATAAGTATAACATTGTTTTATTAAAGAATTTCTTTATCTTATCTTTGTAATTTTCAGGTGGATTTATGGTTATATCTCCAAATGTTTGCAAGTTGTTCAGGTAGATTTATGTTTATATCTACAAATGTTTGCAAGTCGAACGGTTGTAAGTTGGAGAGACCTTCTATAAATTTGCAAAAATTACTCTACTCATTCTCTTCACTATTACATCTCAACATTATAGATGTCAATATCTCTAGTGTGGTTCACAACTGTCCTTAAAGTATTCCTGAAACTAAAAGAACTTGTATTCTTTTAATCACTTTTAAACGAATGGGAGGATGAAATCTTTTATCCAACTGTTTCTAATGTCCTTCACGTGAAGCAAACGCCATCGATGACCCTCGACGCCAGATAACTCAAAATCAATTAATCAAATCCCGGGATGCAAGGACAATTCGATACGCAAAGGATACCCAGCAATGTACAGTATGACAAACGAAATTCAGATTAATTTGAAGGAATTCTTGAAAAATTTACAGTTCGAAGAAAATGTGTGAAACTGTAAGGAATGAAAATAGAAGATTTTTATACCAGTAACTTACTATTATGGGTAATACTGTATAAATCTATTGGCACAAATTACATGAAGAAGATACAATTAAAAGATACCGAAGCCAATTAACTTCAATTATCTTTTCGTCCTTTTTACGTAAAAAGTAGATTTCATTTTTCCCGTTCAGATAAACAAACTTAATTTTAGCAAGTAAAAAATCTATTCTAATTAACCCACGGATATCATTTCACTAGCATTTCTCTTACTCTGAATAGATTATTTTTTCAACACGATATGGTTTTAAGAGACAGAAATACCGATTGAATCATTCTCCTCCTCCTGGTATATATATCTAATCAAAAACTTTTCACCTTAACTTTCTTTACTAGATTTCTTTATCCTCCATTATCCTAATTCCTTTCAACTTATTAATGAATTATTGAAAAATGAAACACGCTAATCACCTAGGGTAGGTTTTCCTAACGAACACTGTTCTGTAAATGATATTGTACAGGTCAGAGCGTACAATGAAAGATACGAGGTACAGTACTGTATTTGGAAAAGTACTTTACAAAAGGAGGTCGGACTATTAACCTTAATTGTAAAGTATAAGCTCGGGAAAAACTACATCAGGTTTTAATGCAATACTGTACGTGTTACATAGAATGTTTTTCTACCGAGGGCTTATAAAAATGTTCTAAAGGAAAGGTATGAGGTATTCTGATAGCTTCAGAGCAGAATTATATTCCTGAATACAGGTATACTAAGAATGACTTCTTAAGACTCTCCCTCATATCGCCCGAGACAATCTTACAAATACGAAAACTACTGCTTTATGAACAATCCTTAATCCACGTCTCCCAAACAATCAAGCTTTCCGTTACTGTACGTAAATACGTACATATTCGTAGGTATACATAACGTACTTTTTACTTCTTGAGACTCTCCCTCATATCGCCCGAGACAATCCTACAAATACGAAAACTACCGCTTTACGAACAATCCTTAATCAAATTGTACGCTACTGTACGTAAATACGTTCATACTTTTTATGGGGAAGACTTAAAGCTTAAACGGGCAAAGGATTACGTACGGATGAAATGAAGGATGGCGTACAGTTTGGGTAACATTCAAAACTAAAGCTGAACCAACATATATCTGGCATTCATAAATATAAAAATATTCTTAAAACTAAAATATCTCAACAGCATATTCTACACAATAATACTAACTTGACTAATTCTCTTCACACTAGAATACTCCGTTCCGCTCCGCTCCTTAACCCAGTCTGAGAAAACGAAAGCGCAAGAGGCAAACCTTAGGGCAAACCACTAGTCTTTTCCCGAACGCTACAGACGGCACGCATCGAGAAGTACGTACAGTAGATCCTCAAATCCTTCTTAACTTCCACAACTCACGGATATAAGTGATTCCAGGTATGGTACATCTACTTATACTATTACACTATACACTGTAATATATTTTTGGAAGAGGTCATAATACTATGTACTATTGCATGAATGAATAGCTCTATAAATTTAGGTTCTGACTCTACGGTATATCGATCCCTACCGCTACGTACACTATGGCCCCGGTACCTAAACGGTGATCGGCAGGGAGAAAGAGAATCGACAACGTAAAGGCAACGGCGCGGGCCGCTAAAAAAAAAGGTCAACGAAAGCCAACTCTGTATACGACTCACTCAAACATTACTAAAATATAAATTGGCAACCATAATTTCATATATCAAAAGATTAGAAAACACTTTGTTGATCGATCAGACGTTTCCAATACCGTGATACACCGCAGATGGCGTACTGGGTATTAAACGCCTTCTTTCAATAATTCGGTAACGTCGTCTGCGGATTCCTCGACGGACTTTGGTATAGGCAGAGGGACAAACACGGCGGAAACAAGATTTAAGCAGACTAGAATCTTCACCATGACTGACGTTACGTCCGGGAAAGTACCCAGGGCGAGAAGCGAAGTCAGTAGTCTCCCGGATGCGTCCACTATTGCAAAATAATTGTGTCTCCGAACCTGAAAAGATTTACAAAGGTTTCTAATATAACATATCAAACGTTGAAAAATTCTCTCATTATATATATACATCATATTATTATTGTTATCATCATCATCATCATTATTATTATTATTATTATTAGCTAAGCTACAACCCTAACTGAAAAAGCAGGATGCTATAAGCCCCAGGGCTCCAACAGAGGAAAATAGCCCAGTGAGGAAAGGAAATAAGGAAACATATAAACTACAGGATGAACAATTAAAATAAAATGTTTTATGAACAGTAACAACACTAAAATAGATCTTTCATATATAAACTATAAAAAGAGATGTGTCAGAATGTTCAACATAAAAACATTCACTGCAAGTTTGAACTTCAATACACCTTAATACACCGACTGTTTGTGTTGAAGGCCAATCAAGAAATAAGTGTCTATTCACACATACACAGAGCAAAAAAAACCTGGGTGTGTATAAGGTTCAAGTGTGAAATCATAAAATAAAAGAATTAAAGAAAATTCTTAAAATCACAAAATTACATACATACATATACCAAGGCATTTCCCCCAATTTTGGGGGGTAGCCAACATCAAACAAATGAAACAGAAAAGGGGACCTCTCTTCTCTACGTTCCTCCCAGCCTGACAAGGGACTCAACTGAGTTTGGCTAGTACTGCTAGGAGTGCCACAGCCCACCCTCCCACATTATCCACCACAGATGAAGCTTCATAACGCTGAATCCCCTACTGCTGCTGCCTCCGCGGTCTTCCAAGGCACCAGAGGAAGCAGCAGAGCCTACTGGAACTGCGTCACAATCGCTCGCCATTCATTCCTATTTCTAGCACGCTCTCTTGCCTCTCTCACATCTATCCTCCTATCACCCAGAGCTTCCTTTACTCCATCCATCCGCCCAAACCTTGGCCTTCCTCTTGTACTTCTCCCATCAACTCTTGCATTCATCACCTTCTTTAGCAGACAGCCATTTTCCATTCTCTCAACATGGCCAAACCACCTCAACACATTCATATCCACTCTAGCTGCTAACTCATTTCTTACACCCGTTCTCACCCTCACAAAATTAGACAGATAATATTACATAGATGCTTCTTTATACCCTAAACTAATCTTCTGTTACCTGATCTTGCCTTGCCAGGAATTGGGAGGTAATTAGCTACATTAAAGGATCACGCAGCGAGAGAGAGATTGTCGACTAATCGCCACGTATGTCGAACCGACGCGAAGAGGGATACTACTGTATAAATGAAACCTAGGGGAAATAAGGATGGCTCTAAACTGAACCTTAAATTGTCATCCAGTATCGTACAATACAGTAAGTCCTTCTAGTAAGACTGAGATGCGTCCTAAGAGTCTCAAGTTGTTAAGTTTTCAAAGTCAAACTTACTAACTTGAGTATTCCACTCATAACCCCAAACCAATACTTTTAAAAGAAGTTAATTCATTTATATTATTTTTCTATTCATCGCACAAATGTTCTTAACTTTGAGAGTTCTTATCGAGAGGACAAAAATAATAAAATATTTTCAAAGATGAATCTAAAACTTACGATATTCACCTCAGTCTTTTTATTATTATTATTATTATTATTATTATTATTATTATTATTACAAGCCAAGCTACAACCCTACTAGCCAAGCTACAACCCTAGTTGGAAAAGCAAGATGCTATAAGCCCAAGGGCTCCAATATGGAAAAATAGCCCAGTGAAGAAAGGAAATAGATAAATAATGAGAACAAATTAACAATAAATCATTCTAAAAACAGTAACAACGTCAAAACAAATATGTCATATATAAACTATGAAAAGACTTATGTCAGCCTGTTCAACATAAAAACATTTGCAGCAACTTTGAACTTTTGAAGTTCTACTGATTCAACTACCCGATTAGGAAGAGCATTCCACAACTTGGTCACAGCTGGAATAAAACCTTTCTTAAACTTCTACGTGTAAAACTCACCTTCATGAGCGAGAGATTTAAGAACAGCCCCAACACTCCCGACAGGAGGCAGCCGGCGTAGAAATCGTAGCGGCTGGCGTGGGGGAAGCGCAGGACTTCGAAAGCCTCCTCCAGGTACAGGGACGCTGGAGCGAGAACGACGACGCTGAAGAGAAACAGAAATGACAATGAATTATTGGGGTTCGGATGTCTGATAAGAAGCAAAATCTGATATATAAGCAAGACCTTGTAGTATTATTATCCCTTTTACCCCCAAAGGACTTACTGGTACGTTTCACAAAACTCATCCCTTTACCCCCATGGACGTACCGGTACGTCCTTGCAAGAAACTGCAATTTACATCTTTTTTTGCATATTTTTGATAATTTTTTGAGAAACTTCAGGCATTTTCCAAGAGAATGAGACCAACCTGACCTCTCTATGACAAAAATTAAGGCTGTTAGAGCAATTTAAAAAAAAAATATACTGCAAAATGTGCTTGAAAAAAAATAACCCCTGGTGGTTAAGGGTTAGAAAGTTCCAAATAGCCTGGGGGGTTAAAGGGTTATTATCCTTACTAGCTAAGCTACAACCCTAGTTGGAAAAGCAAGATGCTATAAGCCCAGGGGCTCCAACAGGGAAAATAGCCCAGTAAGGAGAGGAAATAAGGAAATAAATAAACGATACAAGAAATAACGAGCAATTAAAATAAAATATTTTAAAAACAGTAACAACATCAAAAGAGATATTTCATATATAAACTATAATTATTAACCTTACTAGCGGAGCTACATCGAATCTAAATCCTCGTCAGCTCCAAACAAAACTGTCCTATTTTCTTTCTAGACTTTTGCAGACCCGGACATCCTCTGAATATGTTTTTAAATTTTTCATTTTATCCTATTGTATTAAATTACCGGATTAAATCTGGATTCAACTACAGATTTTCCTACCAGATCTTGCTATTAATCTATAGTACAGGTGATCATTTAGTTTACAGAGCATACTAATGATGTTTCCTAATCTGGAACATCTTTTGTATTCAGACCTCAGCCTACACCATTAACCACATAATCACATATATTTCATGTACACAGAACAGTTCTAATTGTCTTGTCTTTTCTGTTTTGAGGTTTAGTAGCAGACAGCGTACAGTGATTAGTTCTAAATTGCCTTGTCTTTTCTGTTGTGAGGTTCAGTAGCAGACAGCGTACAGTGATTAGTTCTAAATTGCCTTGTCTTTTCTGTTGTGAGGTTCAGTAGCAGACAGCGTACAGTGATTAGTTCTAAATTGCCTTGTCTTTTCTGTTGTGAGGTTCAGTAGCAGACAGCGTACAGTGATTAGTTCTAAATTGCCTTGTCTTTTCTGTTGTGAGGTTCAGTAGCAGACAGCGTACAGTGATTAGTTCTAAATTGCCTTGTCTTTTCTGTTGTGAGGTTCAGTAGCAAAGAGTTTCCTAGATCTTTGCAGGAACTTTTTAAAGTTAAAACTGGGTGTTAGCTGTGGTTAAAGGTGGTTACTGAATTCCTCTAACCGTATACCCTCCTTTATCAAAGAAACTAGTTCTGGATCAGAGTTACGTGAACAAAACAACAAAAGCACCAATGTTAGAACTAGAAATTGTGAACCTTCTATTATTAGTATTATTACTTGCCAAGCTACAACCCTAGATGGAAAAGCAGGATGCTATAAGCCCAGGGGCTCCAACAGGGAAAATAGCCCAGTAAGGAAAGGAAACAAATAAAAATAAAATATTTTGAGAACGGTAACATTAAAATAAGTATCTCCTATAAAAACTTTAACAAAAAAAGGAGAAATAAGATAGAATGATGTGCCTCAAGCAAGAGAACTCTACCCCAAGACAGTGGAAGACATGGTAAAGAGACTATGACACTGCCCAAGACTAGAGAACAATGGTTTGATTTTGGAGTGTCCTTTTCCTAGAAGAGCTGCTTACCATAGCTAAAGAGTCTCTTCTATCCTTACCAAGAGGAAAGTGGCCAGTGAACAGTTACAGTGCAGTGAACAGTTACAGTGCAGTAACCCCTTAGGTGAAGAAGGATGCAATAAAAGAGATCATAAACCTCTCCATGGAGTTTTACAAGTAGGTTATTCTCAGTCCCTAAAAGCTCAGCGGGTTGAAGGCCAGTTCAATATGTCTAATCTATTCTACTAAACACAACGCTGCAACAATGACACTTTGCAATCATTACGTCTACTATTATCAGTTATTTAAACCAAACAGTGCACTATGAACCACTTATTCTCTTGTTATACAGCTACTAATAATCACACCTATAAATTAGAAATAACGAATCTGATATACCGTAAACGAATTAGCTTACCTGAAAACATACGAGAAGTATAATCTATCGACATCAGTGTACCGAGCATCTGCTATTTTGGAGTGGAGGGTCTGCACAGCCATGCATGCTAAATACACCAACATCCAGAAATACGGTGAATCGGAGAACTGAAACGAGGAAAAACTTATATACATACTTTGTAACATATTCCAAAGTCGACACAATTTACACGAAATAACAAAACCTACTTTTAACTATGCAATTGTAGTTAAAATTTCACTTTAACCTTATATTTAAACTTGTGGGGTCATTCAGGCAAGCAGCGTACCTTGGAGGACCGCGGTTTCTACAGTTAGGAAAAATACATATTCTTTTTAAAATTTGTGATTTATTACTACACAAATACAAATCATCGACCTTTAATAGGAGACGTATCCTTGGGAGAGATGAAGTCATTATTATCATCATCATCATTATTATTATTATTATTATTATTATTATTATTATTATTATTATTATTATTATTATCATTATTAGTTAAGTTACTACCCTAACTGGAAAAGCAGGGAATAAATTGCCCAGTGAGGAAAGGAAATAGGGAAATAAACTACAAAAGAAGTAATGAACAATATAAAATATTTCAAGAACAGTAACATTAAAATACCTGTAGATCTTTCCTATATAAACTATAACATTTCAAGTAAACAAGGGGAAGAGAAATAAGATAGAATAATGTGTCTGAGTGTATCATGGGATCGGAAAACAGTCATGGATGAACCTATATCCTTAAGGATATGTTGTCCAAACGTATCCTCAATTATGAGGATAGTGCCATAGCCTCTGTATCATGGTCTTCCACTATCTTGGGTTAGAGTTCTCTTGCTTGAGGGTACACTTGGGCACGCTGTTCTATTTTGTTTCTCTTCCTTTTGTTTTGTTAAAGTTTTCATAGTTTATATAGGAAATATTTAAATGATATTGTTCTTAAAAATATATTTTTCCTTATTTCCTTTCCTCACTGGACTATTTTCCCTGTTGGGGCCCCTGGGCTTATAGCATCTTGCTTTTCCAACTAGGGTTGTAGCTTAGCAAGTAATAATAATAATAAAATGGGTTGGCATACATTCCGTCCCCCCACACCACTAATTCTTCGGCACCAGTTTAGGCATTGCAAGGTCTTTAACCGAAGATGCCCCCTTAGTCTTTTTCTTCTTATTTGCAAACTCTATCAACAGCAGAGGAGACATGACTTGCTCATCACAAGGGAAGGTTTACAAAAAGTCATGCACAATGCAAAATTACATAGTCAATGAGGATCCAATAAGGCTTGCTCATGAACCCGGTACACTTCCGGATAGGTTTCCTGGCGCATACCTGCACGTCCACTCATGGAGTCTCCATTTTCAAAGCAAGCAAAGACAGTCAGTTAAGATAAAGAAAAAATAATACTAGAGGGGCACTCAGTAGAGCGGAGACCTCCACCGTGGCAGCTTATTTCTCATCCTCTTGCTCAACATTAACCTTTGACCTTAACATGTATTAATTGGCATGGACTTTCATGCACTCAAATATGAACTATGTTTGAAATCTCTGTGACAACGATGTTCAAACTTATGGCTGATTATGTGAATTGGACATTTTGCTTGACCTATGACCTTGATCTTCCAAAATTCAATCATTTCCAGCATTTTACATAACAGTTAATCCCTGCAAGTTTCATTATTCTACAATTAAAATTGTGGCCAGGAAGCTGTTCACAAACAGGGAGTAAAACATATCCTCCTTCTAACGACGTTGACCGAGGTAGAAATAATATAACAGACCGAGTTAGTGGCAGGAGTAAGAGAACTATTAGATAAGATCCAAGAAAGTAGACCGAGGTGGTATGGTCATGTCATGAGAAGAGATGAACAGTATATTGGGAGGAGAGTGACGGAAATGGAGGTACAGGGAACGAGAAGGAGAGGGAGACCAAAGCGAAGGTGGATGGACTGTATCAAGGATGACCTTCGATCAAAGGGATTAACCAGTGCTGAAGTGTGAGACAGAGGTAGATGGAGAACGCTGGCCAGAAACATCGACCCCACATAACAGAGGGAAAAGATGCGAACAAAGAAGAAGAAGAAGAAGAAGATTAAAAGACAATGGTTTGTATTTGCATTTACCCGTATCTCCAATTATTACATTTTCAAACTGAATATCATATCTTAAAATTTATTAACTAACACTTCCTTTAATGGAAGTTGTAACACCACTTAGATTAATATATAGAACAAATAATTCTTTAAGAAAACTCAACAAAAAACTCTACGTACAGTCATGTCGATGTCCGCCAGCACGGCCGCCACTGCCGAACCTATGGTGATTAAGCTGGCCGCAAGCGCCACAGGACCGGCACCGCCTCGGAAACTGGGCGCGATCTCCATCAGATAGAGGGTCGCGCCAAGCGTATTTTGTAAACATAAAAACACAGGAACGCTCTGCAATGAATAAAAAATATATATACTTATTCTGAAAAGAACAATAACCAGTTGTATATGAAACCTGTTATTACTGAATGGTAACATCAAATACAGTAAGACGATTGAAGGCAAATGAACCTTGGATTGATATATAACTGATACTTATGATACCTCACACTCCAACTATTTAACTAATGCATCACATCAACAATAACATTACTGTACTGAAATATGAGATAGGCTTTGAAGTTTGGAAGATATAATGTATTGTCTAGCGGCTCCTATTACAGTTGTATGAAGGAAGACCTAGTTAGTCCAGTAAATAAAAAGACGGCCCTAATGAGGTACATCTGAATCTCTCGAAGGCTCCATAGAGGAGGAAGGGTGAATCCTCAATAATGATATTTTCATTATAAAATAAATTTTTGAATATACTTACCCGGTGAATATATAAATAGCT
Organism: Palaemon carinicauda; assembly: GCF_036898095.1. NCBI lineage: Eukaryota > Metazoa > Arthropoda > Malacostraca > Decapoda > Palaemonidae > Palaemon > Palaemon carinicauda. The sequence continues at coordinate 313,243 of NW_027172192.1, read as the reverse complement.
GACGTCTCCGACGGCCTGACAGATTCCAAAAAACTCGTGAGCGATCGCCATGAATGTTGCGGGTGTGCCCACCAGCGCCGACTATCGGCCATATACCGCATATACTTCTCAACCACTCCAGTTCTTCTCAGTCCGCAGGGTCTCTATCGGGGAGGAAGGGAGGGCCTTTAATATTATATATTCACCGGGTAAGTATATTCAAAAATTCATTTTATAATGAAAATATAATTTTTAAATATTAAACTTAGCCGGTGAATATATAAATAGCTGATTCACACCCATGGTGGTGGGTAGAGACCAGTATAATAACAATAAAGGCGTATATGCTCAAGAGTTTTTGACAAATATTTCATAAAAACAAACTTAAGTATAGGTACCTGGTAAGGAAACTGACTCTGATGATTACTCTGCCTCATTAGTCCGCTTTCCTCACGAAGCCCTGCCATCCTCTCAGGATGCTGAAAGACTCCCAGGAGCTGTTATATCCAGGGCGAACACCCCTATAACAGGACCTCATCAATACCCTTAATCTGGGCACTCTCAAGAAACAACATTTTGACCACCCGCCAAATCAAAAAGATTGCGAAAGACTTCTTAGTCTCCCGTACAACCCAAAATAAGATTAAAAATTTCAAGAGTAGATTAAAAGGATATTGGGATTAAGGGAATGTAGTGGTAGAGCCTTCACCCACTACTGCACTCGGTGTTAAGAATGGTCCCAGTGTGTAGCAGTCCTCATAAAGAGTCTGGACATCTTTCAAGTAATATGAAGCGAATACCGACTTGCCTCTTCAAAAGGTCGCGTCCATAATACTTATAATGGATCTATTTTGCTTAAACGCTACTGAAGTTGCTATCGCTCTAACTTCATGAGCCTTGACTTTAAGTAAATTACGATCCTTCTCACTTAAATGAGAGTGTGCCTCCCGAATCAAAAGTCTAATAAAATAAGACCACGCATTCTTAGACATGGGCAAAGAGGGCTTTTTAACGGAGCACCATAAAGCCTCTGAACAACCTCGTAGCGGTTTAGTTCTGGATAAATAAAATTTAAGAGCTCTAACGGGGCACAGCACTCTTTCAACTTCATTCCCCACAATCTCAGAAAGACTGGGGATTTCAAATGATTTAGGCCAAGGACGAGACGGAAGTTCATTCTTGGCCAAAAAACCAAGTTTTAGAGCGCATACTGCTTTAATAGTGGAGAAGCCGATGTTCTTGCTAAAAGCATGTATCTCACTAACCCTTTTAGCCGAAGCCAAGCTCACCAAAAAAAAGTGTCTTGAGGGTAAGATCCTTCAGGGAGGCTGAATTTAATGGTTCAAACCTGTCTGACATAAGGAACTGTAGGACCACGTCCAAGTTCCAAGCAGGAGTCGAAATATGACGCTCCTTGGAAGTCTCGAAAGACTTAAGCAGGTCTTGGAGATCTTTGTTATTAGAAAGATCCAAACCCCTATGCCTGAACACAGAAGCTAACATGCTTCTGTAGCCTTTAATGGTGGATGCAGAGAGGGAGCGACCGTTTCTCAGATAAAGCAGAAAATCCGCAACCTGCGCTACAGAGGCACTGGAAGAGGAAACAGAGGAGGACTTGCACCAGTCTCTAAATACCTCCCATTTCGACTTATAGATCCTGATGGTAGAGGATCTTCTAGCCCTCGCGATCGCTCTATCTGCCTCCTTCGAAAACCCTCGAGCTCTTGAGAGTCTTTCGATAGTCTGAAGGCAGTTAGACGAAGCGTGAGGAGGCTTTGATGAAATCTCTTTACGTGAGGCTGTCGCAAGAGATCCATCCGCAACGGTAGACTTGTGAACCACTCTCTCGCGGGCCAGAGTGGAGCAACCAACGTCAACCTGGTCCCTTCGTGAGAGGTGAACTTCTGCAGCACCTTGTTTAGGATCTTGAAAGGTGGAAAGGCATAAACGTCCAGGTGAGACCAGTCCAGCAGGAAAGCGTCTATGTGGGCTGCCTCTGGATCTGGAACTGGAAAGCAGTAAGTCGAGAGCCTCTTTGTCAGTGAAGTCGCAAAAAGATCTATGGTGGGTTGACCCCATGTCATCCATAGCTTCTCGCACACAGTCTTGTGCAACGTCCACTCCATGGAGATGACTTGTCCTCTTCTGCTGAGGCAGTCCACCAAGACATTCATTTCTCCTTGCACAAATCTCGTCAAAAGAGAGATGTTACTTGCCTTAAATGGAGTTCCTTCTGATCCGTGGACCAAAGACCCGAGCATTCCAGACTGTCCAGTGGAGCTCCCTAACCCAAATCCGATGCATCTGAATACAACACATGGTTTGGGTTCTTGATCGAAAGAGAAAGACCTTCTCGAAGTCTGATGTTGCTGTCCCACCAAGTCAGACATGTCTAGACTGAGTTGGAGATTGGGAAAGAGATACTCTCTAAGCCCTTCTCCTTGTTCCAATGGTTTAGGTGAAATTGGAGAGGGCAAAGGTTGAGTCTCCCCAGAGAGATAAACTACTCCAGCGATGAAAGAGTTCCCACGAGGCTCGTTCAAACTCTTACAGAGCAACTGTTTTTCTCTTGCAAGTGACGGACTTTTAACAGAGCTTGTTCCATTCTTGTGGGAGACGAAAAGGCCCGAAAAATCAGACACTGTATCTCCATTCCCAAATAAAGAATAGTCTGGGATGGAGTACTGTAAGTTACGACTTCTCTACGTTCACTATGAGACCTAGCTCCTTGGTTAGGTCTAATGTCCATTAGAGGCTCTCCAGACAGCGATTTAATGACGACGCCCTGATTAGCCAGTCGTCAAAATAAAGGGAGGCTCTGAATCCTCAAAAAATGTAAAAAGCTTGCTACATTTTGCAAGGGCCTTGTAAAAACAAGAGGAGCAGGAATGAGGCCGAAGCACAGTGCTCGAAATTGGTACATTACTTTCCCGTCCACAAACCTCAGATGTTGTTGAAAGTTTGGATGAATCAGGATGTGGAAGTATGCATCCTGAAGGTCGAGAGAGACCATCCAGTCGCCTTCCCTTACTGCTGCCAAGACAGATTTGGTAGTCTTCATCGTGAACTTTGTCTTGACAATGAACACATTGAGCGCACTTACATCTTAAGTACTCCTGCAGTGAACATGGCTGCCAGATCATTGGAGCCATCCTTGATAGCCTTGTTCATGCATGACATAATTGTACAGCAATACATTGACAGCTGGAGAGACCTTCTTACTTAAGGCTCCCAGGGACCAATCCAACAAATAAAAACTTCAAACGCTCGAAAAAACTCCTAACAGGAGATGGTCTAGCTCTGAAGCAGACCATAAAATCTTGGAGCGTCTCATGGCTAGACGACGAGGAGAGTCCACTAGGCTTAAGAAGTCTCCCTGGGCAGAGGCAGGTACTCCCAAGCCGAGAACTTCTCCTGTGTCACACCAGACGCCCGAGCGAGAAGCTAATTAAGAAGGAGGAAAAGCAAAAGCAGACTTTCCTAAACTTCTCCAGGATTCCAACCAGTCTCCCAGTAAGAGCATGGCTCTCTTGGAAGAACAAGAGAGAACTGACTTCGTAAATGTAGGAGTCAAAGAAAGTCATGCCAAGAGTAAACTCAGACGGCGGAGCAGCCGTTACAAAACGAGTAGGACAAAATTTCACTAAAGAAATTCATAATTATAAAACAAGGGATTGTTGGACCACCCTAGGTTACTCCTCTTCTGAAAGACTCCCCAAAGGTACATTAGTTGAAAGGGGGTCATCAACTTCTTCAGAAGGCACATCATCTGATAAATCTAAAGTCTTGCGAGAAGGAGATTTATATTCAGAATGACGTGAAGGAAAAGCCTGACAGGCTACATCAACTTGTATATGAACAGAAGTTAAAGTTGGAGGGTCGATGTCACGTTGTGACTGCAGAGAATGTTATTCTACTACACGTCGTGACAGAAGTAACTGACGTTCAAACGTCCCGTAGTAACAGCAGTGACTGCTGTTCGATGCTATATCGTGACTACGATGACTGACCCTCGACGTCACGTCATGTCTACGGTGTCTACTGCTCAACGTCACATCGTGACTGAGGTGTCTGCAGCTCAACGTCACGCTGTGACTGCGGTGGCTGACGTTCAAAGCGATCAAAGTTACATCGAGATTTATGCTCCGCATCTCGTTTAACAGCAAAGCTGTCACTAGGGATAACGTCAGCGTGGCGTAACAAAGCTCGTTTAGAAGGTTGAAGACCCGAATCACGTATCCCAGAACCGTGACGTACAAAAAGCAAAGGATCCTTTCGCACAGGAACAGGATCGTAAGCTTCTATTAAAGAAGAAAGCTTTAACAGCATATCTTGCAAAACACTTAACTTCGGATCAACCTGTGACTGGGGTGGCTGATGTTCGATGCTATATCGTGACTACGGTGACTGACACTCGACGTCACGTTGTGTCTACGGTGTCTACCGCTCAACGTCACGTCGAGTCTATGGCAGAAACGTCTGTACATGAACGTCATCGCTATGAACGGGACTCTTATGATGACTACAGCTAGGACGTTGAACTTGTTCTGAAGGAACTAATAAACGTTTTAACCGTCTCGAAACCTTACGCCCAGGCTTTTAAAGAGACGAATCATCGGAAGACGAGGAGAAACTTCGTCTCTCCTGTCTTATGGCAAGGACGTACTTGACGAGCAACGTCTGATACCTTTGAGGGAACGTCTGTTCGTTGGTTTACACTCCTCACTCCCTTAGGTCCTACGACATTCCTTCTCCCTGGTGCAGGGGAGCCTGAAAGAGGTCTCGGACTAGGCAAGCGACAAGCACGAACAAACGAACCCTCCGCAACACAGAACATGTTTTTTGCACTTACTTCACTGATATCGCATTTTTTAATAATTTCACATTAGACATGAATAAAGCTGATTTCTACCTGAAGCACGCAATTCTCCCTTAAATCAAAAGGTTAGAATTGCGAAATGAGTCGTATAATGTAAGCACATTAGTACAAAATGAAACACACATGCAAAAATCAATAAACATATACATATAAATCGAATAAAACGGAAATATATAAAGTTAAAAAGATCAGTAACTGGGGATGAGACTAAAAACTAGTTCACTATGGACTACGTTTTCAATCTCTCACCGTACAGTGCCTTGGGATGAGAATAAAAACTAAAATGTTTTATCCTCTCTCCCCGTACAGAGACTTGGGACGAGAGTAAAAATCTGAATCGAGAACGTTACTCGCTCCCAAACTGCTTGTACAGAGACTTGGGACGAGAATAAAGATCAGATCGTTCTCTCTTTCTCTCTCTCTCTCTCTCTTGTCACTCACAAGAGAATGGCCCACTCACTCTTCGTCAATAAACAGGTTATTTGACTAAAGGAAAAAACTGAAAGGACTAAGAAATTGAAAATTAACATGTTCCTTTAAATTAGTATCTAAAAAACTTCAGTTTGAAAGAAGAATGAACAAAACGTCAAAATCGATTTACTCTTTCTGCAAAGTGAAACCGTGATTCTCTCTTTCTCTATCGTAACGATAGAGCGCAAACTGCGTAGCATAAATAAACCAAACGTTAGTTCATCTTTGAAAAACAGCACGAAGACTATTCAAAGAATAAATTTCTTAAAATATTTTCTAAAAATATTCAACTCATCACTCTTACAGAGCAACTGTTTTTATCTAAACAAAAATAAAAGTTGAATGGGCTCAACGTTGTTTAACTTCGTTTTCCAAGTCAGGACCGCCTACAAAGAATAGGTAAAGGCCGCATATAAACAAAAACATAAAATTTATCTCGATGTTTAGTATAAATGGAAAGCTAATCGAAGAGACCTAATAAAGGCGGGTGAGATATAAAATATATAGAGATAAATCTATAAATATCAACAATAATTTATAAAGTGATAAAATAATTACTAAAAGCCTTTAACACACTTCCGTACACTGGGGGAAGGGTCGGCCATCTTTTCTCTATGGAAAAACCAGAGCGAGATTAAAAAAGCAAGGGCAAAAACTTTTCCTCTCCTTTCAAAAGCATTTCTTTTGAAGATAGTATTGAATAATCCAACACGGCGAAAGCAATAAAACCAAAACCAAGTACTTCACCAATTCGGTAGAAAACTTGAGGTCTAGAGCGAGCGGAACCAATGTTGTCGGTGACACCGACAGAGAAGAACTGGAGTGGTTGAGAAGTATATGCGGTATCTGGCCGATAGTCGGCGCTGGTGGTCACACCCGCAACCTTCATGGCGATCGCTCGCGAGTTTTTTGGAATCTGTCGGGCCGTCGGAGACGTCAGCTATTTATATATTCACCGGCTAAGTTTAATATTTAAAAAAAACTAATACTGCTCGAAAATTAAATACATTTTGGTAGGGGCTTCTACACCCATAGACATGAGAGAATTATTACCTTACGCTTCATATATTTCTCAGTACAGTACTGGTTGGATATTACTGTCCAAAACGACGTTTATAACCTCGTGAGATCATTTTTTTACTATTACCAAAGTTATCCCAAAGGCCATTGTGTGTTCACTTGCATAAGCTCCTACATTACCTTTTCAAACACCATATAACTATCATAAATCAGTTAATAGTACATAACAATAGTTATAAAACTATGCCTAATTCAAAGGTTAAAACTCATTGTCTAATAGGCTTATCATTTAAGAAAAATGCTTCATACTATAAAACTCCAACATCCTTATATAAACCTTAATATATAGTGAGGAATACTGACATTTTATGATTACTCCCAAAAGAAAGGGAGGATCCTTCCAGTCTTCATGAATGCATGTATCATTTTCTAGAAGCCAGGAACTTTTCATGATTACTCGAGAACTAAAGATGAATCGAAGACAACGCAATACTCACCAAATTAGCTAGAGCTTTCGAGCTCGCGACAATTCCGGCGGAGAAAAAGAGAAACGACGGCAACAAAGATATGAAGCCGGGCTTGTCAAGATCCGTGGCCGATACGGAGAGGCATTTGTTGGAGAGCAGGACGCGCAGGAGAATCCCACCCACTAGCGTTTGCCATCCTTGGTAGATCGTTGGGTACGTGAAGTTTAGAACTGATAGGACGTACTGGAATGGAAAGAAATCGTACGTTAAGTTATCGAAGGTCGCAAGGAAGAAGGTCCTCGACATATAAACATTTGAAGATACAAATAAATACAAATGAAATCATAAATCGCACATATTGTATCAAAAGTTCATAATGACATATTGTAATTAAACAATATCATTCGAAGCAGTAAGCAAGACGACATATCGTCACCCTCATAAACTAACTGCCTAAGTCATTTTCTCCACTTGTTGGGAACTCAAAAAAAAAAACCTTCTCATTTCCTAATTCTTTATATCATTATCTTGAGCTTCAATTCACAAATTCTTAACAGAAGTATTTGCGAATTAAAAATGTTATTTTTATTAATAAAATAAATTTTTGAATATACTTACCCGATGATCATATAAGCTGTCAGCTCTGCTGCCCGACAGAAAAACCTAAGGACAAAATACGCCAGCGATCGCTATACAGGTGGGGGTGTACATCAACAGCGCCATCTGTCGAGCAGGTACTCAAGTACTTCATGTAAACACAGAACCAATTTTCTCCTCGGTCCACTGGGTCTCTTTAGTTTAATATATGATCACCGGGTAAGTATATTCAAAAATTTATTTTATTAATAAAAATAACATTTTTCAATATTAAACTTAGCCGGTGATCATATAAGCTGATTCACACCCAGGGGGGTGGGTAGAGACCAGCATTACTTGTTTACATTATTAAGAGCTAAGTATTATGTATTTCATTTTAGCAGTTATTCAAAATAACAAACATAAAATAAATAAGTACCTGGTAAGGAAGTCGACTTGAACAATTACTCTGCCTTTTTAAGTACGTCTTCCTTACTGAGCCTCGCGATCCTCATAGGATGCTGAGCGACTCCTAGGAGCTGAAGTATGAAGGGTTGCAACCCATACTAAAGGACCTCATCAAAACCTCTAATCTAGGCGCTTCTCAAGAAAAGAATTTGACCACCCGCCAAATCAACCAGGATGCGAAAGGCTTCTTAGCCTTCCGGACAACCCAAAAACAACAATAAAAAACATTTCAAGAGAAAGATTAAAAAAGGTTATGGAATTAGGGGAATGTAGTGGTTGAGCCCTCACCCACTACTGCACTCGCTGCTACGAATGGTCCCAGGGTGTAGCAGTTCTCGTAAAGAGACTGGACATCTTTAAGATAAAAAGACGCGAACACTGACTTGCTTCTCCAATAGGTTGCGTCCATTATACTCTGCAGAGATCTGTTTTGTTTGAAGGCCACTGAAGTTGCGACAGCTCTAACTTCATGTGTCCTTACCTTCAGCAAAGCATGGTCTTCCTCATTCAGATGGGAATGAGCTTTTCGTATCAACAGTCTAATATAATAGGAAACTGCATTCTTCGACATAGGTAAAGAAGGTTTCTTAATAGCACACCATAAAGCTTCTGACTGTCCTCGTAAAGGTTTAGTTCGTTTCAAATAGAACTTAAGAGCTCTAACAGGGCACAAGACTCTTTCTATTTCATTTCCAACCAAGTTAGAAAGGCTTGGAATATCGAACGATTTGGGCCAAGGACGAGAAGGTAGTTCGTTTTTGGCTAGAAAACCAAGCTGCAAAGAACATGTAGCCGTTTCAGATGAAAATCCGATGTTCCTGCTGAAGGCGTGTATCTCACTGACTCTTTTAGCTGTAGCTAAGCAGACGAGGAAAAGTGTCTTTAAAGTGAGATCTTTAAAGGAGGCTGATTGTAGTGGCTCGAACCTTTCTGACATAAGGAATCTTAGTACCACGTCTAAATTCCAACCTGGTGTGGCCAAACGACGCTCCTTCGAGGTCTCAAAAGACTTAAGGAGGTCCTGTAGATCTTTGTTGTTGGAAAGATCTAAGCCTCTGTGACAGAAGACTGCTGCCAACATGCTTCTGTAACCCTTGATCGTGGGAGCTGAAAGAGATCTTTCCTTCCTCAGGTATAAAAGGAAGTCAGCTATTTGAGTTACAGAGGTACTGGTTGAGGATACTGATACCGACTTGCACCAGCTTCGGAAGACTTCCCACTTCGACTGGTAGACTCTAAGAGTGGATGTCCTCCTTGCTCTAGCAATCGCCCTGGCTGCCTCCTTCGAAAAGCCTCTAGCTCTCGAGAGTCTTTCGATAGTCTGAAGGCAGTCAGACGAAGAGCGTGGAGGCTTGGGTGTACCTTTTTTACGTGTGGCTGACGTAGAAGGTCCACTCTTAGTGGAAGAGTTCTGGGAACGTCCACCAGCCATTGCAGTACCTCGGTGAACCATTCTCTCGCGGGCCAGAGGGGAGCAACCAACGTCAACCTTGTCCCTTCGTGAGAGGCGAACTTCTGCAGTACCTTGTTGACAATCTTGAACGGGGGGAATGCATAAAGGTCTAGATGGGACCAATCCAGTAGAAAGGCATCTATATGAACTGCTGCTGGGTCCGGGATCGGCGAGCAATAATTTGGGAGCCTCTTGGTCATTGAGGTTGCAAAGAGATCTATGGTAGGTTGGCCCCATGTGGCCCAAAGTCTCTTGCATACATTCTTGTGAAGGGTCCATTCTGTTGGGATGATTTGACCCTTCCGACTGAGGCGGTCCGCCATGACATTCATGTTGCCTTGAATGAACCTCGTTACTAGAGATAGATTTAGATCTCTTGACCAGGTGAGGAGGTCCCTTGCGATCTCGTACAGCTTCATAGAATGGGTCCCTCCTTGCTTGGAGATGTACGCCAAGGCCGTGGTGTTGTCGGAGTTCACCTCCACCACCTTGCCTAGAAGGAGGGACTTGAAGCTTTTCAAGGCCAGATGAACTGCCAGTAGCTCCTTGCAGTTGATATGTAACGCTCTTTGCTCCGAGTTCCAGGTGCCCGAGCATTCCCGACCGTCTAATGTCGCACCCCAGCCCGTGTCCGATGCGTCCGAGAAGAGAACGTGATTGGGGGTCTGAACAGTCAGGGGTAGACCCTCTCTGAGGTTGATGTTGTGCTTCCACCAGGTCAGTGATGACTTCATCTTCTCGGAAATAGGGATCGAGACCGCTTCTAGCGTCTTGTCCTTTCTCCAGTGAACAGCCAGGTGAAATTGAAGGGGACGGAGGTGCAGTCTCCCTAACGCAATGAACTGGTCCAGTGATGAAAGCGTCCCTATCAGACTCATCCACTGTCTGACTGAACATCGGTCCTTCATTAGCATGTTCTGGATGCATCCTTGGGCTTGACTTATTCTGGGGGCCGACGGAAAAGCCCGAAAAGCTTGACTGTGAATCTCCATCCCTAGGTACACTATAGTTTGGGATGGGACCAGTTGGGACTTTTCCATATTGACCAGGAGACCCAATTCCTTGGTCAGATCTAGAGTCCACTTTAGATTCTCCAGACAGCGACGACTGGACGAAGCTCTTAAAAGCCAGTCGTCCAAATAGAGGGAGGCTCTGATGTCTGCTAAATGTAGGAATTTGGCAATATTCCTCATCAGTTTCGTAAAGACAAGAGGCGCCGTGCTTAGGCCAAAGCACAGGGCTTGAAATTGGTAGACAACCTTCCCGTAAACGAACCTTAGAAAAGGTTGGGAATCTGGGTGGATGGGGACGTGAAAGTAAGCGTCCTTGAGGTCTAAAGAGACCATCCAGTCTTCCTTCCTGACCGCTGCTAGCACAGACTTTGTCGTCTCCATGGCGAACGTCTGCTTGGTGACAAAGACATTCAGAGCACTGACATCTAGCACCGGTCTCCACCCTCCTGTCTTCTTTACCACTAAGAAGAGACGGTTGTAGAAGCCCGGGGATTGATGGTCCCGGACTTTGACTACCGCTCCCTTTTCTAGTAAGAGAGACACCTCTTGCTTCAAAGCTAGTCTCTTGTCCTCCTCTCTGTACCTGGGAGAGAGGTCGATGGGAGTCGTTGCTAGAGGGGGCTTGCGCAAGAATGGGATCTTGTACCCTTCTCTGAGCAACTTCACAGATTGTGCATCTGCGCCCCTGTTCTCCCAGGACTGCCAGTAGTTCTTGAGTCTGGCTCCCACTGCTGTCTGAAGAAGGTGGCAGTCAAACTCTGCCTCTAAAGGACTTGGTACCTTTCTTCTTGCTCCCACGTTTCCCTTCGGCACGAGCACCTCCTCTGCTGGAGGCTCTGCCACGAAAGGGCGGAATGAATCTTGACGCTGGAGTATCCATCCTGGGTCTAGACACGGAAGGCAAAGGGGTGGCTTTGCGTGCAGATGACGCAACTAGGTCATGCGTGTCTTTTTGAATCAAGGAGGCAGCAATCTCCTTGATCAACTCCTCTGGGAAAAGGCACTTCGAGAGAGGAGCAAACATAAGCTCCGACTTCTGACATTGCGTTACTCCAGCTGACAAGAAGGAGCAAAGGTTTTCTCGTTTCTTGAGGACCCCGGAAACGAACGAAGCCGCAAGTTCACTGGAACCGTCCCGTATGGCCTTGTCCATGCAGGACATAATGAGCATGGAAGTTTCCTTGTCAGAAGGGGAGGTCTTCCTGCTCAACGCTTCCAAACACCAATCCAAAAAGTTAAACACTTCGAATGCTCTGAACACTCCTTTCATCAGATGATCTAAATCTGAAGGAGTCCAACAAATCTCGGAGCGTCTCATGGCCAGCCTGCGGGGAGAGTCTACTAGACTTGAGAAGTCGCCCTGGGCAGAGGCAGGAACTCCCAAGCCGAGAACTTCTCCCGTGGCATACCAGACGCTCGATCTGGAAGCGAGTTTGGCAGGGGGAAACAAGAAAGCTGTCTTCCCCAGGTGCTTTTTGGACTGCATCCAATCTCCCAACACCCTTAAAGCTCTCTTGGACGAGCTTCGTAAAGGCAGGCGCGGATGACTGCGTGCCTAAAGCGAACTCAGATGGAGGTGAGCGTGGGGCCGCAGAAACAAACTGATCGGGATACATATCCTTGAACAGTGCAAGCACTTTCCTAAAGTCTAAGGAGGGAGGCGTGGTCTTGGGTTCGTCGATGTCCGTGTGCGGGTCGTCAAGGTGTGCAGCGTCGTCATCATCAGAGAGTCCATCGTCTGAATGCTGAGGAGGAAGCGGCAAAGGAGTAGGCATTGGCTGGTCAGCTGAGTCCGGCAGCACGGGTGCATACGTGACTGCACTGGACGCAACGTCATGGAACTGTTGGTCAGTCTGTGAGCTGGCAACAACCATAGCTGCGCGGGGGCACAAAGCGTCTACTCCCGACTGTCTAGTCTGCTGTGGGCGAGTAGGGGTAACCACAGTGGGTTGCGGAGGTTGACGCACCGCGTCAAAACAAAACAACTTAGGTTGTTGTTGTTGTAACTCGCGGACGTCAACGGAGGGTTCCGTGCGTCGGCGAACGTCAACATGCGGCTGGCAGGGTACAGTGCGCATGGGTGGCGGGACTCTCACAGCTGGAGTGCGGGAGAAGGTAGCCTCAGCGTCAACTGGCCGCACAACCGTGGTTGGTTGTAGGCTAACGGGTGCAGCGTCAACCTTCTCCGCACGAAAGTCCTGCATTAAAGATGACAACTGGGTCTGCATGGTCTGCAGTAAAGCCCACTTAGGGTCTACAGTAGCAGGTGCGGCAACAGACGGTGTTACTGCCTGTTGCGGTACCGCTTTGCCTCTCTTAGGAGGTGTGCAGTCATCTGAAGACTGCAGCGAGTCCGAACTGACCCAGTGGCTACAACTGGGCCGTTGGACTTGCGCGGAAGGGACCTTGCGTTTGAGAGGTCGTGAGACCTTGGTCCATTGTTTCTTCCGAGAAACATCTTCCGCAGACGAGGAATAAACGGGCTCTCTCGTCTTCTTGTGGGTGGGGCGATCTTGGCAAGATACGTCCGAAACCACGGAGGGAACGTCTGTCCGCTGATTAAAGCCTGTCGAACCCTTTGGTCGTACGACATTGCTTCTCCCCTGGGCTTGGGAGCTTGCAAGAGGTCCCGGACTGGGAGGACGACAGGCACGAACAGACGCACCCTCAAGCGCAACACTAACACTTTTCACAACACTTCCACTCACTTTGTCACTACCCACTGCACTCTTACCCTTCAACTCCCTGACGTCTGCCATGAGTTGGTTACGGTCACACGCCAATGACTCGACTCTCTCACCCAGAGCCTGGATGGCACGCATCATATCTGCCATCGAAGGTTGTTGAGTGCTAGAAGGGGGATCAGGAGCAACCACCACAGGGGAAGGAATAGGTTGTGGGGCATGGGGAGAGGAAAAATCAACTGAGCGAGATGAACTCCTCCTGACTCTATCTCTCTCTAGCTTACGTGAATATTTCAGGAATTCGAGAAAATCGAATTTCGAAAGCCCAACGCATTCCTCACATCGATCTTCCAATTGACAGGTTTTACCCCGACAATTGGAACAAACAGTGTGCGGATCGATAGAGGCCTTCGGAAGACGCCTTGAGCAGTCCCTAGCACTACACTTTCTGTATTTAGGGACTTGAGAAGGGTCAGCCATCTTGAATTAGTCAAAAGGGGAATTCAAAATCTATCCAAGTCGTCAACAAATAATCCAAAATTCAATCAAAGAATGCAAGGAAGTATTGAAGATAACCTCTGCAAAGCGAAAGCTAATAACTAGAAATGAGTACTTCACCAAAATCTGTGAAAATCAATCCAGTAAGCAACAGCGTATTTAGTAGGTCTTGCCGGTGGCACGACAGAGAGAAAATTGGTTCTGTGTTTACATGAAGTACTTGAGTACCTGCTCGACAGATGGCGCTGTTGATGTACACCCCCACCTGTATAGCGATCGCTGGCGTATTTTGTCCTTAGGTTTTTCTGTCGGGCAGCAGAGCTGACAGCTTATATGATCACCGGCTAAGTTTAATATTGAAAATTTGTGAATTGAATCTCAAGACAATGATATAAAGAATTAGGAAATGAGAAGGTTTTTTTTTTTTGAGTTCCCAACAAGTGGAGAAAATGACTTAGGCAGTTAGTTTATGAGGGTGACGATATGCGATATGAAACGGGACTAATTGTTGACTTTTAACAGTTGAAATCTAAGGCGTGCGAGTTATGTGAAGTCGACCCTAGGACAAAATTTATCAAAATTTCACTTACAAACAGCTCCCTGGAACCTATTATTCAAGTTGAGAACTTTCTGTAACTGCTACCCTTTCGCCCCCAAAGGACGAACCGGTACGTTCTTGCAAAACACTGTTATGTACATGTTTTTGCATATTTTCTTTAACTTTATGAGAAACTTCAGGCACTTTACAAAAAAATGAGACCAACCTGACCTCTCTATGACAAAAATGAAGGCTGTTAGAGCAATTTCAAAAAAATATATAGCAAAATGTGCTCGAAATTTAACCTTACCTTGGGGGTAAATGGGTTAGTAAATCTACAGTACCATACATATTACCCCTCTATCATTTATAATGGAATAAGCATTCTAATTATAAAACACTATAAATTTTCAAGAAATCTGTATTCTTCCATACTAAACAAATCTGAGATCTTTAATAAGAGTATAACTTCTAGGGCTACCGACTTGGAGGTCAAGGAAGAGGTTCCATAGTAGGCAGGCAGTTAATTATCATAGCCAGGCCTTCTCCATCATGAGGCTCATTACACAGTATTCTAGAAGTTTTATTCCAGCTGTTACCAAGTTGTGGAATGATCTTCCTAATCGGGTAGTTGAGTCAATAGAACTTCAAAAGTTCAAAGTTGGAGCAAATGTTTTTATGTTGACCAGGCTGACATGAGTCTTTTTATTGTTTATATATGACATATCTGTTTTTGACATTGTTAATAGTTTATATAGGACATATCTGTTTTGACGCTGTTACTGTTTTTAGAATGATATATTGTTAATTTATTCTCATCATTTACTTATTTCCTTTCCTCACTAGGCTATTTTTCCCTCTTGAAGCCCTTGGGCTTATAGCATCTTGCTTTTCCAACTAGGGTTGTAAATTGGCTAGTAATAATAATAATTATAATAATAGTACTTATGTCTCTCACCTGGGGTGCTTGTTGTCAACGCTAGTGTTGCTGGATCGATTAGATGAGGCGATAGGGAATTTTTATTCCAGCACGATGTAATGTCTTCTGTTGATGGCGGAGTAACAGGTAACTGAGCATCGGAATCCTTAAAGAAGCTAGAGTCCGGGTCACGAGAAGTCAAAAGGCAAGGGCTCCTATCACTCGTCCAATTATGTGGAGTCTTGTGTCGGTGTCCTCCTTACACAAGGAGACCAATTGTGTGCAAACTGGAAGCATGAAGGTATGACATACAGGGACTGAGAACTAAAAGACTTAAAGTGTGGAGATCGAGTGCGTGGACCCTTTGCTATCAGAGACAAAGAATGAGATCTGTCACCTATCGATCATATCCGTGAAGGGGATCATGCACATGAAAGTTATCTGGGGGGTGGAGATGAACGTACTCGTGGTGGAGATTGTAGAGGTGATTGTGTACGTGTCGATGATTGTGTAGGTGGTTGGGCACATGGATACGATTGTGGAAGTGATAGTGCACATGGCGATGACCGCGAAGGTGAATGGGAGCGTGGATACGGTCATGGAGGTGAGCGTGGATACGATAGTGGAGGCGATTATGCAAAGAGCAATGATTGTGGAGACTATTGTGCACAGGACAAAGATCGTATGCTTGGAAGTGAATCTGCCCATGGAGGAGTTCTTGCGCGTAGAGCTCACTCGTATGGTAATCATGCTCATGTACAAGGGGATAATGGAGCTTGTGTGCGTGGATAATCGTCTAGTGGAGAAGGGTAAAAGATGAGAACCTTGATCTACCTTCTTCCTGCATGCTCATGGGGAAGGTTCTCAGGCGAGCATGAAGAGCGATCAGAAGTCTCTGCACCTCTAGGAGACCAGATCTTTTTGGGGCAGCTTTTGATGCGCATGTACATGGACACTAGTAGGCGTGCAGAGGGGAGGAATCCTCAGAAGACTGTGTACGCTCATTAGGAGCTTCTTGCTTTCTGCAGGAAAGCTCTGAATGAATATCGTGTTCATCATCAAAAGACATCAAGTTATGTCTTTTCAACTCAGTTGATGAATGATCCAGTGGAGTAAAAGGTTCCTCCGCAAGTTCCTTGGACCTTTGAGCTGAGGGAAGGACATCCTTCCTGCATCCTGAAGTAAGACCAACTCTCAAGAATGGATATGTCAGGACACCAAGGTCCTCACGCACAATGGCTGCGTTCGCAGTGCAACTATAGTGGTCACCAATTTTACACAAGCCAGCAAGAGCTGATGTCAGTCACTACTTGGAAGGAGTACCTTCCAAACTCAAAGAGCCATAATGATCTCAAAACATGGTCACCATGGTCAACATCTGGAAAGGAATTAAAGGACTGTTTCTGAGAAGCTAGTACACCAGTTTCTATAAAGGAAACAGGTTGTGCTTCCCCCTTAAAGAGCTTTTCTTGAAGTAAGATTAATACCGTGCACCACCAACAGAGGAGGCCGACTGGGAAGGATCCAAGGGCTGGGTACCAGGGGTTAGAGGAAGAGGTGCCACTAATTTCCTAAACTTTGAGGAAGCCCTAAAAGGAGACGAGTCGCGCTTAAACGTCTTCCTTCTAAGCTGTATGCCTGCCACTGGAAGTATAGCCACTCCTTACATTCCTCATAGGCAGAACCTTGTGAGAAATTATGGCCCCTGCAGGTTAGACACATGGAATGGAGATCAACTGATAATGTGCTCATAATTGTCCAGCAGCTACGATCGGTAACTCTAAGGCCGCTCTGCATGGCTACTTTTGGTTTCTCCATCGCTCATACACTTCACAGACTCTTTGAAAAGAAAACGCAGAAAAAGTTCATTCAGCCAAGTTTATTTACGATGCCGAGAGTACAGTACATCAATGAGTATCAGTAGCTGAAATCAAAGTGGCTACTTGGTAAGCCAACAGTAGAGTATGGCTTCCCTGCCACTTTGCTGAAATCATACTCCTATGATTTGTATTCACATAAGAACAAATGTTAATAATTACCCAAGACATTTTTTAATAACTAAAAATGAAACTTATTGGCTTCAAACTTTCATCAGTTCTCTTTAATATCTTCAACTCCACTTCCTTCAATTTTCACCTCTATGAAAAACTAGTTCCACGGATGAACTCTGCAGAAATCTAGGAATAAAAAGAGCTAATCTTCTTGAATTCCTTGGCATTAATAAGGACAGTGACTTACCTTATTGACAAATATTGTTGATCCAAATAATATAAGGTATATCAAGAAATCTATCGGTTGCTTGCTGGGTGTCATTGCTCTCTCGACTTGTTGACGAGAGAGAATCGGTTGCGTAAATAGTTACCAGTTGAGGAACTGCTGAACCCTGTGGAAATAAATTAAACAGTTTAACTATATATCTTCATCATTAATTTTCATATATTTATTGAAATTTACACTGATCATAAAATTGACTTCTGAGAAAAACTGAAAAATCTATTTGCTGTTCTGTCTAAAGTATAAAGATAGACACTTGGTAACACTTTGGTCTACAGGCTGTTACATTAATATGATAACAGGGTCAAGAGTTCATTTTCTTAGTGCCAAAAGCCTTCTGAATGTTATCCTGTCTTAACAAGACAGACTCCAGAGATAAAAAGTCCACATGTTTAAACTAAGGTTGAGACAAAAAACTTGGGATAACAGCAAGTGACAGATGTCATAGCTTTGCTCCAACTTTAGCAAGCAAGGAGAGACTAATCAGCCCACCTGCAAAAGTGAAGATCTCGGAGATATTATCTATTCCAGCGTCACATGGACAAATGAGGACCAAGATGGCCAGAATTGAAGTATCAATTCTAAAAGGGTTGCTTAATCAAGTGCCATGAGATTGCCTTATGCAACTTCCTCGAGACCACTCCACTTGCAAATGGGACCAAAATAATTCACGAAAAAGGATTCTCTAAATCAGCCTGTTGCTGTCTTGAAAGTTCAGGGTCCATAGTAGACTGAGAGGTTTCCCTACTAAAGCAGAGGTCAACAATACATGGCCAGTAGAAAGAAAAGTTGATATAGCACAATTAACTCTATCATCTACCCAAGACACAGTAACTGTTGAATCAGTCTTCTATAACTGGTTCTGGGCCAAGTTAAGAATGCACACAGTCAAGTTAATACTACAAATTATGAAAAATATCTTGGAATTTTACAGATATTGTGCTCTAATATTTTTCAGCAACAACAATATACGAAAACAGGAAGGCAATATTGTCAAAACTTAGTTAACCCTTTTACCCCCAGGCTATTTGGAACTTTCCAACCCTTAACCCCCAGGGGTTATTTTTTATTCAAGCACATTTTGTAGTATATATATTTTTTTTAATTGCTCTAACAGCCTTAATTTTCGTCGTAGAGAGGTCAGGTTGATCTCATTCTCTTGGAAAATGCCTGAAGTTTCTCAAAAAATTATAAAAAATATGCAAAAAAAAATGTAAATAGCAGTTTTTTGCAAGAACGTACCGGTACGTCCATGGGGGTAAAGGGATGAGTTTTGTGAAACGTAGCAGTACGTCCTTTGGGGGTAAAAGGGTTAATCATAATTCACTCAATTTAATAGTTTCATTTTTATACAGAATAGGTTGTAGGGTGAGAGCCAGCCCCCAAGGACATCAATTTAATCTTTGTTTGTTCCCTTCGACACTGGAAATTAACTTCATATCAGAACTTGAATACTCTATAACACTCGGAGCCTTTTTAGTTGGTTTGGAATGGACCAGGTATGAAATTTCAAAAGATAAGACTGAAAGCCACGTTTCAAAAGGGAAACAAACAAAAGAACACCATCTAACTATAGGTTCCCCACCTAACCTAACCTAGGATCCGTTTCCTTACCTAATTACCTACCTGGGGAGGGCCAACACCCCTGCGACCTTCTATTAGACTGCCGTATCCTTAGCTAACCATAAGACTGAGTCTGAACCCTATGTTTGTTTCTCAACCGGATTCACTCCTGGCAAAGTAACACATTCATATTTCGTAAATTGCACAACTATCTTCACATTATCGTATTTCAGACCAAGATGAACAATATTTTCTGCACAAAGAAAATCAATTTGACAAGTAATATGTTATTTTTATTAATAAAATAAATTTTTGAATATACTTACCCGATAATCATGTAGCTGTCAACTCCGTTGCCCGACAGAATTCTATGGAGGGATACGCCAGCTATCACAATACTAGAAGGGGGTGTATTTACCAGCGCCACCTGTGGCCAGGTACTCAAGTACTTCTTGTTGACACCTCCTCAATTATTCCTCGGTCCACTGGTTCTCTATGGGGAGGAAGGGAGGGTCGATTAAATCATGATTATCGGGTAAGTATATTCAAAAATTTATTTTATTAATAAAAATAACATTTTTCAATATTAAACTTACCCGATAATCATGTAGCTGATTCACACCCAGGGGGGTGGGTGAAAACCAGTGTACAAGATTAAAGGATAGCTAAGTATCCCATATTTCATATAATCAGTTATCCACAATAACAATGAAATAATAAGTACCTGGTAAGGAAGTCGACTTGAACCGTTACTCTACCTTTAATAAGATCGTCTTCCTTACTGAGCGCAGCGTTCCTCTTGGGAGGCTGAATCAACTCAAAGGTGCTAAAGTATACAGGGCTGCAACCCATACTAAAGGACCTCATCACAACCTTTAACCTTGGCGCTTCTCAAGAAAGAATTGACCACCCGCCAAATCAACAAGGATGTGGAAGGCTTCTTAGCCGACCGTACAACCCATAAAAAGTATTCAAGAGAAAGGTTAAAAAGTTATGGGATTATGGGAATGTAGTGGCTGAGCCCTCGCCTACTACTGCATTCGTTGCTACGAATAGACCCAGGGTGTAGCAGTACTCGTAAAGAGACTGGACATCTTTGAGATAGAATGATGCGAACACTGACTTGTTTCTCCAATAGGTTGCATCCATAACACTCTGCAGAGAACGGTTCTGTTTGAAGGCCACTGAAGTAGCCACAGCTCTCACTTCATGTGTCCTTACCTTCAGCAAAGCAAGGTCTTCTTCCTTCAGATGAGAATTTGCTTCTCTAATCAGAAGCCTGATGTAGTAAGAAACTGAGTTCTTAGACATTGGTAGAGAAGGCTTCTTGATAGCACACCATAAGGCTTCTGATTGTCCTCGTAATGGTTTTGACCTTTAGATAGTACTTAAGAGCTCTAACTGGGCAAAGTACTCTCTCCAGTTCGTTCCCCACCATGTTGGACAGGCTTGGGATCTCGAACGACTTAGGCCAAGGACGGGAAGGAAGCTCGTTTTTAGCCAAAAAACCGAGCTGTAAGGAACATGTAGCCGTTTCAGATGTGAAACCTATGTTCCTGCTGAAGGCGTGGATCTCACTTACTCTTTTACCTGTTGCTAAGCACACGAGGAAAAGAGTTTTTTAATGTGAGGTCCTTAAAAGAGGCTGATTGGAGCGGTTCAAATCCTGATGACATTAGGAACCTTAGGACCACGTCTAGATTCCAGCCTGGAGTGGACAACCGACGTTCCTTTGAGGTCTCAAAAGACCTAAGGAGGTCCTGTAGATCTTTGTTGGAGGAAAGATCCAAGCCTCTGTGGCGGAAAACCGCTGCCAACAAACTTCTGTAACCCTTGATCGTAGGAGCTGATAGGGAGCTTACGTTCCTTAGATGTAACAGGAAGTCAGCAATCTGGGTTACATTGGTACTGGTTGAGGAAAACTGCATTGGCCTTGCACCAGCTTCGGAAGACTTCCCATAAAGACTGATAGACTCTGAGAGTGGATGTCGTCCTTGCTCTGGCAATCGCTCTGGCTGCCTCCTTCGAAAAGCCTCTAGCTCTTGAGAGTCTTTCGATAGTCTGAAGGCAGTCAGACGAAGAGCGTGGAGGTTGGGTGTACCTTCTTTACGTGAGGTTGACGCAGAAGGTCCACTCTAGGAGGAAGAGTCCTGGGAACGTCGACCAGCCATTGCAGTACCTCAGTGAACCATTCTCTCGCGGGCCAGAGGGGAGCAACCAACGTCAGCCGTGTCCCTTTGTGAGAGGCGAACTTCTGAAGTACCCTGTTGACAATCTTGAACGGCGGGAATGCATACAGGTTGAGATGGGACCAATCCAGCAGAAAGGCATCCACGCGAACTGCTGCTGGGTCTGGAATCGGAGAACAATACAAGAGGAGCCTCTTGGTCATCGAGGTAGCGAATAGATCTATGGTTGGCTGACCCCACAGGGCCCAAAGTCTGCTGCAAACATTCTTGTGAAGGGTCCACTCTGTGGGGAAGACCTGACCCTTCCGGCTGAGGCGATCTGCCATGACATTCATATCGCCCTGAATGAGCCTCGTTACCAGCGTGAGCTTTCGATCTTTTGACCAAATGAGGAGGTCCCTTGCGATCTCGAACAACTTCCTCGAATGAGTCCCTCCCTGCTTGGAGATGTAAGCCAAGGCTGTGGTGTAGTCGGAGTTCACCTCCACCACCTTGTTAAGCTGGAGGGACTTGAAGTTTATCAAGGCCAAATGAACTGCCAACAACTCCTTGCAATAGATGTGAAGTGTCCTTTGCTCCTGATTCCATGTTCCCGAGCATTCCTGTCCGTCCAGTGTCGCACCCCAGCCCGTGTCCGATGCGTCCGAGAAGAGACGGTGGTCGGAGGACTGAACAGCCAATGGTAGACCTTCCTTGAGAAGAATGCTGTTCTTCCACCACGTTAGAGTAGACCTCATCTCTTCGGAAACAGGAACTGAGCCCGTCTCTAGCGTCATGTCCTTTATCCAGTGAGCAGCTAGATGATACTGAAGGGGGCGGAGGTGGAGTCTCCCTAACTCGATGAACAGGGCCAGCGATGAAAGTGTCCCTGTTAGACTCATCCACTGCCTGACTAAGCATCGGTTCCTTCTCAGCATGCTCTGGATGCATTCTAGGGCTTGGAAGATCCTTGGGGCCGACGGACAAGTCCGAAAAGCTCGACTCTGAAGATCCATACCCAAGGAGACAATGGTCTGGGATGGAACGAGCTGAGACTCCTCAAAATTGACCAGGAGGCCCAGTTCCTTGGTCAGATCCATAGTCCATTTGAAAATCTCCAGACAGCGACGACTTGAGGGAGCTCTTAAAAGCCAGTCGTCTGACGGAGCCGGACACAAGATCATGATACTGCTGCACAGTCTATAAACTGTCAATCATGGGCAAGCGAGGAAGTACAGTGACAACCCGAATCTGTCTAGACTGTCTGGGTCGTACAGACAACTCCTTAACGGGTTGCTGAGGTTGCCCACTGCGTCACAACAAGTCCCTTCTGTTGGTTGTTGAACGTCTTCCCCGTGACACATTGACTCCGTAAACAAAAAATCCTCTAACAAGGACTAAGCTTGGACTGCATGTCATGCAACACAGCTCAAGGTCTATGGGAGCAGGTGTGGTAACAGACGGGATTAGCGGCTGAAGTGTAACCATTACCTTCCCTGTAAGCATGTTATGCTTAAATAAAAGTCCATAAGAGGTTATGCAGCTAAAGGCTCCCTCCAAATGACAGAGTCCTCAAGGGAATATCAGAAGGAGGGAGAAAAGAACTTTCTCATCTACAGGGACCTTATCCTAGAAAAGCTAAGTTCTCTGAGTGAGGGTTCACTGGTGCAAAGCAGCAGACTAGAAGGCAACGTTATGAAACTGCTTGACAGTCTAGTGAGTTGGCAACAACCCAAGATGTGTTGAGAAGCATGCGGTAAGGTATGCAGAGCATGATGTATGCAGAGTATGCTGTATGCAGAGCATGCTGTATGTAGAGCATGTTGTATGCAGAGCATGCTGAATGCAGAGCATGCTGTATGCAGAGCATGTTGTATGCAGAGCATGCTGAATGCAGAGCATGCTGAATGCTGAGCATGAAGTAAGTAGAGCCTGCTGTAAGCAGAGCCTGCTGAAAGGAAAGCAGAGCGTGTGCATGGCGTTTAACATTTCTCAGAAATTCCATGACCAGTGCTAGAGTGCTTTATGCATGCTTGCATGGGGTTAAACCATGGTATGCTGAACAGCAGAGTCAGAACGAGCTGGAACAACAACAGAGGTTTCCTCAACTTGAGGGAAAACCTGAGGTTCAGACTGCATAGGCTGAACAACAGACGGAGCAGAAGGCAGGTGCAAGGGTGAAGGAGGTTGACTCCTAGCAAGAGTTGCACCCAAGGATTGCACCAGCTGAGCGGAGGACGGAGGCGGAGTAGTCCGTTCCTGTGCCTGAGAGATGAGTGGAGCATGAGAAGGTTGAGGCTGCGCAGAACAAGGTAAAGTTCTAGCAAGCTGAGGCTCCTGAGGCGCAAGTGCATGGTGTAGATGAGCTTGCCTAGATGAGGGTTGAACTCGGTGCAGCGCTGGTTGAGCAGACAGACTCACGGAGGGGAGAGGTTGTTGTACCCCAACCGAGAGTTGCACCACTGGTGGAGCAGCAAGGGGAGGAGGAGGAAGAGTGTAACTCTCCTGATCCCAAAGCAAGGGTTGCCTTAAAGAAGGCTGAGGCTGAACAACACTGTGAACAGCAAACTCCGAAAGTGGTTCAACATCGTACGCCTGGCAGATGGTGCTGCGACCAGGCGGAGCAGGTGCAGGCTGGGCGAGCACAGGCGGAGCAGGTGCAGGCTGGGCGAGCACAGGTGCAGCGAGAACAGGTGGAGGGAGTGCAGGAGGTGCAACACTCTCAGCCCGACACTCACGCATCAAGTCCGAAAGCTGTGCTTGCATGGACTGTAGTAGAGTCCACAACATCATACGCCTGGCAGATGGTACTGTGATCAGGCGGAGCGAGTGTAGGAGGAGGGAGTGTAGGCGGAGGCGGAGGAGCAACACTCTCAGCCCGACACTCACTCATCAAGTCCGAAAGCTGTGCTTGCATGGACTGTAGTAGAGTCCACAACATCGTACGCCTGGCAGATGGTACTGTGATCAGGCGGAGCGAGTGTAGGAGGAGGGAGTGTAGGCGGAGGCGGAGGAGCAACACTCTCAGCCCGACACTCACTCATCAAGTCCGAAAGCTGTGCTTGCATGGACTGTAGTAGAGTTCACAACATCGTACGCCTGGCAGATGGTGCTGCGACCAGGCGGAGCAGGTGCAGGCTGGGCGAGCACAGGCGGAGCAGGTGCAGGCTGGGCGAGCACAGGTGCAGCGAGAACAGGTGGAGGGAGTGCAACACTCTCAGCCCGACACTCACGCATCAAGACCGAAAGTTGTGACTGTATGGACTGCAGTAGAGTTAACTTGGGGTCGGCAGACACTAAGTTCTGCTGAGGTAAAGCCTTAACAGCAGAGATCTGTTGTGGCAGAACCTTACTCCTCTTAGTCGGAGTGTAATCAACTGATGACTGAGGAGAGTCAGAGCTAACCCAATGACTGCATTCGGGTTGTGAACTTTAACTTCGTACGTCTGGCATAGGTCTGGACTTAACGTTTAAGAAGTCTTGAGACCTGAGACCAGCGTTACTCTGCCTTTATTTTCTCCCCTAATCTCTTCTGCAGACGAGCAAAATAAGGGCTCAATCGTCTGCGGGTGGGAGTGACGGTCTCGGTAAGACACGCCCACAACCACCGAGAATACTTCTGTGCGCCGATCAAGGCCTGCTGAACCCTTATGCCCTTCGACATTGCTTCTCCCCTGGGCTTGGGAGCTTGCAAGAGGTCCCGGACTGGGAGGACGACTGGCGCGCACAAAAGTACCCTCACGCACTAATCACTTATCACTTTGATTTCTGTTTGCACTTATTTCACTGAACTCGAAACTTTAAGTGGTTTGTACCTGAAATACGCAATTCTATCCTTTCTCAAAGTTAGTAATTGCGAAAACAGAATTACAATGTAACA
Organism: Palaemon carinicauda; assembly: GCF_036898095.1. Classification (NCBI taxonomy): domain Eukaryota; kingdom Metazoa; phylum Arthropoda; class Malacostraca; order Decapoda; family Palaemonidae; genus Palaemon; species Palaemon carinicauda. Next base: position 288,393 of record NW_027172192.1, on the reverse strand, counting down.
GAAAAATCTAATGAAAGATAAATCAGTGGTTGGAAAGAGACTAAACACTAGATCACTCTAGAAACGTTTAGTTTCTTCCCCTAAAGAGACTAGGGAGAAGAGCAAAAAAAAACGATAACGACGTTACTCGTACGCCTGGCAGGCTTGAATGAAACGTTTATCCTCTTTCTCCCTCCGTCTCTATCTCTCTCTCTCTCTCTCTCTCTTGACTTAGAACCTGAGAGAAGAGCCCAATCATATATATCGTTAAAACATATTATTGTTAAAGGAAAAAAACTGAAAAGTTCCTTTATTAGGATCAAAACCATTAAGTTAAGAAAGAATGAACAAAACGCTAGACACGGTTACTCTTACTGCAACGTGAAACCGTGAACATTCTTTCTCTATCGTAACGATAGAGTGCAAGTTGAACGTTCTGAACGTCAACAACTGCAGAGACAAAACAAAACGTTAGTTCAGCTTTGAAAACAGTACGAGACTGTCAAAGAAAATCTTTCAAACTCTGTGGTGGAAATAGCATAATATGTTAACAGGTAAAACCGAAATGACGGGCTCAAAGTTTATTAACTTCGGTAAAAGACCGCCTACTATTAGGAAGGTCGAATATAAACAAATATAAAAATTAATTTTAATGAGTTTATAATAAAAGGAAGTTAATCGAAGAGGCCTATAAGAGGCGGAGAGATATAAAATAAATCTATAACTTTTGTTAAGCAAAATTAAGAAAGAGAGTCTATACTCTCTTAGACACCAACACTTCCGTCTAAGGGAAGGGTCGGCCATTGAAAGGTGAACGAGAGTTCATACTCTCTCGTCACCAAAATTAATCAAATTAATTCCAAAAGCTAACTAAGCTAATATAGAAGTTTTCCAGTAAAGCGACAGCCGAAATCAAAGAGAAATACTTCACCAAAGTCGTGAAAATACTCCAAGAACATAAGCGTATCCCAGAACGTCTTGCCGGAAGCACGACAGAGGAATAATTGAGGAGGTGTCAACAAGAAGTACTTGAGTACCTGGCCACAGGTGGCGCTGGTAAATACACCCCCTTCTAGTATTGTGATAGCTGGCGTATCCCTCCATAGAATTCTGTCGGGCAACGGAGTTGACAGCTACATGATTATCGGGTAAGTTTAATATTGAAAAAGGAAAGTTTGTGTCCCAACCAACTACATACTGTACATCCCCAATATTTGACAGCTAAATAATCGTAGGCACTGACCAGATTAATTGCCAGTATTACCATTACTATATTATTAGCTAAATTACAACCCTAACTTGAAAAGCAGGATGCTATAAGCCCAAGGGCTCCAACAGTGGGAAAAAAAAGGACAGAGAGGAAAGTAAATAAGGAACTGAATAAACTACAAGAGAAGTAGTGAACAAATAAAATATTCTAAGAACAGTAACAAAAAATTACCTTGGGGTGTATGTACGACAGCGGCCACCTGTATGTATTATTATGTCTACCTTAGAATACAGCAGTGTAACGCCCCCATTAGGTAAGCATGTAAGGACACAGCTTGTAGGTTAGGTTAGATGGGAAGTTAAGGTTAGTTGATGTCCATTTTCAATAAATGCAAGAGGAACTGGCCGCTGATATACAAAGGCTCCAAATATTTTAAGATCAGTAACAAAAAACGTTGCTCCCACTGGGGTTCCCCTACTATGACCAGTAATGAGTTCATAATCAGGATGAAATTATTTAAATGTTTGATGAACTGGATATAGAAGTTCAAATTGCCAAAATTTTCATATACAAACGACACGATTTATTATTATTACTATTAATTTACGTATCCATAATATTACTACAGACACTATTTCAGCTTCCTACTGTAGCTTGTAGCATAAATGTATGAAAAACAAGTAAGCAATACAAAATAAATCATGCGTTTGGCATACAATGCATTAACTACATTACCTTGTCATAACATTACACAGATGACTCAAATTTCAACCGTAAGGCTACTTAGCCAGCCTAAGCTGACAAAACCCCAAATTAAACCGGCCGTTTCTCCTTTAATAAACCTCTAAATCATTACAGCGTAATTACATGCTTTAATACAATTAAATAACATTAATATACCTTTCTACATTAATGGCAGAGTAATCTATCCCGAGTTGTATTAGGTGGTTCCTATCCTCCGTGTTCTACCACGTCGACGTGAATAATAACAAACAGCTGTCACATTTGTTTACGTTAATGCGCAATGTTGACATGGGTGTTACGGTAAATTTTCTTATTTTCAGTTTTTTATTATATTTATAGATTATATAAGTCCTTTATACTAATATAAAATAGTAATATATAAATTATATTTATAATTTTTTATATTTAAATACAAATATAATTAAAAAAATTACTTATAATACAGCAATGTTGACATGGGTGTTACGGTGAAATTTTCTTATTTTCAGTTTTTTATTATATTTATAGATTATATAAGTCCCTTATACTAATATAAAATAGTAATATATAAATTATATTTATAATTGTTTGTATTTAAATACAAATATAATTAGAATAATTACTTATAATCCATAATTACTTTATGTCGTAATTTCTTCATATTTCAGATTTTCACCTTCGGCGACCAGATCTAGACTCAGAGGTCAAACCCAGAATTACTTTGATATTACGTAATGAGTTACATAACATCACGTTATAATATCTCTCTCTCTCTCTCTCTCTCTCTCTCTCTCTCTCTCTCTCTCTCTCTCTCTCTCTCTCTCTCTCTCTCGATTGCTAATTACTCACTACGGTAAATAAGTTTGCATGTAAAACTTCTTAGCTCATACTCGGTACAGTTCTGTAATTATTGCACTTTTTCTTGTACCCTAATCACTTAATACAGTCTTAATAAATATCTTAAAAGTTTTATTCTTATCTCTTTTTACCTTGAAATAAGTTTAGATAAAATCTTGTCAATTCTGGTATCTTTAAGTCTCTAACTTTTTGCTTAATATCCACTCTTATATCACGTTCTTTTAATTTTAAAATGGAAAATGTTTTGCATAACATTTATGTATTTTCCATTAAATTACTCTCAATACTGAGCATGTTTTACCTCGTTTTCATTATTAGGTTTTAAATGGCCCATGAATGGCAGGGGCAAGGGACTGACATTCCCCTATCAAGCAGGACAATTCCCTAGAGATTGACCACATATACATATGATCCACCCAAGTTAGGACCAAGTAGGGCCAGGCAATGGCTGCTGATGACTCGTCAGATAGACCTGGAGGCTCCCCCAAAACCCCCATCTTTAGCTCACATGGATGGTAAAGTTGCAGCGACCAAGGGAACTAACGAGTTTGAGCGGGACTCGAACCTCAGTCTGGCGTTCACCATTCAGGGATGTTACTGCATCGGCCACCATGCCATTTCTAAAATACAAGGCAGTGGGCATTCCTGTTCTACAAATCTCCTTTTCTTCATACCTTTCGTTTTTATTCAATTGCTTCTGTTTCTTTTCCACAATTATCTTAATTTATTGTTTTTTATTCTCAGTCAAGTCCCCTTAATGTCTTCTATTTCTATTCTATATTTACCTCCGCCAACAAAGTTGGAAGGAGGTAACGTTTTCACCACTGTTTGTGTGCTTATTTGAGAACAACTTTCTGGTCACAATTTTAATCATTGAGGAATGAAACTTGCAGGGATCAACTATGTCAAAGGCTGGAAATTATTAAATTTTGGAAGGTCAAGGTCACTGTCCAACTCACATAATCAGCCATAATTTTAGACATCATTGTCATAGACACATCAAACTTGGTTCACATTGGAATGTATGAAAACACACGGCAATTAACACGTTAAGGTCAAGGTCAGGGAAAAGGTCGAGAAATAAACTGCTAGCGGCAGATGTCTGTGCTCTACTGAGTACCCCTCTAGTTACTAGATATTTCTTAATGCACTCCAGCACTTTTCATAGGGTTTGTACAGTAATTGATACTATAGCCTCCTTTATCTTTAATAAGAATAATAGAACTCTTTCAGTAAAAGCTCTTCACATCTCTATTTTAATAGGGATTATGTTTCTTCTGTTCTTTTGTAATAGCATTTATTCCCATTGTCAATTTCCTTTCCTGAATGTGAAAAATAAAAAATTTGCTATTATTTTCTCTTTATCTTCCTAATTCACAGGGATAAATCTACTCTCGTCATGTCTAGGAATATAAAAAAAATCTCCCAAACTTCTATTTATTCATTCAAAAAACCATTTAGGTTTTTAATCTAGCTCCTAAAATTAACATTTTATATGCACATTATAGAATTATCTTTGGGCTCAGGCCATGTCGTCCTGAGGGAAGGTTCCTTTAGGTAGCTTCCTAGGGTATATTTGACTTCAGTGGATATTCCCAGAGAATTTAACTTAAGGTCTCCAGAATTCTAACTCCTGGCGCAAATATCCTTAAAGTTTCCTTCAAGGATATCGCATATCAGGGGACGTATTCTTGACACGCCACATAGCTATCTCATCCGTTTTACCATCTACATTTTTTAATTGTTTCCCTTCAAACAGTTTAATCTTATTCATATTAAAGTCTAATTCTTCCAAAACATTATTTTATGTATTCCAAAAGATTCTTGTTTTCAAATCAGTTTGCTGCAAAGACCATTTAATAATGCCTACATAGCATTTTGCAAGGAGCACTGATGGCATAACTACCGAGCCAGGCTATGAATAGGACTCCAACCAACAAAATAAGGATTCGTTGGTTGTTCACGAATAACAGACTGATCATTCTAGCGTTACATCCCTTTTGTTGGTGTTGGTATCTTTCTACTCTGCAATATCAACAGTACTTCTCAGGATCTTGATTGTTACAATACAGCTAAATGGATTTTAACTAAATAAAAATCTATTTTTGGGTTTGAGCCATGACGTCATGATGGAAGTTCCTCAAAGGCAGCTTTCTACTTGTCTGTCTTATTGCAGAAATATGGCAAGTAGAAAGCTGCCCTCGAGGACCTGCCATCGGGACAACATGGCTCGAACCCAAAGAAATCAAGTTTACATTTCCCTTATACTTTGTTGTCATTGCAAATCTCACATCACCTTGGATGCGTCCGATTGTCTCAGGAGATGGAAGAAACTAATCTTATCCCTGAACATAAATCAATAAACCTAATTAAATTTTAGGTACTCTTCGTGAAATTATCAGTCTGTAATCAGATATCAAGATATATTACTTTATAATAACCCATCAACCCCCAGGCTCTTTGGAAATTTCCAAGGGTTATTTTTTCCCCAGCACATTTTGCAATGTATATTTTTTTTAAATTGCTCTAACAGCCTTAATTTTTGTCATAGAGAGGTCAGGTTGGTCTTATTCTCTTGGAAAATGCCTGAATTTTTTCAAAAAATTATCAAAAATATGAAAAAAGAAATTTTTATAGCATTTTTTTGCAAGGACGTATGGGTACGTCCATGGGGGTAAAGGGATGGCTTTTGTGAATCGTACCAGTACGTCCTTTGGGGGTAAAAGGGTTAAAGTGGACTAAAATGTGCCATACAGAAAGTGGTTTCTATTTACAACCCTCTTTTCAAAACCAGCTTCTTCAAATTGCTATCTAGTGAAGACCACAAGTGATAGATACAACCTTCTTAGCACGAAGAATCTTCGTTTATTTTTATAAAATTTCCCACGCAGGGGTTAGTCTTGGCAAAAAATCTTCCCAGTTTTTTCCATAAAGAAAATAGCTTTGCACGAGAAAAAACAGACATTTTTAAAAACAAACCCAGCAAGAATAAACTTAATTCATCATATCACATACATATACCCAGGCACTTCCCCCAATTTTGGGGGGTAGCCGACACCAACAATGAAACAAAACAAAAAAGGGGACCTCTACTCTCTACGCGGGGCCATATAAAAATTAGAATAGCGCCAACGTTATCCCTGCGTGTCGTAAGAGGCGACTAAAAGGGACGGGACGAGGGGGCTGGGAACCCCCTCTCCTGTATAAAATTCCTACGAGACACCGACTTAATTCATACATGGATATAAATTCAAAATTATAAGAACATTTCCATAACATTTATTATAAAAAAAGAGGTTGAGACACCGGGTCGTGGTCCAAACTAAAAGTAATGGCTTATTTTAATGAAATAATGAATTTTCCAAATAAAATAAATTAAGGAAATTTTGAAGTGATTTGTACATCATATACTAAAAAGTTGATAATGAAATAATGAATTTTCCAAATAAAATAAACTAGGAAAACTATGAAGTGATACATCATACAGTAAAAAATTTATAATGAAATAATAAATCTCCCAAATAAAATGAAAGAAAATTTTGAAGTGATTCATACATCATACACTAAAAACTTTATAATGAAATAATGAATCTCCCAAATAAAATAAATTAAGAAAACTATGTAGTGATTCATACATCATACAGTGAAAACTTGATAATGAAATATTGAATCTCCCAAATAAAATGAAAGAAAACATGGAAGTGATTCATACATCATACAGTAAAAAGTTGGTAATGAAATAATGAATTTTCCAAATAAAATAAACTAGGAAAACTGTGAAATGATTCATACATCATACACTAAAAAAGTTTGAAGTCATTTTAAAAACTTTTTACAAAAAACACTGGAACAATACTGAAAGTCAACATAAAAACTGTTTTCAAGAACCAATGCCTTAAATAACATTATATACAAATCCTTACGGACGAAGCATTAAAAAGCATAACACGTACGTATATACATGACTGTTTAAAAACGGACCCTCCACAATAGTTATGCAGAATTTTTACATAATTTTCCTAGACATTCCTTATCCTCTAAGACGTCCGCCAGGAGGGTACGGTCTCCGAGAACCCTTTCAGCTTCCTCGGGATTCAGCCTCAGGATGACCTGAAAGAGAAAAAATTAAAATGGGATTTCTGACAAATGAGAAAAATATACCGGGATCACTTGTAGAAATGGTTTGGAAATGCGTCAAGGCTCGGTTAGCAGGGAGGTAGGATTAGTAGTTGTGCAAAGACTTATATTGAGGATTAAAGATCGGATAATCGTGGGAAGAAGTCAGAGAAGTGTCAAAACCAAAGGGGAATTTGGACAGTAGACAAAACAGATGAGATTAAAGAGACACAACTTTGTATATAAAAATATAAATGATGAATAAAAAGTTTACACAGTACGAACATCAAATGCTTGGATCTTAAAGCTTGTACTAGACATTGTTCTATTCAAAAAGGATAAAATGCAAAAGGTCAAAATGACTAAAAGTAACCAATTATTTCATAGAGTAATTCATTTGAAACAAAGACATTACCTCGTGTCATTGAGACCTCAGTGGGCCAGGGAATTACAACCTGTTTAATCTTCTCTGAGATTAAGAAAGTAAATCCAGAGGCAGAGTATAAGGGGATAATGGAAGGGAAGAAGAAGTAGCTCCACCAAAGGGTCAAACAATGATGCAGACCATAAAATACAGTAAAACCTACAGCTTGGTCCATGAGTTAAACTAACAGCACAACATGGAGAGAGCAGAAAGCAAGGAAGCTCACGTCCATACTAACCTTAGAACTCCGAACTTCTTTGGCACGTTTTACTTGCAACATTCCTCGTGATTCGAGGAGGGTGCACAAGGTGAGAAACTCGCTCTGGTCCATGTCGGGAATGCTGCGTTTCCTGCAGACTTTCGTGTACAACTCATGAAACTGGAAGAGGAGAAATCGTCAGGTGTAACTTCAATGCAAGGCAGTACTGTTAATGCATACATTAATCATTCAAAATGAAAAGGAGAAATTTACTGTGATGATTGTTATATACCACACAAGAATTCAATTTCAATAGGCAGCTACATGAACAAGTAAAATGGTGACCTCAACTATTTTTTGTTGATGCTTCAACCACTTAAATGAAACTACTTTATACCCACCTCACAAACAAAGTACAAACATTGAACTAAAACATTCAGAGGTGGGTACATTGCTGATACTCACTCCTAGCATCCTATGTGAAATGTTTTGTGGATGGAGAGTACAATATAAAAGTTGAAATAAATCGAATTGTTGATTTCACAAAATCTCTTTATCATTGAAAAACAAAAACTGATTACTATGAATCTATAAATGTTACATAGCACTTGTATTCAACACAATTATAAGTAATGATAGTTCTAGCAATGACAAAAACAGCACATAATTCTTACACTAACTTCTTAAGTATACATTGTAACCCTTTACAGATTGTTACACTATAATGCCAATTGGAATTCCACAACTGAAAGTCCAGAATACATCCAGTTCCAAAAGCCCCTTACCTTCCCGAGAGTAATGTCCTTTGATCTCGCATTCCTCAAGAACAGCAACAAACAGCAGATCAACAGCTTCTGCTGCAGGGAAAAGCTCTCGGGGGCGTTCTGAACGGCGGAGATGACTCGGGACCCGTACACTTCGTTGAAGATGGACATGATCTGGGGAATTTCGACCATCTTGAGACCCGGTCCTGCCTGCTTCTGGGGAGATTTCCTGGGCGACTTTCGTGGACTCCCTGTCGAAAATAAAGAACACGTTGTAAACAAGTGTACCGAATGATTGACATATGGCAGGCAATGGGGTTTGGGAGGCTAATCAATACAGGGATGCAAATTCGGGGCATACAGGACTAGGGTTCAAGTCCTGCTCAAACTTGATAGTTTCTTTAGTATCTGCAACCTCACCATCCTTGTGAGCTAAGGATGGAGGGTTTGAGGAGGCCTATATGTCTACCTGCCGAGTATCAAAAACCATTTCCTGGCACAAACAACAGAAAGCAGCCCCAGAAATACCAACATGCACACCTGGAAAGGTTAAGCTTTTTTAAGGCTCTCTCACTCTTCTTGGACTAATATTTTCTTTGAATGCAAGACAGAAATATAACTTAACATGTTCCAATATATATCACGTCTCCTCCTACATCTATTAATTCAACACTTCTCCATCATCTTCCACTTTACGTTTCATAATTCTGAGCCATGTGGGCTTGGATCTTCCAACTCTTTCTAAACATATAACCAGGTAGAAACTATCCAAAATTTTCGACAAAAAAACAAGGATACAGGTGATAAGTAGTATCCAGAAACTACACCACTACATTCACAAGATTATTTAACCTTACAAATACTCAAGTAAAACTAGGGTACTCACCCATCGATGGTTTCAACACGGACTGTCTCCTGGCCTGAATTTCGCATAGTTCCACGGCTCTACGGCACACATCCAGAGCCTTGCGCACGTCGCCGGCAACGGCTGCTACTTTGCCGGCTAGGAACTGGATGGCCGACGGCCGAATGATCTGCACGTCCTCTAACCCAGCCTAGGGAAGATGAAAAATGTTTAGGAGATCATTTGATAAGATACAATTAGACCTTGCCATTCACAAGGAATATTACTATTATTATTATCCAAGCTACAATCCTAGTTGGAAAAGCAAGATGCTATAAGCCCACGGGCTCCAATAGGGAAAAATAGCCCAGTGAGGAAAGGAAATAAGGAAATAAATAAATGATGAGAACAAATTAACAATAAATCAAGGGAAGGTCACCCTCCCACATTATCCACCACAGTAGGGGATTCAGCATTATGAAGCTTCATCTGTGGTGGATAATGTGGGAGGGTGGGCTGTGCCACCCTAGCAGTACCAGACAAACTCGGTTGAGTCCCTTGTCAGGCTGGGAGGAACATAAAGAAGAGACGTACCCCTTTTTTGTTTCATTTGTTTGATGTTGGCTAACCCCCAAATTGGGGGAAGTGCCTTGGTATATGTATGTATGTAAAAACAGTAACTACATTAAAAGATATGTCATAGGCTATATAAACTATAAAAAGACTTATGTCATTATCATTACTAGCTAAAGCTACAACACTAGTTGGAAAAGAAGGATGCTATAAGTCCAAGGGCTCTAACAGGGAAATATAGCCCAGTGAGGAAAGGAAATAAGGAAACAAATAAACTACAAGAGAAGTAATGAACAATTAAAATAAAATATTCTAAGGACAGGTAACAGATAAACCAGCAAATGAGGAAAAACCACAAGAACAATTGATACTTCCTTACAAACACTGACTCCCCATTTACTTATACAACTAGAAAAATAAAGAAGTAAGTGTGTTCATAGTTATATAACACCAAATACAGCAGAGCAGTCACAGTTATATAAAAAAAAAAAAAGATAGAAAAGACAAAAAACCATTATCATCAGAGAGATTGAAAACTCAATTACGAAGTATACCGATATCGGCCTCAACTTACGCCGAAGTGTAACCAAGTATGCTGTGTTAGTTTGACTTTAACCAGAGGCTTTTTAGTGTTTTCCGTTAAGGTGCATTCGCAGTTATAAAGTATAAGTTTAAATCCACCTAAACTCAAGAGACAGAAGAACCTGGAGTCAAGTAGAATCAAATATAGCACAGCAAACTCAAGCTACATAAGAGAGGGGAGCAAGTTGAGACTGATACTGTTATATATGCGAGTCTTAAAGTTATATAATCATGAATAAGAGTTCACAAACATCTTTCAGGTCTTGTAGGGCACAGGGTATCAATGTGTGATCGGGCTAAAATAAGTAGCCCGTAAAGTAAAGTAATCAATCGCTAGGCCCTTCGCACCAAAAATGTTATTTTCATTAGTAAAATAAATTTTTGAATATACTTACCCGATGATCATGAAGCTGTCAACTCCGTTGCCCGACAGAAATCTACGGTCGGGATACGCCAGCGATCGCTATCCAGGTGGGGGTGTGCTCAACAGCGCCATCTGTGGTCAGGTACTCAAGTACTTCTTGTCAACAAGACCTCAATTTTCTCCTCGGTCCACTGGTTCTCTATGGGGAGGAAGGGCGGGTCCTTTAAATCATGATCATCGGGTAAGTATATTCAAAAATTTATTCTACTAATGAAAATAACATTTTTCAATATTAATCTTACCCGATGATCATGTAGCTGATTCACACCCAGGGTGGTGGGTGGAGACCAGCATACATGTTAACAAAGAAGCTAAGTATCCCGTATTTCATTTTATTAGTTATTCAAAATAACAAATATAAAATAAATAAGTACCTGGTAAGGAAGTCGACTTGAACCATTACTCTGCCTTTATTAAGTACGTCTTCCTTACTGAGCGTAGCGGTCCTCTTAGGATGCTGAACGACTCTTAGGTGCTGAAGTATAAAGGGCTGCAACCCATACTAAAGGACCTCATCACAACCTCTAACCTAGGCGCTTCTCAAGAAAGAATTGACCACCCGCCAAATCAACCAGGATGCAGAAGGCTTCTTAGCCGACCGTACAACCCAAAACAACAATAAAAAGTATTCAAGAGAAAGGTTAAAAAGGTTATGGGATTATGGGAATGTAGTGGCTGAGCCCTCACCTACTCCTGCACTCGCTGCTACGAATGGTCCCAGGGTGTAGCAGTTCTCGTAAAGAGACTGGACATCTTTGAGATAGAATGATGCGAACACTGACTTGCTTCTCCAATAGGTTGCATCCATAACACTCTGCAGAGAACGGTTCTGTTTGAAGGCCACTGAAGTAGCCACAGCTCTCACTTCATGTGTCCTTACCTTCAGCAAAGCAAGGTCTTCTTCCTTCAGATGAGAATGAGCTTCTCTAATCAGAAGCCTGATGTAGTAAGAAACTGCGTTCTTAGACATTGGTAGCGAAGGCTTCTTGACAGCACACCATAAGGCTTCTGATTGTCCTCGTAAAGGTTTTGACCTTCTTAGATAGTACCTAAGAGCTCTGACTGGGCAAAGTACTCTCTCCAGTTCGTTCCCCACCAAGTTGGACAGGCTAGGGATCTCGAACGATTTAGGCCAAGGACGTGAAGGAAGCTCGTTTTTAGCCAAAAAACCGAGCTGCAAGGAACATGTAGCCGTTTCCGATGTGAAACCTATGTTCCTGCTGAAGGCGTGGATCTCACTTACTCTTTTAGCTGTTGCTAGGCATACGAGGAAAAGAGTTTTTAATGTGAGGTCCTTAAAAGAGGCTGATTGGAGCGGTTCAAATCTGGATGACATAAGGAACCTTAGGACCACGTCTAGATTCCAGCCTGGAGTGGACAACCGACGTTCCTTTGAGGTCTCAAAAGACCTAAGGAGGTCCTGTAGATCTTTGTTGGTGGAAAGATCCAAGCCTCTGTGGCGGAAAACCGCTGCCAACATACTTCTGTAACCCTTGATCGTAGGAGCTGATAGGGATCTAACGTTCCTTAGATGTAACAGGAAGTCAGCAATCTGGGTTACAGTGGTACTGGTTGAGGAAACTGCATTGGCCTTGCACCAGTTTCGGAAGACTTCCCATTTAGACTGATAGACTCTGAGAGTGGATGTCCTCCTAGCTCTGGCAATCGCTCTGGCTGCCTCCTTCGAAAAGCCTCTAGCTCTTGAGAGTCTTTCGATAGTCTGAAGGCAGTCAGACGAAGAGCGTGGAGGCTTGGGTGTACCTTCTTTACGTGAGGTTGACGCAGAAGGTCCACTCTTAGAGGAAGAGTCCTGGGAACGTCGACCAGCCATTGCAGTACCTCTGTGAACCATTCTCTCGCGGGCCAGAGGGGAGCAACCAATGTCAGCCGTGTCCCTTTGTGAGAGGCGAACTTCTGAAGTACCCTGTTGACAATCTTGAACGGCGGGAATGCATACAGGTCGAGATGGGACCAATCCAGCAGAAAGGCATCCACGTGAACTGCTGCTGGGTCTGGAATCGGAGAACAATACAATGGGAGCCTCTTGGTCATCGAGGTAGCGAACAGATCTATGGTTGGCTGACCCCACAGGGCCCAAAGTCTGCTGCAAACATTCTTGTGAAGGGTCCACTCTGTGGGGATGACCTGACCCTTCCGGCTGAGGCGATCTGCCATGACATTCATATCGCCCTGAATGAACCTCGTTACCAGCGTGAGCTTTCGATCTTTTGACCAAATGAGGAGGTCCCTTGCGATCTCGAACAACTTCCTCGAATGAGTCCCCCCCTGCTTGGAGATGTAAGCCAAGGCTGTGGTGTTGTCGGAGTTCACCTCCACCACCTTGTTTAGCTGGAGGGACTTGAAGTTTATCAAGGCCAGATGAACCGCCAACAACTTGCAATTGATGTGAAGTGTCCTTTGCTCCTGATTCCATGTTCCCGAGCATTCCTGTCCGTCCAATGTCGCACCCCAGCCCGAGTCTGATGCGTCCGAGAAGAGACGGTGGTCGGGGGTCTGAACAGCTAAAGATAGACCTTCCTTGAGAAGAATGCTGTTCTTCCACCACGTTAGAGTAGACCTCATCTCTTCGGAAACAGGAACTGAGACCGTCTCTAGCGTCATGTCCTTTATCCAGTGAGCAGCTAGATGATACTGAAGGGGGCGGAGGTGGAGTCTCCCTAACTCGATGAACAGGGCCAGCGATGAAAGTGTCCCTGTTAGACTCATCCACTGCCTGACTGAGCATCGGTTCCTTCTCAGCATGCTCTGGATGCACTCTAGGGCTTGGTTGATCCTTGGGGCCGACGGAAAAGCCCGAAAAGCTCGACTCTGAATCTCCATACCCAGGTAGACAATGGTCTGGGATGGGACGAGCTGGGACTTCTCTAAATTGACCAGGAGGCCCAGTTCCTTGGTCAGATCCATAGTCCATCTGAGATTCTCCAGACAGCGACGACTTGTGGGAGCTCTTAAAAGCCAGTCGTCTAAATAGAGGGAGGCTCTGATGTCTGCCAAGTGAAGGAATTTCGCAATATTCCTCATCAGTCTCGTATACACAAGAGGTGCCGTGCTTAGGCCAAAGCACAGGGCTTGGAACTGGTACACAACCTTTCCAAAGACGAATCTTAGGAAAGGTTGGGAGTCTGGATGGATGGGGACGTGAAAGTATGCGTCTTTCAGGTCTAACGAGACCATCCAGTCCTCCTGCCTGACCGCTGCTAGGACCGACTTCGTCGTCTCCATCGTGAACGTCTGCTTGGTGACATAAGCATTGAGAGCACTGACGTCCAGCACCGGTCTCCAACCTCCTGTCTTCTTGGCTACCAGGAAGAGACGGTTGATGATCCCGGACTATGACCACTGCTTCCTTCTGTAGCAAGAGCGACACCTCTTGTTGCAACGCTAGCCTCTTGTCCTTCTCCTTGTAGTTGGGAGAGAGGTTGATGGGAGATGTAGCTAGAGGGGGATTGAGGCAGAACGGAATTCTGTATCCCTCCCTTAGCCACTTCACAGACTGAGCGTCTGCCCCTCTGCTCTCCCAAGCTTGCCAGAAGGCCTTGAGTCTGGCTCCTACTGCTGTCTGGAGAGAAAGGCAGTCAAAACTTGCCTTTTGCGGACTTGGAACCCTTCTTGGACTTGCCACGGTGACTGTCTGCACGGGTACCTCCTCTGCTGGAGGTTCTGCCACGAAAGGGCAGGATGAACCTAGAAGCAGGTGTATCAACTGCTGTAGGGCGGAAGGGTCTAGGCACGGAAGGTAAGGTTTTAGCCTTACGTGCAGAAGAAGCCATGAGGTCATGAGTATCCTTCTGAATAAGAGAGGCAGCCATCCCCTTAATCAACTCCTCCGGAAACAGACACTTGGAGAGAGGAGCAAACAGCAACTCTGACTTCTGGCAAGGAGTGATACCAGCAGATAAGAAGGAGCACAGATGTTCTCTCTACTTGAGGACTCCTGATACATATGAAGCCGCAAGTTCACCAGACCCATCCCGAATTGCCTTGTCCATGCTAGACATGATCAGCATGGCCGAGTCCTTATCTGAAGGGGAAGTCTTCCTGCTTAAGGCTCCCAAACACCAATCGAGGAAGTTGAATATCTCGAAGGCACGAAAGACTCCCTTCAACATATGATCGAGATCTGAAAAGGACCAGCAGATCTTCGAACGTCTCATAGCCAACCTGCGGGGAGAGTCAACCAGACTTGAGAAATCGGCCTGGGCAGAGGCAGGAACCCCCAAGCCAGGTTCCTCTCCCGTGGCATACCAGACGCTCGACTTAGAAGCCAGCTTGGGAGGAGGAAACACAAAAGAGGTCCTTCCCAGTTGCTTCTTGGAATGCAACCAGTCCCCCATAACCCTCAAAGCTCTCCTAGATGATCTGGCGAGAACAAGCTTGGTGAAGGCAGGCGCAGCAGACTGCATGCCCAGAGCAAACTCGGAGGGAGGAGAACGAGGGTTGCAGACACAAAGTGTTCAGGATACAACTCTCTGAACAAAGCAAGGACTTTGCGAAAGTCTAAGGAGGGTGGCGAAGACTTGTGTCCTTCAACATCAGAGTGAGGATCATCCAGATGAGCAGCTTCATCATCCGATACATCATCATCCGAAAGTTGAGTAGTGAGAGGCAAAGGCAGAGCAGCAAGCTGAACGGCTGAATCCTGCAGAATGGGTGCATGCGTGCCTGCGGATCCATCATCATGCCTCTGCTGGACAGTCTGCGAGCTGGCAACAACAAAAGCAGAGGGCTGGTGTGTGGGAGGGTCTGCGGTGGGCTGAGGAGCATGCGGTATGGTATGCAGAGCAAGCTGTAAGGTATGCGGCTCATGCTGCATGGTATGCGGAGCATGCTGTAAGGTCTGCAGAGCATGCTGCATGGGCTGAGGAGAATGCCGCATAGTGCTGGAACCCGGCAACTCCTGATGCGGCAGCTCACGCATGTTAGCAGATGGTGCAGCAAGAACATGCGTCTGGCAGTGAGGACTGCGCATCGGTGGAGGAGCTCTCACAGGTGGGGTGTGAGAGCAGGCAGCCGCAGTATCTGCTGAGCGCACAACCTCTGCGGGTTGTAGGTTAACAGGAGAGGTGTTAACCTTCTCGGCATGATACTCCTGCATAAATGCCGCAAGCTGAGACTGCATAGTCTGCAGCATGGACCACTTAGGGTCTACTGTGGTTGGAGCAACAACAGACGGAGCAGAGGCCTGTTGAGGGACCACTCTACCTCTCTTGGGAGGTGTGCAGTCATCAGATGACTGCGGCGAGTCCGAACTGACCCAGTGGCTACACCTGGGCCGTTGGACTAGCTCGGAAGGGACCTTACGTTTGAGCGGTCGTGAGACCTTGGTCCACCGTTTCCTCCTGGAAACCTCTTCCACAGACGAGGAATGTAAGGGCTCATTCGTCTGTAAGTGGATGGGACGATCCTTAGCAGATACGTCCGCAACCACTGAGGATACATCCGTGCGCCGATCAAGGCCTGCCGAACCCTTTGGTCCTTCGACATTGCTTCTCCCCTGGGCTTGGGAGCTTGCAAGAGGTCCCGGACTGGGAGGACGACTGGCACGCACAGATGTACCCTCATGCGCAACACTGACACTGACACTATGCACATCACTAGCACTAACACTTCCCACTGCACTCTTCGCTTTCAGCTCTCTGACATCTGCCAAGAGCTGATTGCGGTCACTAACCAACGACTCCACCTTCTCACCGAGAGCCTGAATGGCACGCAACATATCAGCCATTCCAGGCTGAGCACTCGTAGCAGGTTCGGGAGTCACCACCACAGGGGAAGGAAAAGGTTGAGGGGCATGGGGAGAGGAAAAATCCACAGAGCGAGAAGAACTCCTCCTATCTCTCTCCTTCTCTAACCTACGTGCATACCTGAGGAATTCATTAAAATCGAATTCCGAAAGCCCAGCACATTCCCCACATCGATCTTCCAATTGACAGGATTTTCCCCTACAATTGGAACATACGGTGTGAGGATCTATAGAGGCCTTCGGAAGACGCCTAGTACAAGTCCTAACACTACATTGCCTGTATTTAGGAACTTGGGAATGGTCAGACATCTTGAATTTAGAGGTAGTCAAGGGGGAATTCCAAAATTAAGCAAAGATCGTTAACCAATGAATCAAATTAATTCCAAAAGCTTGCTAAGCTAAGGATAAAGCTTCCTGAACAGCGAAGGCTAAACTTCAGAGCAAATACATCACCAAATCGTGAACAAAAGACTCCAAATTCAACAGCGTATCCATGTAGGTCTTGCCGGCGGCACGACAGAGGAAAAAATTGAGGTCTTGTTGACAAGAAGTACTTGAGTACCTGACCACAGATGGCGCTGTTGAGCACACCCCCACCTGGATAGCGATCGCTGGCGTATCCCGACCGTAGATTTCTGTCGGGCAACGGAGTTGACAGCTACATGATCATCGGGTAAGATTAATATTGAAAAATCAAATTTGCAAATGGTAAGCGACTAAAACACTTTCCTCTTACTTATAAAATTTGTGTATTTCAAGTTTTTAAAATTAAGAAAGGTACAGATGCTATGAGAGAGAGAGAGAGAGAGAGAGAGAGAGAGAGAGAGAGAGAGAGAGAGAGAGAGAGAGAGAGAGAGAGAGAGAGAGAGAGAGAGAGAGAAAATTTAAACCCCAAAGGCGACAACTTTCCTATCTTAGTAAAAAAGCAAAGGACAAACCTCTTGTATCCTCTGGTTAAGAATCTTGACTATTTCTGGCTTGGAATAAGGCGGGAAGTGCAACAGCTGCGGCTTGAAGGTCGGTCTCGCCTGGAGTCTGGGCAGCACTCTGTCTGTGAGATCGAGGGCGTTGGCGATGCCGACGAGAACCAGCTTGGAGTCCTTTATGGACGGCCACTCGAATATGGAATACAGGACCTCCTGGCTCTTACTGTCCAGCTGATCGATCTCGTCGAGTATGATCAAGCTGAGGACGAATGTTTGAATTAATGAATGAAAGTTTGAATGAATGATTGTAGTATACCCTCACCTGATAAACATAAAATCTTCAATCCATTTGTACTTTTCTTAACCATACAAACCTGAGAATTTTAAAGGTTTAAAGGCCACTCATGAATGGCAGGGACAAGGGACAGTGACATTGCCCTACCGGGCAGGACAATGCCCTAGAGACTGACCATATGATCAGCGCCCACGCCCCCCCTCCACACAAGCTACGACCAGACAATGGCTCCTCTTGATTCAACAGATAGACCTATCGGCTTCCCCAAACCCCAGATCTTTAGCTCACAAGGATGGTGAGGTTGCAGCGAGCAAAGAAACTTGAAGAGTTTGAGCGGGACTCGAACCCAAGTCTGGCGTTCGCCAGTCAGGGACGTTACCACATCAGCCACCAAAGCCCACAATAGGAGAATAACTTCAGCCATTAAGCTTCGAGCAAGGCAAATGCAGCACCAATAACCCGACACGTAAAGCTATCTTCACTCTGACCTTTGACCCAGGACTTGCAGGTACTGTAATTCAAAGGTTCCCGACTTGCGTAATACATATTTTGCTTGTGGTTTGGGTCAATGAAGGTTTTAGTCCCAAGGTCAGAAAGTATCTCGTGGACGGGAACTGCCTACTTCAAGACTTACTGGTTATTGAAAATGCTCCTTCCCATCCCCTGGCCCCTGAAGATAACCTGATGGAGGAAGTCAAATTCGTCGAGACAAAGTTCCTGACGGCCGAAACCACTCCAATTCTCTAACCAGTGGACCAGGCATAATGTTCCAACAATGTATCGAGGCCACCGAAGGAACAAAGCTTACCCTTCGAGAGTTTTGGGTAGAACATTTCCACATCATTAAGTTTTCTCTAAATGACTGATTAAAGCCTAGGAAAAGGTCACCAATTCTGCATGGAAGAAACTGTGACCAGAATACAGAATGCAATTTTTAGGGGTTCGAACCCAAGCAGGAGGAGTTGGTTCACAACGGCATGTGTCCTTAAGGGTAAGAAGGTCCGGAAACCACTCTGCATGATGCCATAGCGGAGCTATCAGTAACTGATAAGTTCTTGCTTATTCTCACATTGTTGAGGACCTTCCTCATGACACAGAACAGGGGAAATGCGTAAACATAGATGTTAAAATGTACCTTTTCATAAAGCCTAAGGAGCAGTAGAGCGAGAACCTAAATTTCAGGGCTGTCGCAAACAGGTCCACAGTCAGGGAACCCCACAAAATCAGATTGTAGATGGACAGAGAAGACAACAGCGATCCGCCTGAGAAACACGGTGAGCAGATGACGACTGAGGAGCTACTGGAGTTGCCTAAGTAGTAGCAACAGGATATTTCATCTAAGGAGGAGCGACAAACCTTTCAGTTCGAGTGAAATCAGGAAAATGCTATAAATGGGGGAGATCCTAATCACCAAGACAAGGCTTCACCAAGGCGAGCAGTGAATAATGTTGACCTTTCTCTTGATCTTTGACCTAGGACTTTCAAAATTGAATCACTTCCATGTCTCAACAATACAATTAATTCTTGAAAGTTTCACTATTCTATGAGTAAAATTGGGGCCAGGAAGTTGTTAACGAACAAATGGACAAAAACAACCTCCTCCCAACTTTGTTAAGGGCGGTAATTACATCGCAGGACAAACGCCATCTTAAACAACGAACAATACGAATAACAGATAGGCAAGCAAAAGTGCAAAGCAGACTAGCTTAGCTAGTAACAGCAATGAGACTGGAATGTGAAGTGAGATGGCTCATACCAAAGATGAGAAAGGATGAGGAACAACCATGTATGCAGAGAGATGAATCCATAGACGAATGTCAAGGGAATCATGGGAAAATGGATTAAAGAACAGACCTGTCGTGAATCAAAGCAGAAAGATCTAAAAGACATATAGGAGTGGAAAGAACTCATTTCATACCATCATAAAAATGTTCAAAATATATCCAGATAAATCCTCTCAAATCCTGCATTAGAAATTAATGTTAACCCTTTTACCCCTAGGCTCTTTGGAAATTTCCAACCCTTAACCCCCAAGGGGTTATTTTTTTCCCAGCACATTTTGCAGTATATTTTTTTTAAATTGCTCTAACAGCCTTAATTTTTGTCATAGAGAGGTCAGGTTGGTCTCATTTTCTTGGAAAATGCCTGAATTTTCTCAAAATATTATCAAAAATATGAAAACAAAATTTTTTATAGCATTTTTTTGCAAGGACGTACCGGTACGTCCATGGGGGTAAAGGGATGGGTTTTGTGAAACGTACCAGTACGTCCTTTGGGGGTAAAAGGGTTAATTTCCTGCAATTGTAAAAATTCTATAATACTCACACAGGATTTTTTGAAGATACTAGTGTTTTTTCTATAAGCCTTGAATTCTCCTTTTCAGTAGATCGTGGTTGAAGTCCGAGGCCCGAGACGATTTTGCCGTATATGGACGCTGATGTTTTGACCGTCATGCAGTTTAAAAAGATCTGCTTGAAGTTTTTATCCTTGAAAAAAAATTAATTTACTGTACTGTATTACATTAGATTATTATTTTGGATTAATTCATTTGTGTATACGCCACAGCACTGGGGACCATATTCACCAGAATTACTATTCAGATGGATAATTTAAGATATTTGGATCAACAAAAAACTAAACACATGAAGATGAGATAGAAAAGTTTCTCAAATGACAAAGTAAGGATACTTAACCCTTTTACCCCCAAGCTATTTGGAACTTTCCAACCCTTAACCCCCAGGGGTTATTTTTTTCAAGCACATTTTGCAGTATATTTTTTTTCAAATTGCTCTAACAGCCTTAATTTTCATCATAGAGAGGTCAGGTTGGTCTCATTCTCTTGGAAAATGTCTGAAGTTTCTCAAAAAAAATATAAAAAATATGCAAAAAAAAAAAAATAGCAGTTTTTTGCAAGAACGTACCGGTACGTCCATGGGGGTAGAGGGATGAGTTTTGTGAAACGTACCATTATGTCCTTTGGGGGTAAAAGGGTTAAACATCATCATACAGTTAATATTTAAGTCGGTAACTTTGATGCTGAGTACCAAAATCCTTGAAGGCAATAATGCCAAATACAATAATAAAAAATAAAAATCATTCATGTAGTGGTTAGTACCTTCATGTCTGCAACAAGAGAAGTGAGGCAAGCAGTCTTCCCGGTGCCCGGGGCCCCGGAGATATAGAGCGACCCAGCTCTACCCTTTCCGAGATGATTTGACAGGAAGTCTTTCATGGCCTTAATCTGTTCTTCGCGGCAGACCAGCGTCGTGGGCGTTCCCGTGTTCAAGCTCTGTCGTACGGCTCGGTAAGCGGTCACTGTTGGGAGGAGAACGAGATAAGGAATCTTATCAACTCATGCAAATATCGTGGTCAGCTAAGCAAACACAAATATTAATCGTTAGTCACAAAGTACCTTGAAGAACTGAATAATCAGCTAAAAGCCATCTTTTAATCAAATCCAAAATAAGAATTCAAATTACATTAAGACACCACATCTTCTCAAAAACACATACCCAATTTCAAGTCGGCTCTACATAAAAACATGAACAAGGAACTCGCTTTCTAAAATCACAAGGGAAAAACATTCAAGAAAAGATGTCGGGAGGAAAAAAGCATAAAAAAATTCTCAATTAATCATTAATATAAATAAATGAAATTTCTTCATGAAAGCAAATAAATCGCGCTTTTATTATATGGCTAGACATGAAATCTAGTTCTCTTTGGTCCTGTACTGAATACTCTTAAAACATCAGGTCCAAGATACTTTATCTAATCCCCTTTTCAAAGATTTCCCGGGAATCCCAAGTGACTTTTAATATGCTAATTTCATGTATACTGCAATCTACAATTTTTCTAATCAGCTGTTCTTCATGATATTAAAGTCAACATGTTTAGAAGACAGGCGGAGATCATATACGTATATAAACACTATCTATAGCCAGAGAGGGATGGCCAAAATTATTTGAGTTTTTCAATCCCAACCCCTCACCAGAAAGTTTGCCACTTGAGTGCAAGATCCTTTATTGTAGACATTTTACTTAACAGTAACACAAAAACTCACCATCAGGTTTAAACAGACCAACAGACAAGGCTTTCTTGCAACTGGAAGGACTAGACAGCGAGAGACTGGACACCAAAGTCGAGGGGCTGCCGAACTTCACAGGTGACAAAGGCAATTTCCTGGGGGATCTTCTTGGACTACAAGGTTCGAAATTCAATTTTCTAGGGGACCTCCTCGGGCTTCCGATCTCCTCGGCAACAGCCTTCCCCAAATATCTAATAGGGCTGTTCACTCCGACTCTCAAGGGGGACTTGGCGGGGCTGCTCAGATCGAGACGTCGCAACGGGGACTTCGAAGGGCTCGTGAAGGTGAGTCTCTTGATACTATTCGCTGGGCTGCTCACGTCACTCAGGGAAAGTTTCGCTGGAGACTTGAACGGACTTCTGGACCGCGTAACGATTTCGCTGACGTTGTTGCTCGTGAAGGTGAGTCTCTTGATACTTTTCGCTGGGCTGCTCACGTCGCCCAGGGAAAGTTTCGCCGGAGACTTGAATGGACTTCTGGACCGCGTAACGATTTCACTGACATTGGAACTGAAGTCTATAGAGCTGATCTTCAGTGGACTTACGACAACTCTAACAGATTCCAATCTCCTGTCTTGACAGTTTTCAGAAGCCTTTCCCTCAGAATCCTTGTTACTCTTCTGGTTTTCTGTCAGTAACCGAGATGGAGATGTTTTGGGGGGACTGCAGCAGTTTTCTTTGTCGTTTTCTGAAAGAGAACGAAATTTCCAATAACAATTTCACACTCAAGAAGTTTTAACAATTTGACAAAAGTAGCAGAGGGAAAGACAATCTCTATTAATAAAGTTATCGTATGTCTAGAAATTTTATTTATGTATTACTGTATAACCATTTACATAAATTAACTAATACTTCGTGCTGTGCTATTTATAAAACACGCATCTGAAAAATGTAAAATTGCAAAATACTGAAGGTGCATACAGTTAGATCCTATCTTTCGTGGGTTTGTTATTCGTAGACGTAAAAGCCCTGGGCTTCCATAAGCAGCACTGTATTCATGAGTATATATTCACAATTATACGAAACCACATACTGAACAGACCTTAACCCTTTTACCCCCAGGCTATTTGGAAATTTCTAACCCTTAACCCCCAGGGGGTTATTTTTTTCCCAGCACATTTTGCAGTATATTTTTTTAAAATTGCTCTAACAGCTTTAATTTTTGTCATAGGGAGGTCAGGTAGGTCTCATTCTCTTGGAAAATGCCTGAATTTTCTCAAAAAAATTATCAAAAATATGAAAAGGGTTAAGTAACATGAGTTCACTGTACTACATTTGGTCTTTTATAACTCAATGTTTTGTTTTACCAGCAAAAGTGCATTCACACATATAATTATGACTATTATTATTACCTTTTATTATATAGGGGAGAGTAAGTTGAGACTGATACTTTTAAAAAAAATTAATTCTGAATCTATGGGTAATACTGTAACAGTACTTTGTCCTATGTCCCTGTAAATTCCTTTATGTATTTGGTGTTACGTAACTACACAGTACCCTTCTGTATTTTCCTCTAGCAATATCAAGATATACGGGAGTCTAGGAGTGTCATAAAAAGAGCAAAAATTCTCCGTGCTTTCTTCAGCATCCGCAACCCATGCGAATGGTGCGGCCTGGCTGTAATCAATCTAGTTTCTCTATTGGAGCCCCTTGGTCTTATAGCCTCCTGCTTTTCCAAAAAGGGTTGTAGTTTAAAAAGTAATAATAATAATACCTAACAATAGCCAACGTGTTTTGCAATGCCTAGCCTTTCTAACTCGTCACATAAAATATGAACATAAAGAGGATGTCTTCAACTGGAGATCTTCCTTTTAACAGAAGGCACGGATAAAGTTGCCTCTTTAGATGCTATAAGGGAATATATATAATTTGAAGAGCTACTATATTCTATATCAAAAATCTATAATATATTCTAATCAACAAGAAACAGATCCGTATTAGTTACTCGCGAAATTCCTACCATACTTTTTCTATTCACATTACAATGAACCAAGCTGAAACCTTCGTTGCAAACTCGGAATGCTACAAGCCTACAAGTTATATGACCCGCAAATAAAGAAAACATAGCACAGAATCAAAAATGACAAATTCGAAGATAATTTGTATTTTTCCTAACCATACAAACCTTAGCTATTTACACAGGGTTTACCTTTTAGCGCAGCTGAAATGGTGAGCCATTAGAATTTAACGAGGGTGTATTACCCCCGCACTAGTTAGCGGGGGGGGGGGGGGGTAGGGGAGTGGTAGGTAGCTACCCCTCCCCTCCCTCACACACAGATGAATGCTCACTTTCACTTAGAGGTAGGACTTGTCTTGGGGGACAGGGCTGGCGGGCAAATGTGTGTAAATAGCTAAGGTTTGTATGGTTAGGAAAAATACAAATTATCTTCGAATTTGTCATTTGTTCCGTAACCGAAATACAAACCACGCTATTTACACAGGGTGACTTACCCCTTAGGTAGGGTGGAAAGTCCCCAGCCATACTGGCTTTGGCTTTACCCGGGGACTCAGAATCCGAGTGAGTAGCACTCGATAAAAGGAGTCCCTGCACCTCACAAGTTCCTTGCTTCGCAAGGAACCATGTGGCATACGTAAGCTTGTGTGTGAAGGAAGAAGTGTGACCCGTCCTAGGCAGTTGACCTGGAGTTCCAGAAGGAACTCTGGGTTAGGACGTTCCCAATACCACCTCGTCAGGGTATGGGGGACGCGACAGTATTGACTCAATACTCGGAACACAAGGAAGCATGGTTTACCTGCAGAGGTTCGAGGTCAGCTATGCAGAGACCAGGATGCTGCTTCCCCGTAGAGGAGATGATGAAGAAAGAAGTAAGGGCCAGACATACTTCTTTCGTTCATGCAGACTAAAACCTGATAACAATGCCCTCAACCTTCTGCTACCTGTCCAAAAAGGAGCCTGAGGTTAGACCAGCTGTTGTGTAGCCACCACAGAGCGATAGAAAACGTATCAAGACTCCTGTGGGTCACGCCCTGCAGGAAGCGGGCTGCGAAGGTCATTAGACGCTTCCAGACTCCAGCTTGCAGCACCTGCGTCACAGAGTAGTATTACTCGAAGGCGAGGGACGTTGCGATGTATCCAACATCGTGCTGTAGGGCGACGTGACGGGGGAGGGTCTGGAGACTGGTCGAGATGAATGTCCTTGAGTCCGGGCTGAAGAGGTATACTGGTGAATCTCCCCCATGTCCTCCTTGTGCTCCCAAATCGGCTGCAACTGAGGACAAACTGCAGCTGTTCCCAGCGCTAACCTCTCGATTCCTTTACTGGAAAGAAAGAGAAGGTCTTGGGACATCAGATACAGAATGGAGACTCGAAATCTTGAATGAATCGGACCGAAGGGCCGGGACCCCAGATTCTGAGTCTAGCCAACAACTCAGGAGCGAGCCTGAATGTTGCCTTCCCCTCTTCCTTAGAAAGGGGGGAGTCGTAAGAGACCAAGAAGATTGCTTACACACTGGCCGTGGCCAGAGTGAGCAGGAGACCCAAGGCGGAATACAATCCGAGGCCTGTCGTAAAGGGTCTTGAGAAGATCTCTTAAAGGACTAAAAGTCCGAGCCATGCTCCAAGTTGAAGGTCTTCCTCTGACTAGGGCAGGGACGATCGTAGCTTCGCATGAGCGAGGATAGATCCAGCGGTCAGGAAAAAGTTAATTCCTTTAAGCCTGAAGGTCAGGGAAAGGCTGAGCGACAGGCTTCATTGCCGAGAGCGGAAAGGAGTTTCCTCCCGCCGAAAGGCAATAAGACCGTTATTGCTGGAGAAGAGGCCTCAAGGGAAGAGGTATATCTCCCACGGCACCAACCACCTTAGACTCTTCACTTTGCCTGGGAGACCCCTGTGGATGACTATCGCAGATGACGCGACCTCCGTACCGCGACTGTAGCGGGTTGTTTCTTCTTGAGGAGGAGGCGTAGTGTCTCCAGGCATGAAGCCGAAGCGACGCCCCGGTTCGGGAGAGATGTCGCAGTGTGGTTGCTTAAGTAGTCTGCGCCGTGGGAGAAGCTCTCCCGGGAGTTCCGTCAGGGGAAGCAGAGGGTCCAGAAACCGTTCTGCGCATAGTCCCAGTGGAGCTCTCCCATTGAAAGGTTGACAGACAACCTGGTCTTGTTGAGACCCATTGTCCACAGACAAAAAGGAGGGAAGACGCAGGCGTCGAAGTTGTCCCACCATCACCGGAATGCATCTTGCCAGAGTCTCGGGGTCTGAGACTGGGGGGAAGAATAGCGGAAGCTTGAGGTTCCAAGCTGTTGCGATCAGGTCCCCCAGACCAGTACTTGCTAGTTACCCAAGGTCAAAGACCCCCAGGTACACTCTCTCTACGAGGCTCTGCTCGGATAGTCTGAGAGAACATTCCCCTGCCTGGAATGAGAGAGCCGATGGTGGTATTGAGAGAATCTCAATCATCCCGGTATCTCTACTGCAAGATGTGAAGGTGTGAAAATGCGTCCCCTGCTGGTTAGAATACGCCAGAATCATGAAGTCGACGCGCACGGGGCGACTCGGCAGGAGCTGTAGGATCTGTGAAGGGGCCAGACTAAGGCCCCTAAGCCTGCCTGAATGATGGAGAGGTATCCTTCAGGTCTTGACCATAGGCCTGGACCGGAACATGCCCCCCCCCTTTCCTTTGACGAGTCCGAGAACAGCATCAAGAATGTGGGGAAAGGACGAGAATATCCACTACCATCAAGAGGCTCCATAGGTCAACACCCATTGCAGGTCTAATAGTTCCGCTGGTCCCATAGGGGCCAGGAAGTCCGGTTAAACATTGCCTGAAGCCACCGGACCTTGGATCGCCCCACATGGAAATTATGCTGAGGCGACCGTTCGGACTATAGACGGGTCAATGAGGAAAGGAGAACTAGGAAACGTTCCAAGGTAGGGCTGAAAGCTCTGCTTGACTGAGAACAGGTACTGCGACTCTCCTCAGTCTTGCCACAGTCAACCGAAAGGAAGGCTCGGAGGATGTGGTAACAGAATCTGGCGTCCCCAGGTGGTCACCCATCCAAGTACCGACGTTGCTTAACCTCGCTGGACGGACGAGAAGCGGGGTTTCCAACGTGGTAAGGCCGTTGACCCAATATCATGGCCAGATACTCCAGATGTTGAGGCAGAGGAAGAGAAGGCTCCAAGCAAAATACCATGAGCCCACACTCATGGTAAGCATCCGGAAGCTTGTCCCGGCGCTTAAGAAGGTCGAACCCGAGCCTACCGGAGTTGACCAGCCCTCCAAACAGCAGAGGAGGCGGAAGCCTGCACCTGAGCGGCCAAGAGGAAGGCAGGGAGAGTTCTCTGGGGAAACAAACCTGCTATGCCACGGCGGGATAGCCACACTGCATCATAAGCAGAAATACTTGCAGTCTAGACTGAATTCGACGAGCACCCTGGAAGATGGATGGAATGGAAACTGAAAGTACCCGTCCTTCCGATCCAGGGTTTAAGGAGTCCTGTCGCCTCGTTACCAGTCTGGTCGATTCTGCTGGTCTACGCTGGCCGAAGTTTGTTCGACAAACTTGATCAGGGCTGAGAGGTCGACCAAGGACATCCCCTCTCAGATACTTTCTTACAAGAAAGGATCGACTGAGGAGGCCGGGGGTGAAGCCGTCGATGATCCTAAGGAAGACCTTCGCCTAAGGTATCGATCATTCTGCCCAACCGGGCAACTCTGCTGACGCTATGGCATAGAGGTTCAGAGACACTGAATTCGCTGACAGAGACGGCAGGCGCGATATCCTTGGCTGATCACAGAGATTGTGCGGGAATGGGCATCGGGAAGCTGTCATTCGGATGAGTAACCTTAAGCATCCTCCCAGGGAAAAACCTGCAATCCTAGAGTTCGTGAACTCCTTTTAGGACTATGCCCCCCGGGGGAGTCTCCCGTGCCATCTGTTCCTGACAGGAGGAAACTGCAATTGGACACCTTGTCCCAGTTGTCGTAGCCGATAACTTAGGCCGACGTGATTGAAAGAAAAGGGCGCTGGAGCCCTGCAGAGTCTGGAAGAAAGCGCCTTGGAGGAGTGAAAACGGAAGTCGATTTCCTCCGCACAGCCGCTGTCTAAGTCTCTGTCCTTGGGTACAAACAAACTCTTCTCAAGGATGGAAGGGTGTCTGAGGTCGTCGACCTTCACAGATGAGACACCCGAAGGAAGCCCTCAGTCAGCGCGTCCAGATGGTACAACATCGAGCTTGTCCGCAAGTTAGATACTTAACGACGAAAGGCCAAGGTGCCTGAGCTCGAGAGGAGGAAAGTACCCATGGTCTTCCTGTAGCTTCCTTGAACCCAACCTCGGGCCGTAATCGAGGAGGGAAAGAACCTGGTAAGCTCCCAGAGGAAAGGGTAAGCAGTCACCCCTTGTCCGATGGAGAAATCTCGAACGGAAAGCCCCCCCCGCCAAAAATCCTTCCAGGGAATGACGGGGAAGGGCTAACCAGGTTAAGGAAAGAGGAGTATTGCTCAGATCTCCCTTAAGTTTCTCCTATTCTTGCAAGTGCCATGCTCTGTGTTTACGGGGTGAGGCCGTGTTCTGGAAATACGCTCCAGAAGAACTCGCCAGGCTGGCCATGCTGCGAAAACCCCATTGGGAATCGTGGTCGCAATCGCCCTGGAGCTCGCGCAACGGTAATTCAAAGATTTTCGCGTGGGCGAACGTAGAAGCGCCCATGCGCGGTAACGCAAACGAAGGTGAGCGAAGGAGCGCAGAGGGAGGGCGAGCGCTGGTGGTCGGCGAGCGATAACCCATAGACGAGCAATGGATACTGCAAGAAATAAGCCGACGCTTGTGCGAAGAAACACTGAGGTTCGCGCGACGGAACACCATCTGTCCGCGTGATGGAAAACCGTTGGTTCGCGCGTGGGCGAACATTGGAGAGCATGGGCGCGGACGCGCATGAGCGTAGACGTGCAGGCACGTGGGCGTGTGGGCGCGCAGGCGAGCGGGCACACAGGCAAGCGGTCGCGCAGGCGAGCGGTCGTGAGGGTGGGCAGGTGGATGAGCGCGAGTCCGAGGCGGCGAACGCAAGCGTTAGCGCTATGGCGAGGAAATGCGCTGCCGCGTGGCCGAGGAAGACCGCTGGCGATATGGATCAACAAGCGATCGGTGGTGAGCTGGTGAGCGCTAACGCGCTGGTTGGCGATGGCGCGTTGTGTTATGCCGACGCGATGGTCGAGCAGCATGCGCAGGTGAGCGATCGTGCGTTGGCGAGCAATATGCGAAGGTGAGCGATCGCGAGCAGCATGTGCAGGAGGGCGATCGCGCGATGGTGATCAGCATGCGCAGGTGGGCGGTCGCGCGATGGCGAGCAGCCTCTGCAGGTGGGCGATCGCGCGATGGCGAGCAGCCTCTGCAGGTGGGCGATCGCGCGATGGTGATCAGCATCCGCAGGTGTGCGGTCGCGCGATGGCGATCAGCATCCGCAGTTGAGGGTCGGGCGATGGCGATCAGCATCCGCAGTTGCGGGTCGCGCGATGGCGATCAGCATCCGCAGTTGAGGGTCGCGCGATGGCGATCAGCATCCGCAGTTGAGGGTCGCGCGATGCCGATCAGCATACGCAGTTGAGGGTCGCGCGATGCCGATCAGCATCCGCAGTTGAGGGTCGCGCGATGGCGATCAGCATGCGCAGGGGAGCTAGTAGCTGGCGAACCATGTTCCTTCAGAAGAGTTGGAGAACGTTGGCGTGCCGGCTGTAACACACGCGGGCGATCCGGAGATCGCCGAGAGACAGGTGATCGCTGGCGAGCTGATGATCGCTGACGAGCAGAAGGCTAAGCGTGGAAGCCTGCGTATAGAGGAAGAGTCCTTGACCCCGACCTGAACCGAAGTTCTAGATCGCGAGGGCAAACGTGGGCGCACAGGGCGCGTAACAGGAACCAACAGGAACAGCAGGAATGATCATCATGAAAGCGCTGACGAACAGGAGAGCGCTGATGAGCAGAAGAGCGCCTGTGCGTTAACACTGAGCAGGAGCAGGAGAGAACACAGCAGAAGGGCGCGCAGGGAAACCCTGACACGCAAGGGAAGAACCCCCGTGAGAGGCAACCCTTTGCCCCGAAGGGATCGTTGTCCGCCGGGAGACTGATGTCCGTCGGAAGACCGCTGTCCGTCGGGAAGACCGTTGTCCGTCGGGAAGACCGTTGCCCGTCGGAAGACGAGATCAGACTGCTGTCCATTTGCACCAAGGCGGAAGATCGAGAAAAAGGAGTTATAGGCTGCAAACGGAGATTCAAAAAGGCGCCTCAAGCACCCTTATAGGGAGATGAGAGGCCCTTACGACGAGGCGGACGGTGGGCCTTACGGCGAGGGAGGCCAACAGCAACAGCAACAGAAGAAACCTCCGAAGAGGAGTCTCTATGAGTGTACTCTCTCGCGAACGAAAGAGAAACACTTCGTAGTAGAGACTGGTCAGCAGTGACCTAAAAGGAGCAATCCTCCGAAGAGGAGCTCCTGCAGTTGCCCAGCCCCTTGAGCGAAACTGCCGGTGTGACCGCTCAGCACCAAGAGCATAGTCGCACGAAAAAAAGGCAAGAGGAGAACCCTCCATAAGGGGAAAAACTCAAGCCTGGACAGGAAAAACTTCCCTCGGAAGGAAAGTTACCTGCCCAAGGAGGCAAGCCTCCTGAGAGTACTAAAATGAACTGGAGAGCTGTCCGTCGTCACGGAAGTACTTCCAGTAGAAGGAGACACGCCCCTGACGAAAACACAAGGGGGGAGGCAGCAACAGCCGAATCCCCAGGACTCAACAAGACAGCTCACACCGTTGCCATATTACAGAAACGAACTAGATTGGTAACTGTAAAAAAATAAAACAAAAAAACATTAGTACACATTCATTCCCCCGGGAAGGCTCCGAAGAGGAATCCCAAGGGAAAGGAAACAAGAATTACACAACAGGCACGTGCCCTCACAACCACTTACACTCACGGAAGGAGAGCTGTAACCAAAACAGAATTATAACAATTATTAATTATGTAACTATGTAATTATGTAATTTAAAAATGAATGAACACTAAAGAAAGAACGAAAACCCCGAAAGGAATCGTTCTACAAAGCTGAAAAATCAACAAATACAATTAGATTTATAAACTAATTGAGACAAAACGTACGGCGTAGCAACCCCCCCCCCCACACGGAAAGGAAGCTACAAGGGCATAGTAACACGTAGTAAAAGGGTGAACGACCTCAAGAGAGAGAGAGAGAGAGAAAGACATGTCAAACTCGATCGCCACCCATAACGCCGAGGCGGCCAATTGCCGAGGACACCACGTAGATAAGTACACTACACACACAAATCTGAAAAGGAAACTTACTGATTTCTATACTCAAATATGTATACAACATGAAAACATGTTTACATATATATTGAGTAAATGAAAAGTAAGCGATTAAGTAAAGACAAAACAAACAATGGCTGCCAAGAGAGGACCAAGACAGAGACGTCTGTCACAGTCCGAGCCAAAAGTGAAAGTGAGCATTCATCTGTGTGTGAGGGAGGGGAGGGGTAGCTAGCTACCACTCCCCTACCCCCCCGCTAACTAGCGCGGGGGTAATACACCCTCGTTAAATTCTAATGGCTCGCCATTTCAGCTGCGCTAAAAGGTAAACCCTGTGTAAATAGCGTGGTTTGTATTTCGGTTACGGAACAAATAAAGAATAAAGAATCCCCTATAACAGGTATGGCAAAATGAAACAAAATCAAGGGATAATGAAATAAAATATGACAAATAACAGATAAACTAAAAAGTAAAATAGGTCTTAAGTTATGCCTGGCCTGAAACATTTAAAGTCAAGAAAAAATAAGAATAATTTCCCCAGGACAGAAATCAACTTACCTCTGTCAATTTTTCTTTTCGTTGGAGTGCGATCTAATTGACTGTTTCTAGCATCCTGGGATGTGTCGTCCTCGGCCGAGCCGTCCGTTCTACTTTTAGCTTCTAGTTTGGGAGTCACACACGTAACTTCAAGGTCCCCCTTGACTTTCCTTGGCCGGCCTTTCCGTCTGGCAACTGGACTCGGGACATTTTCGTCTTCGTGTTCTTCGTCGTACCTTTGAATTACCTTCTTGGCCCGGTTCGATTTCCGGATGGGAAAGTCTAGCGTGCTCTGAGTTCTCGTCTTATGCATCTGGGGAAATATAAAGTGAGAAAGAAATTAGAACAGAATTTTCAAGATGCAATTATTATTAGAACTATCAAGTCAAGTAGCTCATGTCACTCAAATCTAATGGCCGCCCATACTCTGATTACTTATAACAGTTTCAGAGGAACTTCATAGCAGCCATTAGACTCGGACACTACTATTGGCTTCTTGTATTATCCTTCAACCTCTTTTCACTTGGTAGTGCCACTGGGGTGAATGTAGTTTATCGGGACAGGGTGATATCTTAATACTATCCCAATCTTTTTTCCTTATGGGGAAGATGTGCTTTACTATGATCCGATATACAATACCATAATATGAAGTTATTTTAAATTTTATGAGTTCATCCCAAGAATGGGGTCCGGGGGCTTGCCCCCGGCTGGTGGTTATGACCTGGGAACTACTAGGTTCGGTTAGATTGGGTTTGTGGGGTTTGTATGATAGTGACAGTGGTTGAGGGATGCCCCCGTTAGGTCATTAGGAAGGTAAGGACACAGCTTGCAGGTCAGGTTAGGGGGGGAAGTTTGGGTTAGTTGTCAATTTTTTCTCGGCGTGTCTCCATGAACTACAAAGGCTCCGTGCCACTTCCTTACGAGACATAGAAGAGCCCGAGAACGACCATTTTTTAAAATATTCTACCTAAACCTGACTGAACATAGTTTGTTGTGACAATCGTAAACTAATAACTTGCCAAATCCATTTCTTTATAGGTAGTAGGTTGGCCTGGGCACCTACCGCCCGTTGAGATACTACCGCTCAAGAGTTATGGGGTCCTTTGACTGGCCAGACAGTACTACATAGGACCCTTCTCTCTGGTTACGGTTCTTTCCCTTTGCCTACACAAACACAGAATAGTCTGGCCTATTCTTTACAGATTCTCCTCTGTCCTCATACACCTGACAACACTGAGATTGCCAAACAACTCTACTTCACCCAAGGGGTTAACTACTGCACTGTAATTGTTCAGTGGCTACTTTCCTCTTGGTAAGGGTAGAGACTCTATGGTAAGCAGCTCTTCTAGGAGAAGGACACTCCAAAATCAAACCATTGTTATCTAGTCTTGGGTAGTGCCATAACCTCTCTACCATGGTCTTCCACTGTCTTGGGTTAGAGTTCTCTTGCACACTTCTATCTAGTTTCTCTTCCTCTTGTTTTGATAGTTTTTATAGTTTTTATAGGAAATATTTATTTTAATGTTATACTCTACTATAAATGTTTTGTTTTTCTTTATTTCCTTTCCTCACTGGGCTATTTTCCCTGTTGGGGCCCCTGGGCTTATAGCATCCTGCTTTTCCAACTAGGGTTTTAGCTTAGCATTTAATAATACTAATAATAATAATAATGAAAGTCGTTTACCTTGGTCTGAAATATATGAAGATAGTTTTACGATTTACAAAATATTACGATTTAGTGTTACACTACCAATATTTTCCAAGTTCAACCCAGTCCAAAGAATGTGCCTAAAACAAGTTCAACCCAGTTAAGATAATGCACCTACAACATTCAAATTGTGCATCTATTCAGCCTGTTATGCCTACAACACAGTCAAATTTCCTACTGATTTTTTCTTTGGTTACCATAATGATAGTTGATTAAAGATAATATACTACCAAGAGAACAACAGTTTTTGAGCTTTAGGTCTATCTGGCAACTAACACGGTTAAGAGCATCACTAATTCCAATGTCGAATGAATGATCACCATTAAAATCCATATCAAAGCTCAACCAGTTAATATTTTGTTGGTTAGGATTGGTAGGGTAGTGTTAGTAAGGACAATAAGGTAGGTAGGGCAGAGGAAGGTAGGGTAAAGAACGTTGGGTAGGTAGGGTGAGATAAGGTAAGGTAAGGTAAGGAAGGTAGGGTGAGGTATGGTATGGTAGGGTATTGTAGGGTAAATAAGGTGAGATAGAGTAAAGTAAAGTAAGGAACAAAGGTAGGATAAGGTAGAGTAAGGTAGGGTAAGGAAAGAAGTTAGGGTAGGGTAGAGTAATGCTAGGTAAAGTAGGGTAAGGTAGGGTAGAGTAGGATAAGGTAAGGTAGGGAAGGATAAGGTAAGGTAGCGCAGACTAAGGAATGGAAGGGTAAGTTATGTCGAGGTTAAAGTATGGCCAGAACATTAATTAATTTCTAACTATGACCCAACCTCCTACTAATTTCCCATTACGAGCGCTCTTCGTCTTTCGACGTTATCAATCCCACCATAACGCAGGATCGACGGCTCGAATCAACTCTCTTCATTTCTATTCCTTGTTTAATTTCTACGAATGCAGGGAGGAACTGGCCCCTGATATACAAAGGCTCCCTTACCTTATATATTACATATATTACATTATATTTATAACTAACACTGGTATAAAGCAATACTTTACCATAAATTACTTCTATACAACTGTAGAACTCAGTCATAACTTATGTGGGGGAAAATTACCTAACCTAAAGCAAGAAATGGGGTACCAAAGGCAAACCTATTTATGGGGTATAAAATAATCCATACGAAAGCCAAATCTTTTATTAAATAGCTTAGAAGCATTTAGTATTCATAAAATATCACAATACCGTAATTAAACGTAGCTATTAATTTAAATTAATTACAGCCATGGGGGGCAACTTCCTGGTAGCGAATCCAAGCCAAGGGAGGTAACAACCAGCCTTGTATAAATCAAGATATTACCAATATATAAACATTATTTAAAATAAAAAGTATATTATAAGTAGAGTAAATACCCACACGCATACTTTACCTTACTTTATTTATCGTAGAAATAAATATATCCTTTAAAAATACACAAAAAATATTAGACACTTCTTCCCGGGATTCACTCGGTTTGTTTACAAATTTCCAACTAGCGGCCAGTGGCGGGAAATACCCTATGAGGTATGTATACTGCGTTCTGATTGGTGGATATATCTTCGTATTTGAAAGCTGCGTTCTGATTGGTTGAAATGTTTTTCCTGTCCCATCCTGGAGAACCAAGAGCCCGCCAGACATTTAAAAATGGTTAGAAAAAAAGGTTTTATGGTCAGGGCATTTAAAAATGACCTTTAAATGCAAGACTTGGTCAATTTAATTATATTTTCCATCATTGATATCACGAATAGCACTTTTAATATAGTTTTAATAATATGATTATGTGAGTGACCCAGTTGCGTAAAATATTTAGTTTTTATATTAACTATAAGATTTGGCGCCATTGTGGCATTTCGACTTGTTCTAATCGCTATATATCTAATACAATTTTCAAGTTAAATTATTGTGACACAAGGAAATTCTTAATAATCAAAATTTAACGTAAAATTACTTTATTTCCTCCATATGTATCTTATTTTAAGTAAACTGGTCAGTTACATAATTACATTATCGAAATCCTCAGAGAACAACTAAGTCTTCAGTTTCTTCATGAACAATATATATTTCTCATTTATTAATTCAAGAATTTGAATTGCTTTAGGCTATAACAGATTGAATATTTACGTTGGCGATATTTATGACACTATTCTGTCTAATTTATCTTCCTCTTGTTTTGTTAAAAGTATTTATAGTTTATATAGGAAATATTTATTTTAGTATTGTTACTGTCCTTTATATATTTGATTTTTCCTTCTTTCCTTTCCTCGCTGGGCTATTTTCCCTGTTGGGCCCCTGGGCTTATAGCATCTTGCTTTTAGGGTTGTAGCTTAATAATAATAATAATAATAATAATAATAATAATAATAATAATAATAATAATAATAATAATAATAATAATAATAATAATCTTTTCAATTCCAAATCATAAGCTTTGCATTGTCTTGAATTAATTATATGATCATCTGGTTAGTTCAACTTATAAGGTAGTTTATACCTTTTATCTGTTCACGTGGGTTAAATTCCTCAAGCTGGAATTACACTAGGCTTTTTTTTCGCCAGCAGCTGCCCAAAATGGAAAGCAAGAGATGTTTTTGCTCGAGGTATTGGCAGCAGCGAGCACAAACCGCGAGTATGACGTCATATGTAAACACACAAGATGGCGACTGCAAATAGAACGTGCTCTAGCATGGAAATTTTGGTCCAACAAGCCTCAAAAATAATAATAATAAAAAAATCTGCTTTATTCATCCTGTGGCAGATGTAGAGCTCTAAAATTCACGTAATATACTGATAATAAATTTCACTGCAACAGGTTAAATTTCTTGGCGTCATGATGATATCAGCAAATAGATTTCGTTTCACTTCTTCCAATTCTTTCCTCGAACTGCGATATCAAAGTGTGAGTAGATTTGCTGAACATTTCCCACAGTCTTGAACTCCCAATCATTTTTTTTCAAAATGTCCATACCTCTAACGGTGGAAACAGGTGATTATGTAGTAGGCCTATGTATCACGTATAAGTAGGCCTACACCATCGCAACATAACTTTATAACCTGTATCACCATTTGCCTTTCGAACTTCATTATCATATTATGTCAAGTAGTGGGTAGTACCACCTGCAGCATTTTTCGTTCATACCAGAATTATCTTCTCTTCTATGTTTTGGATATTTATCTATTTCCTTATTTCCTCTCCTCACTGGGCTATTTTTCTCTATTGGAGCCCTTTGGCTTACAGCATCTTGCTTTTCCAACAAGAGTTGTAGCTTGGCTAGTAATAATAATAATAATAATATGGTCCAGACACCGATTTCTTTGAATAAAAGCGTTTATTATTTCCTCTTCATCATTGTATACATTATATATCATTATTTTTAGTTTTAATCTTCAACTTTTCTTAGTCTCTATGTCGACAATCATAGAATCTTAATTACACTTCCATTTAATGTTAAATTTGAATTAAGAATTGTTATAGGCCTATATCCTTAAGTACAACCTCAAGCTCATTTTTTTCCTATCAGTGATTTTTTTCTAATATTATATTCAACGATTTTAATACATATAGAGCATTGAGAGACAAGTTACA
The DNA here is from genome assembly GCF_036898095.1 of Palaemon carinicauda. NCBI lineage: Eukaryota > Metazoa > Arthropoda > Malacostraca > Decapoda > Palaemonidae > Palaemon > Palaemon carinicauda. The sequence continues at coordinate 251,550 of NW_027172192.1, read as the reverse complement.
GTCAACAGATGTATTTAGTTAATATGAGTGAAATTGTGTAAAAGAGTGTAAACCAAAATTCAAAAGAGTGTAAATTTAAAGGAGAAAGACTAATGAATATTAATAGGGCTAGTACAAATACAGAAATAATTGATTCTGATAAATATATCTTGGAGTAAACATATAAAACGTGAATGCAAAATAGAGGATGCACAAAAGAAATATATTAAACAAATTCTTTAATAAAAGTAAAGTATGCAGTTACTAAAAAGTATTTTGAGGTGAAATGAACAATAAGGGTTAGTCTCCTGAGCTTACAACCTAGAAATGACAGATGGGTGGAAGATAGAATGGCTTGGAGGGAGTTAAAATAGACGTAGGTCTATATTGAAATAGTATGGGTTCGTATAAGTTAAAGTTAAATGGCACAATAAATATTAGTTTCAACGTGCTATTGGTGAGCATAATTTGTAGAAATATGAAGAGACTAACGCTATGTAAATTTCAATACACACACACACATACACACACACACACACACACACACACACACACACATATATATATATATATATATATATATATATATATATATATATATATATATATATATATATATATATATATATATATATATATAAACGATTATACTAAAAAAAATATGAAAACTTCCACGTAGCAGAATACGAAAAAATAGCTTTTATATAACCAGTGGAAAGTCCGGGAATATCGATTAAAAAAATAATAGATATAGAACTAATATTAGTTTATTTTTATCATAGTAATTTATAAATAGTTCCCAGTTTTTTTTTTTTATAAAGCTCATATCTATAAAACTCGTTGTCCTGGCAGAAGGTGGAATAGTAAAGGCGATGGCGAGTTTTGTTTACATCCTCTTCTTCTTCTTGTTAATTTCTGACATTTCTGCTCAAGATGGGGACGTGAATATCGAGTGTCCTTTTCCAGGTAGGATACGATATTTAAAAAGTTATTAATAGTATATATTCTAACTAATATTTAAAGGAAAGCTTTGCCAAATATGGGATGGTGTTATCTATACAGTCTTGCAATCTCTTATCATTGCTACTTTAAGCACTGAAAAAGTAGCATTTAATACTACTTTTTAAGGACTGGAAAAGTAGCTTCGTCCTTTGGTTTAAGAGAGAAAAAAAGTTTATATAGCTATTGAAACAATAAGAGTCTCTCTCTCTCTCTCTCTCTCTCTCTCTCTCTCTCTCTCTCTCTCTCTCTCTCTCTCTCTCTCTCTCTCTCTCCCTCAGCCACATGTCAAATTCTCACGAAGAATATGTATTATCTTCATATTTTTTTATAGAAATTTCCCGCGTTTTTTTGTCAAATTTCTTACAAAATCTTATAAACAATTCTTATGTAAACTGGAGTCACTGGGTATATATATATATATATATATATATATATATATATATATATATATATATATATATATATATATATATATATATATATATATATATATATATATATACTGTCGTTTCTAGTCAACTGAAGGACAAAGGCCTCAGACATGTCCTTATTCATGTCTGGACTTTATCCAGTTTCCATCACCTATATCCATGCTCAAATGTATTAGAAAAACATTAAAAACTCAATACAACTATTAAAATTTATCAATAATTCATTGAGAACTTTACCAAATGGCCAACTTTATCAATGATGCATTGAGAAATTTACCAAATGTCCAACTTTATCAATAATGCTTTGAGAACTTTACCAAATGTCCAACTTTATCAATCAAGCATTGAGAACTTTACCAAATCTCCTACTTTATCAATAATGCTTTGAGAACTTTACCAAATGTTCAACTTTATCAATAAAGCATTGAGAACTTTACCAAATGTCCAACTTTATCAATAATGCTTTGAGAACTTTACCAAATGTCCAACTTTATCAATAAAGCATTGAGTACTTTACCAAATATCAACATTTATTACTAATTAATTTTTTAAAAATCTACCAGTTGTAAAGATTTATTAATAATTATCTAAAACTTTACCAAATGTCTAAATTTATCAACGAATGATTGATAATATTACAAAATGTCCTGATCGACCAACCAACAGAAGGCCAAGATGTGTCCTCACCTGAGAAATGTGCCCAATACACAGCCTGTGAGTGGACAGATGTCCAGTGCCACCTCAGGGGGAATTCGGAGGCTGGGTACGCTGTCGAGGGGGCGCCCGTACCCACTGAGAGGGGTTACAAGGTAAGCTATGGGCACATGCGTCTATGTTTACTCTGCAAAATAGGACTACTCTTCTTCTTTTAAAATAGAAATTGTAGCTGTCGCTGGGTTAGGCGGAAAGGATTTCAAATCTGACTGGGCGGAGTCTCCGGAGGCCGTACTCTCTAGTCGAAGCGAATCATCTTGCCTCTGGAACAGTGCCGTAGGTAAGAGGGGGGCATCTGGAGCCCCCAAAGCAAGGTCAGATAATCAAAGTACGTAAGTATACATTTAAAATTACCACCAACTCACCAGTTTAAAGGCGAGGGGGACCACTTTACTAACTCAGCCCGTTCACAGGAGTCCAAATCTCTAGTTATTTCACTGTTCTGTTGTAAGTCCAAGGTGTGAATATATTAAACAGATAATATCTCCATATCTGGTTGGGTGGAATATGCAGAAGCCTCACTTTGAGGTCCCCCTGGTTTATCTCGATGTGAAAAAATGAGGCGAAGGAGTTTGAATCTATCTGTTTGGAAGCTCCGGCTGAAGAAGCTTAATATTTTTCCTTCCGCTATACCCCAAATCAAGCTGCTTTTCTTATCATCTTTATATGTATTTTATTATAACTTATACTTTATAATGAGGCTGTAGGATATTCTCCCAGAGCAATATCAGTGCTGAGTGGCCTTCCAGGCCCAAGAGACAAACCATATGTCATAGAGGTGTGAATCCTTCAAAGTTTAAGTGAGTCGTACCATCTGAATGCCTCGGTGTAAGGTTTAATGGAAATAAGTGTTTCTGATGCTTTTTGAAAATCCTTTTTATAAAATCCTTTTTATTTTTGAGTTGTTATTGAATAATTCATACGCAAATAAGACAATTAATGAAATTATAAAAACCTAACTTCATGACTTATGTTTTAGTCATAAGATGTTATTTTGTAAAATATTCCATGGCACAATTACACAAAAATTCCCTCCATTTTCTAGATAAACAAATAGACAAACATTCATCTAAATCAATTAAATTCTGTTCGCAGCTCAACTTGAAGAAAATAGATCAGAGTGTGACAATGTTTGACAACGACATCCGGGAACTCGTGTTTGAAGTGATCAACCATGAGGATTATCACGTCCAAATTAAGGTGAGGAAATACCCTCCCTCCCTCTCTCTCTATCTCTCTCTCTCTCTCTCTCTCTCTCTCTCTCTCTCTCTCTCTCTCTCTCTCTCTCTCTCTCTCTCTCTCTCTCTCTCTCTTCTCTCTCTCTCTCTCTCACTGTATCGGTTCTTCGAAAAAAGATGAGAGTTATTTAAGCGTAACTAGGTGATATGTGACCTGAGGAAAGGTCAAGATCTGGTCCCCATTTATGAATGACCTGGGAGCACTGTGTCGAAACACTTGGTGTCTCAGTGGCCTAAACAGAGAAATAGGTATTTGACAGTTCTTTTATTGAAGTGGAAAACTACTGCATGAATAAAGCAGAATAAGATGCACAAAGGCTGGGCTACAAAAAGGCTCGCTAACGTCTTCAGAGCCCGAACACTATTCCAGTATGATACTTGTGTACGTATGGGTATTCATAAGAAAAACTGTTTGACACACAAAGGATATAGCTCCGTGTATAAAATAATGTGACACTTATGTATGTATATATACCTATATGCAAAGCAGTTTGACACATTGCGGATATACCTCCATGTGTAAAATAGTTTGACACTTATGCATATAATTCTATATATACCTATATGCAAAGCAGTTTGACATTTGTGTATATATATATATATATATATATATATATATATATATATATATATATATATATATATATATATATATATATATATATATATATATATATATATATATATATATATATACAGGCAACCCTCTCAATGTAGGAATAACGGTAAGAAAGAATGTACATGAAACACTTTGACTCTTATGTATGATACTATATACATATGTATAAATATATTAATCTTCTTGCATTCTGTTTTTTAAGATCTATGATGCAAATGAAGCCAGGTATGAAGTCCCAGTGCCACTGAACTTACCCGAAGAAGCAGGCACTTCTCCGAAGTACGTCGTTAACACTACGCAAGACGGCGAACCGTTCTCGTTTTCGGTTTCGCGAGATTCAGCTCCCGAGGATCCACTGTGAGTCGAACCTCCTGTTGGAGTTAGATAAGCTCGTATTGACTTGAATTTTTCCTGACTAGAGAAGTTTTTGGTGTCACAATAACATTGATTTTGAGCAAATAAGATTCTGATCAAACTCTTATTGTTTAAAAACAGTTTCATGACTTATATCAAATTGTAGTTTTGTTTCAAACTTTAATACTTATACCACTATATCAGTTTCAGCACGGTAGGTGCCCTCATCTTCGAAGACCAATTTCTGCAGTTCACCAGCTCCCTTCAAACGGAGTACCTTTATGGCATCGGGGAGAACATTCGCAACACCTTCAAGCACAGCTTCCAATCGAGGGAAACAAAACCGCTGTTTGCTAGGGATCAGCCAGTTGGGGACGTAAGTCTCTGATACTTTAGAAGTATCTTTCTTTCCAATAGTCTTTTCATTTGTACTCCTCTTCTTTATTTCAAATAAGAATATTAATCTCCCAATGAACATTCAGATGATCAAAAGCATTTTTCTCTAACAGACTGAGGTCAACAACTACGGTGTGCATCCGTACTACGTCAACGTCAACCACAAGACGGGCACGGCGCATTCCGTTCTCTTCTTCAACACCAATGCAATGGGTAAGAAATAGCACATGAAGAATATGTCTTGTAAAGAATGATATATCCATACAAACATTACGGAGTCAATCAAAGTCCTGATGTAGAGACTTTCCTCAACAGAGTATTCTACTTACGTGCTGAGCGACGGAAGCCCCGCCCTTACGTTCCGTAGCATCGGAGGTATTATCGACCTGCATTTCTTCTTGGGACCATCTCTGGAGGATGTTAACATCCAGTACACTAATGTAAGTCCTGATCTCCCCCGTTTCCTTTGTTTTCAGTTACTCTTACTAACATTGGGGACTCATACTTGGGGCTGCAGAGCTGCAGTCCACCTGAAACCCATTTCTAGAGACTCAGCAGAGTGTCCCCCTGAGACAATGGCTAGGGCTACGAGTCCCTTAGAGACTCAGCCAAATGTCCTGAGACAATGGCTAGGGCTACTAGTCCTTTAGAGACTCGGCAAAATGTCCCCCTGAGACAATGGCTAGGGCTACGAGTCCTTTAGACACACAACAAAATGTTCCCCTGAGACAATTGCTTGGGCTACGAGTCCTTTAGACACAAAAAAATGTTCTCCTGAGACAATTGCTAGGTATACGAGTCCTTTAGAGAAACAGCAGAATGTCCCCCTGAGATAATTGCTAGGAATACGAGTCCTTTAGAGACAGCAGAATGTCCCCCTGAGACATATTGTTGGGTATACGAGTCCTTTAGAAACAGCAGAATGTCCCCCTAAGATAATTTCTAAAGGTATGAGTCCTTTAGACACAGCAGAATGGCATATTACTAACGAATGCCTCATGATAAAAAGTCATTAGCCTTTATGTTATCTAAGGATTTGCAATACTTTACTGAGTGAGTTTCCATTAAAGACGAGCTAAAATTTCCGTTAATTTTTTGGTTTCTGTACGATACATGTCTGTTGAGTACTGCTGTTTATTGGCACCACAGCCACACCACATCTGGAAACAATGAGCTGAATCAGAGCAGCTCAGTCTTATGCTTACTGTTACATGAAGCTTTCACTATTTCCAGCTTATCTTATCACTATCTGCCACTGGTTACGACTATCAGTAATTCTACATATTATAGTTACTATTGTTATTATCACTGTTTAGTCACATTGCCAAACCATTGAGAAACTTACCTGAAGGATTTATTTTTTTCAAATCATTTAGAAGGAATCAGTGCAAGCTGAAGTTGAAGAAATTAGATAGCTAGCCAGGAGAAGGACATTCTAAATTTGTTATTTTGGTGGTCCTCTTGTAGGTTCTCATTTAACCCTTCAGTTCAGTCCCTTATTGCTTTTCTATTTAGAGACAGATTCTATAGTTCTCTTGAATGACTGCTCCTTTTATGTCCTAACTGTTCTCGATAAATGCTTAAAAAAGAAACAGGTAAAAGACCTTTTTCACAAGGATAGTTTATCCCATAATACTTTCCAGATGATCGGATTACCCGCTTTCCCTCTTTACTGGACGCTCGGATTTCAACTCTCTCGTTATGGCTACACTTCGGTCGAAGACGTGAGGGAGGTTCGTGAAAGGATGAGGGCCATGGCTGTACCCCAAGTAAGTTGTGTTAGGGCCTTCATCTTTGGCTTATCAGAAGACTGGTTGTAAAGAAATAGTCTGAAAAACTTATTTTAACTAGAGGGGCACTCAGCAGAGAGCTTGCCTTCGCCACGCCAATTAGTCCTATTTTGCTCTTAACTCCACAGCGTACTTGTACTTCGATGGATTTCCTTCAAAATCTAATGGATTTGTCCTTGGGTCATACTCCAAATGTCCTCAAAGTTTCGTTGAAATTGATTCTGTAGTTTTGGAGTAATGATGTTCACAAAGAAAAAATTTATATTGTGATTATCTTGTACTTTGATTAATCCAAAAGGATGCAGATTTATCCTTGGGTCATACCCAACAGGACTACCAAGTTTGATCAAAATCAGTTCTGTAGTTTTTGTGTAAAGTTGTTCACAAACAAACAGCATGGGTGAATACATACCCTTTGCAAAATCTTCTATTATGTCTCTACAACTTCCATGTGAATATCAATGCACTAAAAACTAAGATGTTTTGAGAATGTTTATAAATGTTTCCTCATTTATGTTATTCACCAGGACGGCCAGACTATCGACATTGATTACATGCTGCGGTTCCGGGACTTCACCTACGACACGGACGTCTGGGCCGGACTGCCTGAGTTCGCCGAAGAACTTCACAATGACAACATCAAACTCACTATTATTTTGGTGCGTTTATTGTCCAACGGTCTTGAACCATTGCTAATATTAATATCAGTTCTGCTTCTTATTATTCATGTATCATTTGTGAAGGAAAAATACAAGATATCCAGCTTGGCTTGATACATGAAATTCAAGTCAGAATGGTTGTAGAGAATCTAAGTATTTTTGTAAACTTGGTCTAGGTACTTAAGATAGGAAAGTTTCAAGTACAAAGAGCTAGAATAAAAAAAAAGTGGTTACATATTTTTACATACTTTTGATAATTTTATAAGAAACTTCAGGCATTTTCCAAAAGAATGAGACCAACCTGACCTCTCTAGGACAAAAATTAAGGCTGTTATAGCAATTCAAAAATATTATATAGAAAAATGTGCTCAAAATTTAACCTTATGGTGGGGGTAAAAGGGTTAAATAAGGAATAATTCACATTTTAAACAATTAGACTTCTATTCAGAAACCATTATCCAAAACTAAACTACGTCTCTTCTTATCAGGACCCAGCCTTAGTCATTGACTTTGAAAATTACTCTCCGGGTCAGCGGGGAAAAGATGCCGACGTATTCGTCAAGTGGATGTCAGAAGATTTAGTTCCGGCAGACCAGGAACCCGGATGCGAGTCTTACGTGGTCGGATATGTCTGGCCCGACACCAAGACGATGTTCCCTGACTTCTTCAAGCCAGAGACGAAAGCGTGGTGGGCCAATGAGCTTGCTATATTTCATGAGGTAAGGACCTCGTCCTGTCGTAATTTTGTAAGGTCACTCGACTTATGCTACCATTTCCTAACCTAAAACAACTTACTTAGTTTAGCTTGTTATTATTATTATTATTATTATTATTATTATTATTATTATTATTATTATTATTATTATTATTATTATTATTATTATTATTATTACAAGATAAGCTACAACCCTGAATGGAAAAGCAAGGTGCTATAAGCGTAAGGGCTCCGACAGGAAAAATAGTGCAGTGAGGAAAGGAAATAAGGAATTAAATAAATTACAAGAGAAATAATGAACAATTGAAATACAACACTTTAAAAATAGTAACAACATTAAGATGGATCTTTTATAAATAAACACTAAAAAAAGACTTATGTCAGCCTGTCCAACATAAAAACATTCGCTGCAAGTTTAAAATTTTGAGGTTCCGCTAATTCAATTACTTTACATGACTAGGAAGATCATTCCACAACTTGGTAACAGCTGAAATAAAACTTCTAGAATACTGTGTAGTATCAAGCTTTATGGTGGAGAAGGCATTAATATTAGAATTAACCTAACTATGCCTTATAAAAGCATAGCTTAACCAACCTAACCATATGACAACGGAATTAAATCTTTCTCGTGACAGACGGTGAATTATGACGCCATCTGGATAGACATGAACGAACCCTCAAACTTTGGCACCAATCTGGCTCGTCCTTGGAACTGGCCTCCTGAGAGACCAGACTGGAGTCTGAAATGTCCTTATAACAAATGGGACAGTCCGCCTTATCCGACGAAGATGGTGCGAGTTGGCGGTTGCGAAAGTCAGAGGATTAGGTAATATAATCACCTTCTCGAATTGAAGCATTCTTTGTATACGTGTCAGGATTCTGTATCATTCATTTTCTTTATGGTTACAGCAATTACCAGTGTGTTCATTGTGCCCATACCTTGATGTATGATGGCAATACAAATAAATTGGTCAAGAAACCGTCTTTAATCACCTCGAAATGAAGCATTCTTTCTATACGCGTCAGGATCCTGTATCGTTTATTATCTTTAGGGTTACTACAACTACCGGTGTGTTCATTGTGCCCATACCTTGATGTATCATGCCAATGCAAATAAATGGGTCAAGAATCTGTCTTTAATCACCTCGAAGTGAAGCATTCTTTGTATACGCATCAGGATCCTGTATCGTTTCGTAAGCTTCCCTGATACCAAGTATAACTGGGGAACACAATTTGAACTCTTCACCATAATGAATCTTGTATAGTTATCTTTTACAGGCTCTACATATGATATAACAATATAACAATTGATATGTGATTGAATTATAGTGTGAGTAATGTGTGTATGTTTAAATATCACCCAGAAAGAAATTCAAAGCAAACATCATTTTACATGTATGTGAACCTTTCCATGATATACATGTATAAGTCAATTGTAAGACTACTCTCACCTCTGCATAGTGTTTACCTATGTGCCTAAAATCTTCTTTAATGTCATTTACATAATGCATTTCATGTGACAGAACTATATAGGGTACTTCATGAACTGACGTTAAATCTAAAGTTTTACAAAGATACATCGGATTCCTCTATCTTGGTTATTTTCAATCATTCTCTCCTTGATAACACCAATAACTTGCTTATTCCATCTGCCTGTGCACGAAGAAGCTTAAACATATTTATATTTTGCAGCGAGAAGACCATATGTATGTCGAGCAACCATACAAACGGAAAAGAGACCTTCCTCCACTACGACGTCCACAGCCTGTACGGATGGTCTGAGACAGTGGCCACCTATGAGTACGATTGAGAGCTTTCTTGTTTCAGTAGATTATTGAGTTTCAAATTATAATCACCACCACTTAAAAGACAGCTGGTTCTGGAATATGTATATGAAAAACCTTGTTTTCAAGACTAATGTTTACCCGAAGATTCTATTCGATCTGAATTATCAAGTCTTGAGGATGCTACCTTTCAACTTTTCTATTTTCTAACTTTTAAAGTAATGTTAGGATTGAATGAAATACACCTTTGCTTAGAAAAAAAACAAATTCACCAAACCAGAATTTACGCACAAAAATACTTTCTCCATACGGCTAATGCTTCCTTCTCTTATCAGAGGACTGGACGGCGTGTTCCCTGGTAAGAGACATGCCGTACTGTCCCGCTCGACGTACCCGGGCTCCGGTCACTACGTGACTCACTGGCTGGGAGACAATACAGCCGAATGGAGTCATCTGAGGAATTCTATCGTTGGTAAGGCTCATACAGAAAGTCTTCAAGATACAAACTTGATAGGTTCCGAGAAGCTGTTTGTGAGTCAGATTTGGGTAGTTTGTAGCGCTACGGCCAAGCGTCCTAATTTGCTTATTATCGCTCCGACTGTTATCTTGTATAGAATAAAAACGTTTGGAAATGGTCTACGGATCTTAAATATGTTGTGTAATGGGGGGGGGGGGGTCCAGGGGGGCACAGCCCCCCTGGGTAAGGACACGGCTTTTAGCATAGGTTAGGTGGGTTTTTTAAGTTAGCTTCTCCTGTCGTACTCGTAGGTAAGGAAACTGTTGTGAGAGGGGGGGGGGGGGGTCCGGGGGGGCAAAGCCCCCCTGGGTAAGGATACGGCTCTTAGCATAGGTTAGGTGGATTTTTTAAGTTAGCTTCTCCCGCCAAAATCGTTTTTAGAACGACGGCCATAGTTCAGAATATTCCCGTTTTCTACGGGATCTGGCCGTCACCCTACAAAGGATCCTCAAATTTTGTTAAACTTTGGTCTGATTCGCATGCCTACGATTTTCAGTTGCCTCGTAAGGAGAGGATATGTAACAGCTCCTCACTTATCCTTCCCCTTAGAGGATTAGACTTGGTAAAGTCTATTGGGGGTGCAGATATCTATAGTTATCTTAGGATGCGTCCTTGATTATACACGATATCTTCGGATAGTCGTTCCGGGGGGCTGGAACCCCGTGATACCTGACGGTAATTCTCTTGTAATATCACTCGCAGAAATATCATGGAGTAGGAAGCTGCTGGAGGGAACTTCCATCAGGACGACATGGCTCGAGCCCAAAAATAGATTTTTCAAACCCTTCAGAATCTCTTACTCAATCCTTCTTCTTCTTCAGGAATGCTAGAATTCAATCTGTTCGGCGTGCCTATGGTGGGAGCAGATGTCTGCGGGTTCTTGAACGACGCCACTATGGAACTGTGCGCTCGATGGATGCAAGCCGGCGCTTTCTATCCTTTTGAGTAAGTTATATGTTCAAGTACTTAATTCTACTCCTTTCTCTTTATAGCTTTGCCCATCCTACATGGGCAAGCTGCGATACGAAAGCTAGCTTAGATAATTCATGATCTATACGACTTATTGCATAGGATTGTAAGCTTGTAAATACTGATAATATGTACTGATAAAACTGGAATACAAACTTTCCTGATGTTTAAAGAGAATTAAGAAAAGGTTGTTTTCAGTCGAAACCACAACGGCATAGGCCAATCGCCCCAGGACCCCGCTTTCTGGCCAGAAGTGGCCGCCATTTCCAGAGACGTCTTGGCGCTGCGTTACAAGTACCTTCCTTACTTGTACACACTCTTCCACGATGTGAGTAAATGGTCTAGCTCTCTGGTTTATTACTCTTAGATGTATGGTATACTTCAAGTCAAGGTTGGTAGATAAGGGAAACTGCAATGCCTCCTGGGGGTCAGGGCTATAGTGTTCCAAGCTCTTTTAAAAGAAGAAGATAGTTTAAGTAAGGGAAAGAAAGCTTTCGCTAATTAATTTTTCAAATTGGTATGACCTGGGTGACTCATTGAAGTTAGGAGATTTTACTCATGCTGTCCCAATCAGAAAGGAAGCACCACTCTCACATTTACTTCTTCTTCTGTCGATTGCCCAGATCTTTTCTCCGGACGGGGGCTTTTGGACAAAATGTCGTAGCCCCCAAACTCTCACGTTGATTTTTACAGAAAAAGAAATGTGAAGATTGAACGCATTGCGAGTGATTACGAGTTATGGGTCTGTATGGGAAGATTGTCTGGGTGTTTTGAGAAACTGTATGTTACGAATAACCCTGGCGGTAGGTATTGTAAAGAGATAGGCCTAAATGTAAGATGCAGAACTGGCTGAATGAATGAAATTACATATATGGGAAATTGTCTAGGGATAAGCTAAAATATCACTTCTTTACCAACAACGACTTAAAGCTCATTTAGTAACATTAATTCGTGTACTTTTAATCTAGTCCAAATCACAATTTATTCATTTTTCAGGCGCATCACCACGGCCATTCCGTAGTTCGACCTCTGTTCAGCGAGCACATGACAGACATAGACGCCCTGGTCGTCGACGACCAGTTCATGTGGGGCACAGGAATCATGATTGCTCCGGTTCTGATTGAGGGCGCCACCAAGAGATCAGTTTACTTCCCTGAGGTAAGGTTAGCCATAAGGCCTATGAAATTTATAATAACCTTCTGTTGATATATGCCAAGCAATCAGCTATTAGGAAACTTTTCCAAGCTGAAAGGGCACTGTTGTGAGTCAGTGCAAATGCATCTCATTAAAAGAAATTGAGTATATTAGGAAACTTTTCCGAGCTAAAAGGGCACCACTGCGAGTCAGTGCAAACGTACCTCATTAAAAAAGAAAATTGAGTATAATTCTTTTCCAACAGGGCGAATGGTACGATTTGGAAACAGGTCAATTGGTTGCCAATGGACCGACGACCCTACAGATCGAAGCGCCCCTCGAAGTGATTCCCGTCTTCAGCCGGGGCGGCGCCATCTTGCCATGCCAAGAACCAGCCCTCACCACCGCAGAAAGGTAATGTATGTTAAAATGTGCCAAATTTAATACATTTAACATCCTGCATTGTTTTAACCAGTTGAAGTTAATGAGAATTTATACTCTGGTTGTTTCACTGCCTAATTAATATTGTTTCTGTATGATTAAAATAGCTTAAAACTAGAAATAATTCTGCTCCCCTGTGTAGCGTGAGTATTATTACTATTACTTGCTAAGCTACAACCCTAGTTGAAAAAGCAGGATGCTATAAGTCCAAGAGCTCCAACGGGGAAAATAGCCCAGTGAGGAAAGTAAATAAGGAAACAGATAGAATAATGTACCTGAGTATACCTTCAAGCAAGAGAACTCTAACGCAAGACAGTGGAAGTTTATATATATAGTACAGAAGCTATGGCACTACCAAATCCATATTGTATTAGACAATCAAGTTTTTCTAGGCCATATTTATAATTGCTATATATCATTTACTCTAAAATTATAGGCCTAGTCATATTGGACGTTTTTAAATGCATTGTAGGGGACAGAACATTAGGCCTAGTGCTTCCAGGTAGATATAATAGCTTCTACTTTACATATAGTCCCTTGATCATTGTAGTGGAAGGGCATTTATAGTATTTAATACAATTAGAAATTATTCTCTTGAATTTCCAGCCGGCAAAATCCATTCTGCTTGACGGTAGCCCTAGACTCAGGCTTGCGCGCATCTGGGGAGCTGTTCTGGGATGATGGAGAGAGCGTTCACACTGTAGAACACGAGGGAACCTTTTCTGCTACTTTTGAATATGCAAATGTAAGTAACTGGAAGTATTCTCTCTCTCTCTCTCTCTCTCTCTCTCTCTCTCTCTCTCTCTCTCTCTCTCTCTCTCTCTCTCTCTCTCTCTCTCTCTCCCTAAGAGCAAATGGAGGCTCCGCAGATGAACTAAAAAGTCTTTGAGACGTCCAAAATTCTCTCTCTCTCTCTCTCTCTCTCTCTCTCTCTCTCTCTCTCTCTCTCTCTCTCTCTCTCTCTCTCTCTCTCTCTCTCTCTCTCTCTCTCTCTCTCTCTCTCAAAAACTAATTCGCTCAACCCAAGAGCAAATAGGTAGGAATAATTCAACACATTTTCCTAACTCCAATACGTTTTTTTGTTAACCTACTTAACCAGTTAGTACCTACTACGTACTTGTACTTTGATGTACTTTATCTAGAATATTACAGACTCATCTTTGGGTCATAGCTAACATGAGAACTAAGTTTGGTCCAAATCGGTACAGTAGTTTTTGTGTAAAAAAAAAAAAAAAAAGATAAAAAAATCTAACTAAATACGTCATCTATATTTTTCACCTTTCAGGACACACTCAAGATGGCTGTCTTTGACAGCAAAACAGTCGTGAGTGGCCTTGCCTTGGAGACTATCTCCTTCTTTGGCTTCCCATCAAATCCCAGTGGCGTTGTGGTCAACGATGAGGCCCTAAGTCCTTCCTCGTGGAAATATGAAGAAGATATGGTCTTAATTGTCCATCTTTCAGTGCCCCTTGGGGAAGATCTGTTGGTTAAATTTTCCCTCTGAGGTCAAGAAAAACATTCTTAATTTGTTAATTTTCTTTCGTGTTTCAAAATGGTTCAAATAAAATCATGTTTGAGTTATTAGTGATTTTATTTTCCAAGATGTCCGTAACGGAATTATATAAGTTTTTCATATTTTATTTCTATTTTATTGATGTGGGAATGAGTGGGTTAAAATTCATACCATTTCATCATGTTTTTTTTTTTTTTCTGGTTGAAATTGTGGTGTATGTAATAATAATGATGATAATAGAGAGAGAGAGAGAGAGAGAGAGAGAGAGAGAGAGAGAGAGAGAGAGAGAGAGAGAGAGAGAGAGAGAGAGAGAGAGAGAGAGAGAGAGAGAGAGAGCCTTTGCTAGTCTACTGCAGGACAAAGCCTCAGACAGGCCATTCTGCACGCGGCTGTTTATGGCCTTTCAATGCCTTTCTATACCAGCAAAATTTCTTATTTCGTCAATATATCGTCTTTTCTTCTTTCCCCTGCTTCTTTTGCAATCTCTAGGGACCCATTCTGTTATTCTTAATGTCCATCTATTGTCTGTCATTCTCATTATAAGTCCTTCCCATGTCCATTTCTGCTTACATATTGTTAGAATATCCTCTACTTTAGTTTGTTCTCGTATCCATGTTGCCATTTTCTTGCCTCTTAGTGTTATTCCCATCATTATTCTTAACATAGCTATAACTAAATTATGTTCCAAGGCAGATGTAACTTAATAAGGCTCCAAATTTCTTATGCATAAGTTAATACTGGTAGGATCATCTCATCAAATACTTTTATTTTTAGAGAAAGTAGCATTGTACATTACATAATCTCATTTTGTTTACCAAAAGCTCTTCCTCCCATGCTTATCCTTCTTTAAATTCCAGTCTCGTCTGTTGAGGAAACACTTAGTGTCTGTCTTAATCATACTATGTATATTAATTAACAATGACTTACTATATATTGATTCAAACATTATTTAAGAAAATACACAATAATACTGACATGCCAACCTTTATTTAAAGTGCTAGAAGGAATGGTAGACATAAAAAAATCTTAATAATTATCAATTTCTCAGTTCCGTTTCTATAATGAATAATTAATTTTTTGTTCAGTTTGTTGTCATTTGGAAAACACATCAGGAGAGAGCGATTCTCCATTTGGAATAATTCATATTTTAAGACACGAAATAGCAATTTATCATGTTATAATAATGTGATTATTTATAAATATATTTGATTCTTAGGGACATGTTTATTAGAATGATTTAATTGAATCCAACTGAAGATAAAAATAGTATTAGAAATTAACTTAAATTCGAATGATAAAAACATCACTTGACAAAAACCTACTGTAACTCATAAAATGTATATTTAATAGCTAAATTATAACTTTAATTTAATAGCTTTTATAGTGAATGGTTGTTTCTTATACATAAAAGGCAATTTTTGTAAAGGAATTCTTAAAAAATGAAATAATAAAAATCGAATAATAGAAGCATTACTTGATAAATTCATACTCTAACTCATAGAAAACATATCTAATAACTACATAATACATCTGATTTAATAGTCTTTTAGAGTAAATGGTCATTTCTTATACATAAAAAGGCCAATCTATAAAAGGAATTCTTAGAATGAATAAAAAAAGAAGCACCACTTGTAGGTCTTCTTATCCAGTCAGGTGGAAATTACTTCCGAGCCAACTCATCCTCAGCAGTTTTCGTTTGACGTTTGACTTGGAAACAAATCGTGTTTACAAATAAGTTGTGTGAGTTTTATCCCATTTTTAGGATAAATTATCCAAAGTGGACGTTTAAAATGGATTCGGGATTGTTAATTATCCCACTGGGGTTGATATTAGGTCGTGAAAAGGTGTTATTTTATGCGTAATTAGGGTAAATGTCAACACCCCTAATGTAGCCTCTATAACCCGGCTTTGTTTACATTTTATTGTTTGAGATTACGTGTTTATTTATTTTTTGTTTATGTTTATTTTTAGTGTTTTTCTTGACTTGGGGCCTTTGTATTTGGTATAGACAAACTGGCCAATAAGTAAAATGTATGTAGATATTTACTATGGCACAATACGATGTTTTTAATGAAAATGTATTTATATAGTGTATGTAAACATATACTATAGCACGATACGGTTTTTAATTTAGTAATTTAAAGTATTTCGAACGGTTTTGATGGAAATAATTGTTGAAAACTTATATTTTTACAATTTCCAAAGTTATAACTAAAAAATTCATTTTAAAACTCAAACAAACATAAGAACGCCCTAACCTAAGGTTTCCTAGGGTGTATGTATGATAGCGGCCACCTGTATTTTCGAATACGCCGGTGTAAATGTGGTCGCAGGGGGCGTCATCCCCTCCGATAGGTAAGTAGGTAAAGAAACAGCTTATAGGTTAGGGGGTGTATATATGTTAGCGGCCACCTGTATGTATTATTATGGCTAACTTAGAATACGGCAGTGTAAGGGGGGTCGCTGGGTGCCGTTAGCCCCCCCCCCATTAGGTATGTAGGTAAGGACACGGTGTTTAGGTTAGGTTAGGGGTGGAAAGTTTAGGTCTATTTTTAATGAATGCATGAGGAACTGGCCGAGGATATACAAAGGCTCCTTAGGTTAGGTTAGGGGGAAAGTATAAGTTAGTTGATGTCCATTTTTAATCAATGCGTGAGGAACTGGCCGCTGATGTACAAAGGCTCCGTAGGTTAGGTTAGGGGGAAAGTATAAGTTAGTTGATGTCCATTTCTAATCAATGAGTGAGGAACTGGCCGCTGATATACAAAGGCTCCGTAGGTTAGGTTAGGGGGAAAGTATAAGTTAGTTGATGTCCATTTTTAATCAATGAGTGAGGAACTGGCCGCTGATATACAAAGGCTCCGTAGGTTAGGTTAGGGGGAAAGTATAAATTAGTTGATGTCCATTTTTAATCAATGAGTGAGGAACTGGCCGCTGATATCAAAAGGCTCCGTTCCCCAAACAACCTGACCTAGGAGCTATATCCTCAACACTTTATCATAATATTTTGTAAATCGTCAGAACAAGAATTTTGGAAGTTTTAATGAGCTCAAATTATTGGGTAGAGCTTACTTCAGAGCAAATAGAGAATGTCCCAAAAGTGTTTTACAACAGTGCGGGGATAAGAAGTTTTCTCTATATTTCTAGATGTGAACAATTGGAGACAGGGTTCAGCAACACCCAGTGCGTGGTATTCATAGGATACTCCCTCATGTCACTTGATAATGCTCTCACATGTACGTTCCTCCTGTTTCGTAGTGTGAGAGTGACAGGCAAGTTTTGTGGTCGATCTGGACCTTGATCACTTATGACTGTGTCTGTCACCGACCTCTTATAGGTTCATCACCGTGTTATTTCTAGGTCCAGGGATTTGTATGCTAAGAGGAAGGAAATTCCTGTACCAAGTGCCAGTCCGCTCCGTACTTTTGAGCTTTTATAGTGACTGATCACCGAAGAGGGATACAAAGTGTCTTCCCTTCCTTGGTACTAGGAATAGCTCCAGATGTGTGACGTCCTGATCCACCGTTTTCTTTCGTTTCTGTTTTTCCGATACTGTTCGTGGAATTATGGTTCCATGCTCTGGGTAGAAAGACTTAATTTCAGAGTCTGAGTGGGTTTAGCAATCTAGATAGATGCTCATGGCTCCTGTAGGTTCTAACTGTTTATTATTATTATTATTATTATTTTTTCAATATTAAACTTACCCGATAATCATGTAGCTGTCAACTCCGTTGCCCGACAGAATTCTATGGAGGGATACGCCAGCTATCACAATACTAGAAGGGGGTGTATTTACCAGCGCCACCTGTGGCCAGGTACTCAAGTACTTCTTGTTGACACCTCCTCAATTATTCCTCTGTCGTGCTTCCGGCAAGACGTTCTGGGATACGCTTATGTTCTTGGAGTATTTTCACGACTTTGGTGAAGTATTTCTCTTTGATTTCGGCTGTCGCTTTACTGGAAAACTTCTATATTAGCTTAGTTAGCTTTTGGATTTAATTTAATTTTGGTGACGAGAGAGTATGAACTCTCGTTCACCTTTCAATGGCCGACCCTTCCCTTAGACGGAAGTGTTGGTGTCTAAGAGAGTATAGACTCTCTTTCTTAATTTTGCTTAACAAAGTTATAGATTTATTTTATATCTCTCCGCCTCTTATAGGCCTCTTCGATTAACTTCCTTTTATTATAAACTCATTAAAATTTTTATATTTGTTTATATTCGACCTTCCTAATAGTAGGCGGTCTTTTACCGAAGTTAATAAACTTTGAGCCCGTCATTTCGGTTTTACCTGTTAACATATTATGCTATTTCCGCCACAGAGTTTGAAAGATTTTCTTTGACAGTCTCGTACTGTTTTCAAAGCTGAACTAACGTTTTGTTTTGTCTCTGCAGTTGTTGACGTTCAGAACGTTCAACTTGCACTCTATCGTTACGATAGAGAAAGAATGTTCACGGTTTCACGTTGCAGTAAGAGTAACCGTGTCTAATGTTTTGTTCATTCTTTCTTAACTTAATGGTTTTGATCCTAATAAAGGAACTTTTCAGTTTTTTCCTTTAACAATAATATGTTTTAACGATATATATGATTGGGCTCTTCTCTCAGGTTCTAAGTCAAGAGAGAGAGAGAGAGAGATAGAGACGGAGGGAGAAAGAGGATAAACGTTTCATTCAAGCCTGCCAGGCGTACGAGTAACGTCATTATCGATTTTTGCTCTTCTCCCTAGTCTCTTTAGGGGAAGAAACTAAACGTTTCTAGAGTGATCTAGTGTTTAGTCTCTTTCCAACCACTGATTTATTTTTCATTAGATTTTTTCTGTTACATTGTAATTCTGTTTTCGCAATTACTAACTTTGAGAAAGGATAGAATTGCGTATTTCAGGTACAAACCACTTAAGTTTCGAGTTCAGTGAAATAAGTGCAAACAGAAATCAAAGTGATAAGTGATTAGTGCGTGAGGGTACTTTTGTGCGCGCCAGTCGTCCTCCCAGTCCGGGACCTCTTGCAAGCTCCCAAGCCCAGGGGAGAAGCAATGTCGAAGGGCATAAGGGTTCAGCAGGCCTTGATCGGCGCACAGAAGTATTCTCGGTGGTTGTGGGCGTGTCTTACCGAGACCGTCACTCCCACCCGCAGACGATTGAGCCCTTATTTTGCTCGTCTGCAGAAGAGATAGGGGAGAAAATAAAGGCAGAGTATAACGCTGGTCTCAGGTCTCAAGACTTCTTAAACGTTAAGTCCAGACCTATGCCAGACGTACGAAGTTTAAGTTCACAACCCGAATGCAGTCGTTGGGTTAGCTCTGACTCTCCTAAGTCATCAGTTGATTACACTCCGACTTAGAGGAGTAAGGTTCTGCCACAACAGATCTCTGCTGTTAAGGCTTTACCTCAGCAGAACTTAGTGTCTGCCGACCCCAAGTTAACTCTACTGCAGTCCATACAGTCACAACTTTCGGTCTTGATGCGTGAGTGTCGGGCTGAGAGTGTTGCACCGCCTGCACTCCCTCCACCTGTTCTCGCTGCACCTGTGCTCGCCCAGCCTGCACCTGCTCCGCCTGGTCGCAGCACCATCTGCCAGGCGTACGATGTTGTGAACTCTACTACAGTCCATGCAAGCACAGTTTTCGGACTTGATGAGTGAGTGTCGGGCTGAGAGTGTTGCTCCACCGCCTCCGCCTACACTCCCTCCTCCTACACTCGCTCCGCCTGATCACAGTACCATCTGCCAGGCGTATGATGTTGTGGACTCTACTACAGTCCATGCAAGCACAGCTTTCGGACTTGATGCGTGAGTGTCGTGCTGAGAGTGTTGCACCTCCTGCACCTGTGGTGCACCAACCTCCTGCACCCGTTCAGCCTGTGCTGCACCCGCCTGCACCGGTGGTGCACCAACCTCCTGCACCCGTTCAGCCTGTGCTGCACCCGCCTGCACCGGTGGTGCACCAACCTCCTGCACCCGTTCAGCCTATGCTGCACCCGTTCAGCCTATGCTGCACCCGCCTGCACCGGTGGTGCACCAACCTCCTGCACCCGTTCAGCCTGTGCTGCACTCGCTGCACCCAGTCGCAGCTCCATCTGCCAGGCGTACGATGTTGAACCACTTTCGGAGTTTGCTGTTCACAGTGTTGTTCAGCTTCAGCCTTCTTTAAGGCAACCCTTGCTTTGGGATCAGGAGAGTTACACTCTTCCTCCTCCTCCCCTTGCTGCTCCTCCAGTGGTGCAACTCTCGGTTGGGGTACAACAACCTCTCCCCTCCGTGAGTCTGTCTGCTCAACCAGCGCTGCACCGAGTTCAACCCTCATCTAGGCAAGCTCATCTACACCATGCACTTGCGCCTCAGGAGCCTCAGCTTGCTAGAACTTTACCTTGTTCTGCGCAGCCTCAACCTTCTCATGCTCCACTCATCTCTCAGGAACAGGAACGGACTACTCCGCCTCCGTCCTCCGCTCAGCTGGTACAATCCTTGGGTGCAACTCTTGCTAGGAGTCAACCTCCTTCACCCTTGCACCTGCCTTCTGCTCCGTCTGTTGTTCAGCCTATGCAGTCTGAACCTCAGGTTTTCCCTCAAGTTGAGGAAACCTCTGTTGTTGTTCCAGCTCGTTCTGACTCTGCTGTTCAGCATACCATGGTTTAAACCCCATGCAAGCATGCATTAAGCACTCTAGCACTGGTCATGGAATTTCTGAGAAATGTTAAACGCCATGCACACGCTCTGCTTTCCTTTCAGCAGGCTCTGCTTACAGCAGGCTCTACTTCCTACATGCTCAGCATTCAGCATGCTCTGCATTCAGCATGCTCTGCATACAACATGCTCTGCATACAGCATGCTCTGCATTCAGCATGCTCTGCATACAGCATACTCTGCATACATCATGCTCTGCATACCTTACCGCATGCTTCTCAACACATCTTGGGTTGTTGCCAACTCACTAGACTGTCAAGCAGTTTCATAACGTTGCCTTCTAGTCTGCTGCTTTGCACCAGTGAACCCTCACTCAGAGAACTTAGCTTTTCTAGGATAAGGTCCCTGTAGATGAGAAAGTTCTTTTCTCCCTCCTTCTGATATTCCCTTGAGGACTCTGTCATTTGGAGGGAGCCTTTAGCTGCATAACCTCTTATGGACTTTTATTTAAGCATAATATGCTTACAGGGAAGGTAATGGTTACACTTCAGCCGCTAATCCCGTCTGTTACCACACCTGCTCCCATAGACCTTGAGCTGTGTTGCATGACATGCAGTCCAAGCTTAGTCCTTGTTAGAGGATTTTTTGTTTACGGAGTCAATGTGTCACGGGGAAGACGTTCAACAACCAACAGAAGGGACTTGTTGTGACGCAGTGGGCAACCTCAGCAACCCGTTAAGGAGTTGTCTGTACGACCCAGACAGTCTAGACAGATTCGGGTTGTCACTGTACTTCCTCGCTTGCCCATGATTGACAGTTTACAGACTGTGCAGCAGTATCATGATCTTGTGTCCGGCTCCGTCAGACGACTGGCTTTTAAGAGCTCCCTCAAGTCGTCGCTGTCTGGAGATTTTCAAATGGACTATGGATCTGACCAAGGAACTGGGCCTCCTGGTCAATTTTGAGGAGTCTCAGCTCGTTCCATCCCAGACCATTGTCTCCTTGGGTATGGATCTTCAGAGTCGAGCTTTTCGGACTTGTCCGTCGGCCCCAAGGATCTTCCAAGCCCTAGAATGCATCCAGAGCATGATGAGAAGGAACCGATGCTTAGTCAGGCAGTGGATGAGTCTCACAGGGACACTTTCATCGCTGGCCCTGTTCATCGAGTTAGGGAGACTCCACCTCCGCCCCCTTCAGTATCATCTAGCTGCTCACTGGATAAAGGACATGACGCTAGAGACGGGCTCAGTTCCTGTTTCCGAAGAGATGAGGTCTACTCTAACGTGGTGGAAGAACAGCATCCTTCTCAAGGAAGGTCTACCATTGGCTGTTCAGTCCTCCGACCACCGTCTCTTCTCGGACGCATCGGACACGGGCTGGGGTGCGACACTGGACGGACAGGAATGCTCGGGAACATGGAATCAGGAGCAAAGGACACTTCACATCTATTGCAAGGAGTTGTTGGCAGTTCATTTGGCCTTGATAAACTTCAAGTCCCTCCAGCTTAACAAGGTGGTGGAGGTGAACTCCGACTACACCACAGCCTTGGCTTACATCTCCAAGCAGGGAGGGACTCATTCGAGGAAGTTGTTCGAGATCGCAAGGGACCTCCTCATTTGGCCAAAAGATCGAAAGCTCACGCTGGTAACGAGGCTCATTCAGGGCGATATGAATGTCATGGCAGATCGCCTCAGCCGGAAGGGTCAGGTCTTCCCCACAGAGTGGACCCTTCACAAGAATGTTTGCAGCAGACTTTGGGCCCTGTGGGATCAGCCAACCATAGATCTATTCGCTACCTCGATGACCAAGAGGCTCCTCTTGTATTGTTCTCCGATTCCAGACCCAGCAGCAGTTCGCGTGGATGCCTTTCTGCTGGATTGGTCCCATCTCAACCTGTATGCATTCCCGCCGTTCAAGATTGTCAACAGGGTACTTCAGAAGTTCGCCTCTCACAAAGGGACACGGCTGACGTTGGTTGCTCCCCTCTGGCCCGCGAGAGAATGTTTCACTGAGGTACTGCAATGGCTGGTCGACGTTCCCAGGACTCTTCCTCCTAGAGTGGACCTTCTGCGTCAACCTCACGTAAAGAAGGTACTCCCAACCTCCACGCTCTTCGTCTGACTGCCTTCAGACTATCGAAAGACTCTCAAGAGCTAGAGGCTTTTCGAAGGAGGCAGCCAGAGCGATTGCCAGAGCAAGGACGACATCCACTCTCAGAGTCTATCAGTCTTTATGGGAAGTCTTCCGAAGCTGGTGCAAGGCCAATGCAGTTTTCCTCAGCCAGTACCAATGTAACCCAGATTGCTGACTTCCTGTTACATCTAAGGAACGTAAGCTCCCTATCAGCTCCTACGATCAAGGGTTACAGAAGTTTGTTGGCAGCGGTTTTCTGCCACAGAGGCTTGGATCTTTCCTCCAACAAAGATCTACAGGACCTCCTTAGGTCTTTTGAGACCTCAAAGGAACGTCGGTTGTCCACTCCAGGCTGGAATCTAGACGTGGTCCTAAGGTTCCTAATGTCATCAGGATTTGAACCGCTCCAATCAGCCTCTTTTAAGGACCTCACATTAAAAAACTCTTTTCCTCGTGTGCTTAGCAACAGGTAAAAGAGTAAGTGAGATCCACGCCTTCAGCAGGAACATAGGTTTCACATCTGAAACGGCTACATGTTCCTTACAGCTCGGTTTTTTGGCTAAAAACGAGCTTCCTTCCCGTCCTTGGCCTAAGTCGTTCGAGATCCCAAGCCTGTCCAACATGGTGGGGAACGAACTGGAGAGAGTACTTTGCCCAGTTAGAGCTCTTAAGTACTATCTAAAGGTCAAAACCATTACGAGGACAATCAGAAGCCTTATGGTGTGCTATCAAGAAGCCTTCTCTACCAATGTCTAAGAACTCAGTTTCTTACTACATCAGGCTTCTGATTAGAGAAGCAAATTCTCATCTGAAGGAAGAAGACCTTGCTTTGCTGAAGGTAAGGACACATGAAGTGAGAGCTGTGGCTACTTCAGTGGCCTTCAAACAGAACCGTTCTCTGCAGAGTGTTATGGATGCAACCTATTGGAGAAACAAGTCAGTGTTCGCATCATTCTATCTCAAAGATGTCCAGTCTCTTTACGAGTACTGCTACACCCTGGGTCTATTCGTAGCAACGAATGCAGTAGTAGGCGAGGGCTCAGCCACTACATTCCCATAATCCCATAACTTTTTAACCTTTCTCTTGAATACTTTTTATGGGTTGTACGGTCGGCTAAGAAGCCTTCCACATCCTTGTTGATTTGGCGGGTGGTCAATTCTTTCTTGAGAAGCGCCAAGGTTAAAGGTTGTGATGAGGTCCTTTAGTATGGGTTGCAGCCCTGTATACTTTGGCACCTTTGAGTTGATTCAGCCTCCCAAGAGGAACGCTGCGCTCAGTAAGGAAGACGATCTTATTAAAGGCAGAGTAACGGTTCAAGTCGACTTCCTTACCAGGTACTTATTATTTCATTGTTATTGTGGATAACTGATTATATGAAATATGGGATACTTAGCTATCCTTTAATCTTGTACACTGGTTTTCACCCACCCCCCTGGGTGTGAATCAGCTACATGATTATCGGGTAAGTTTAATATTGAAAAATGTTATTTTTATTAATAAAATAAATTTTTGAATATACTTACCCGATAATCATGATTTAATCGACCCTCCCTTCCTCCCCATAGAGAACCAGTGGACCGAGGAATAATTGAGGAGGTGTCAACAAGAAGTACTTGAGTACCTGGCCACAGGTGGCGCTGGTAAATACACCCCCTTCTAGTATTGTGATAGCTGGCGTATCCCTCCATAGAATTCTGTCGGGCAACGGAGTTGACAGCTACATGATTATCGGGTAAGTATATTCAAAAATTTATTTTATTAATAAAAATAACATATTATTATTATTATTATTATTAAATGCTAAGCTACAACCCTAGTTGGAAAAGCAGGATGCTATAAGCCCAGGGGCCCCAACAGGGAAAATAACCCAGTGAGGAAAAGAAGTAAGGAAATAAGGAAAAATAAAATATTTTAGGAATAGTAACAATATTAAAATAAATATTTCCTATTTAAACTATAAAGACTTTAACAGGACAAGAGGAAGAGGAACTAGATAGAAAAGTGTGCCCGAGTGTACCCTCAAGCAAGAGAACTCTAACTCAAGGCAGTGTAAGACCATGGTACAGAGGCTATGGCACTAGCCAAGACTAGAGAACAATGGTTTGATTTTGGAGTGTCCTTCTCCTAGAAGAGCTGCTTACCGTAGCTAAAGAGTCTCTTCTACCGGGAGGTTTTAGATTACCCTTAGGTTCGTGGCCTCCTACCGCTGTGCGAATAATTTAGGAGCCTTTGACTTATCTCTTGGATACAGAGTCGGATTCTTTTGACTGACTGGGTGCCGTCTTAATGGGATATCCTGATGGCAGAAAATTCTGTGCTTTCTTAACCCCACTGGAGGGTCATTCCATCAAAGAGGGTTAGAAGAAAGAAGAGGGAAGATGTCACAGGTTCCCTGAATGTTTTTATCTCTCCATCCCCTACTCAGATTGTGTCTTCCTTCCAAGCTCCATTTCTGGACGTGTAACAGAGATGGAACGATCTTGGCTCCCGTCAGATCTTTACAAGTTGTCGTTGTAATGGAGCAAGAGTCCATTAAGTTGGAATTATAGCTCTATATTCGTCCTCCAGAGATGAAAGATGAAGATGTCTTGCTCTTGATAACTTGAAGGACGTATTATGCGTCCAAGCCTTGAGTTATTCCATAGCATCTTATTCTTCAGGTGATCATGTGTGTCCACCCGAGTGATAAGCTTGGGCCACCCGAAAGGCTTCTTAGAAATCTTTTAAAGACAACTCGAGGCTAATTCACAATCCTTTTACTGTCCTAGATAATTTCCAAGCTAAGGATGAGTACCTGGGTATGCTGTTTGTTTGGGAATTTGCTTGTAATTGTACAGTATCAGGAAACTTAGAGAAGTTGCACTTTAATTGGGATGCTGCAATTGGGTTTTGGAAGGATTGCAGATTTTTATTGTTGGTATTGAATCATAACATCAATTTTCCCCCCTTTGCAGAATACATGAAGTTTGGAACTGCGGCTGCTCGGGCTCCTCTTGAAATAGAAGGGAATCGACTCCTAAGCCGGCAACATGAGTGGGGCTGGCAGTAGCGATAGCGGCTTGGACCTGTCCGGCAAATTGATTATCAAGGTGAGTTTTGAGAGCAGTTCGAAGAATGGTTGTAAGTTTCAAAGGTTTGCTTGTGTATCTTAAAAGCAAATTTTGATTTTGTATGAAATTGTTTCTATTATGTCATATAAACTTGTGACCTTTTATAGGTATGGCTGTTTAAACATGTTAGTATTAGCTGGAGTGTAGGCCCTGCCCACTTACTAAGTAGTATAACCATTCTGACTTCTGTTACCGGAGATCACCGTTTCATTTATATAATCACTGATGTATAATAAAGATTTTTCAAGGTTAAAATGACCCTGTTCAAGTTAAAAGAAGCTTTCTTTATGACTTTTTTTTGACAGCAAATTACGCAATCTTAAAATTATATAACAAGCAATAAGTCTTATGCCATTGTTCTTCATTAGTTATATATACCACATTGGTTGAACGTAGCAAGTGTGTTAACTTGTTTAAATTTAATTCTGTTTAACAGGCTCAACTAGGTGATGACATCAGACGAATCCCAATTCATAACGAGGACATGACTTATGACGAGCTGATCCTCATGATGCAGCGGGTCTTCCGATGTTCATTGGATCCGGAGGACGAAATTACTCTCAAGTATAAGGTATGGGATTGTGTCTCATTTTGCTCTGGGTCCACAGTGATGCAAACGAAGACAAGTTGCATGAATAACCGTGTGTTCAATTCACAAAGTAATTTTTAACCCTTTTACCCCCAAAGGACATACTGGTACGTTTCACAAAACTCATCCCTTTACCCCCATGGACGTACTGGTACGTCCTTGCAAAAAACATTTTTTTTTTACATATTTTTGATAACTTTATGAGAAACTTCAGGCATTTTCCTAAAGAATGAGACCAACCTGACCTCTCTATGACGAAAATTAAGGCTGTTAGAGCAATTTAGAAAATATATTCTGCAAGATGTGCTTGAAAAAAAAATGCCTGGGGGTTAAGGGTTGGAAATTTCCAAATAGCCTGGGGGTAAAAGGGTTAACCTACCATTAGGAAGATCATGAACATAACCCTGTTTTGAACTAACAAAGTTATTTTAAATTTATCATTAGAAATATGATCTCATCCATATACTCTTTGGTACTGAAAGTTGAGAAAAGTAAAGTGCTCACCTGAGGTAATAAATGCTATTTACATCATCCGTTCGGCATGTGTGTCTTATTTCATCCATTCTCTTTTCCTTTTCTATTTCATCTGTTCTGTTTGCCTTTTCTATTTAATCCGTTCGTATTGCCTTTTCTATTTCATCCGTTTTTGTTGCCTTTTTTATTTCATCCGTTCTGTTTGCCTTTTATGTTTCATCCGTTCTTTTTACCTTTTCTATTTCATCCGTTCTGTTTGCCTTTTTTATTTTATCCGTTCTGTTTGCCTTTTCTATTTCATCCGTTCTTTTTACCTTTTCTATTTCAGCCGTTCTGTTTGCCTTTTATGTTTCATCTGTTCTCTTAGCCTTTTCTATTTCATCCGTTCTGTTTGCCTTTTATATTTCATCGATTCATTTAACCTTTTCTATTTCATCCGTTCTGTTTGCCTTTTATATTTCATCCATTCACTTAACCTTTTCTATTTCATCCGTTCTGTTTGCCTTTTATGTTTCATCCGTTCGGTTTACCTTTTTTATTTCATCCGTTCCCATTAATCTTTCCTCACCTAGTCATTTAAGTTTCTGCAATATTACCTTATACCAATGTCTTACTGTATGAGAAATAATTTACTTGGCCCCAGGGAAAATCTTTGTAAGTTGGTCTTGTAAAGTATTAACCCTTTTACCCCCCAAAGGACGTACTGGTACGTTTCACAAAACTCATCCCTTTACCCCCATGGACGTACCGGTACGTCCTTGCAAAAAAATGCTATAAATTTTTTTTTTTCATATTTTTTATAATTTTTTTGAAAAAATTCAGGCATTTTCAAAGAGAATGAGACCAACCTGACCTCTCTATGACAAAAATTAAGGCCTTTAGAGCAATTTAAAAAAAATTTACTGCAAAATGTGCTGGTGAAACAATAACCCCTTGGGGGTTAAGGGTTGGAAATTTCCAAAGAGCCTGGGGGTAAAAGGGTTAATTAATTCGGTCATTTTTCCAACAAATTTTTTTTTCAGGACGAAGACGGAGATTTAGTGACCATCTTCGACACTTCGGATTTGTCGTTTGCCATCCAGTGCAGCCGTATTCTCCGACTAACGATACTGCTCTCGGGCAACTCGAAATCAAAAACACGGCCACCTGATTTGACTGTAAGTTTGTCCAGTTTTTGTAATAGTTTTTTTTTTTTATGACAGATTTTATCAAGTTTTGTTATTATAAAATCAGTTTGTTCAACACGGAGTACTTACCTCGAACTACTTTCTTAGGAGTATTTGGGATCTCCTCCCAACCGACCAGAATTTTGTGTAGTTTACCCTATCTCCGTTTTCTATGCGGGGGAACCTCTGGCGGAGGAATGAGTGCCACGAGGCGACCCGGGGTCAGAGTTTGTTATTATAAAATCAGTATCAAGTAATTAATGAGGTTGTATAGGGTGCAACTTATTTGCTTATTACATCTGATAAGACTAATTTTATCTGGTTTTTATTTATTTTTATGTCAGTCTATTTAGTTTTGTTGATTAAAAGTCGGTATTAAGTGATAATGCTATGAACATTACTGTAGTACATACACGACCACATATAATGCGCACCTTAATTGACTTTCATTTTAGATATGAAAGCAATACACTCAACATATTCGTGTAGTAATCTAATAAATACAGAAAGTAAACCTGAACAAGTTAATCAACCTATGCTTTTCACTATAGTCAATTCTTTTTAGTGAGGCAGATTTGCACCAACTCGCAGCGGTGCCCTTTTATCTCGGAAGAGTTTCCTGATCGCTGATTGGTTGGACAAGATAATTCTAACCAATCAGATAGCAGGGAACTTTTTCTGAGCTAAAAGGGCACCGCTGAGAGTCGGTACAAAGGTGCTTCATTAAAAAAAATTGAGTATAGAGTTGACATTAAGCTGATAAGCATTGGTGTTTATTATTTTGTCTTGGTTCATTATCTGATCTCTCTTGTATTTAAGCCAATTTTTCACCTTGTTAACCCTTTTATCCCCAAAGGACGTACTGGTATGTTTCACAAAGCTCATCCCTTTACCCCCATGGACGTACCGGTACGTCCTTGCAAAAAAACTGCTATTTACATTTTTTTTTGCAAATTTTTGATAACTTTATGAGAAACTTCAGGCATTTTCCAAAAGAATGAGACCAACCTGACCTCTCTATGACAAAAATTAAGGCTGTTAGAGCAATTTTAAAAAAATATACTGCAAAATGTGCTTGGAAAAAAATAACCCCTGGGGGTTAAGGGTTGGAAAGTTCCAAATAGCCTGGGGGGGGGGGGGGGGTAAAAGGGTTAATACAATTTTACATTCGCCAAACATTTATGCAGAGTTTTGAAATTTTTACCTCTGCAAGCGATGTCGGAAGGTTATGTTTTTGCCCAATGTTTGTGTGTGTTTGTTTATTTGTGAACAGCTTCCTGGCCACAATTTTAAACGTAGAATAATGAAATTTGCTGGGATTAACTTATGAAAAAAGCTGGAAATTGCTAAATTGTGGAAGGTCAAAGGTCAAGGTCAAGCAAAATGTCCATTTCTTTTAATTAGCCACAAGTGTGGACATAAATGTCACAGATACTTCAAAATTGTTTCATATTTGAGTGTATGAAAATCCACGCAAATTATTACAAGTTAAGGTCAAGGTTGACAAGAAATAAACTGCCGCGGCAGAGGTCTGCGCTCTACTGAGTTTGGTATTTTCTATTTCTGTCCCCCACAGACGTACGCCATCAAAAAAGAACTCCAAGAGATTCGAAATCGTCTGACGACTTTAATCGACGACCTGGAAGTTCCCCTCCCCACTTCGGTTCCGGTCGCAGATGCTGGTAAGGAGGTGTTATTATTATTATTATTATTATTATTATTACTATCCGAGCTACAACCCTAATTGGAAAAGCAAAATGCTATAAGCCCAGGGGCTCCAATAGGGAAAAATAGCCCAGTGAGGAAAGGAAATAAATAACTGAAGAGAACAAATTAACAATAAATCATTCTAAAAAAAGTAATGTCAAAAGAGATATGTCTTATATAAACTATTAACAACGTCAAAAACAAATATGTCATATATAAACTATATAAAGACTCATGTCCGCCTGGTCAACAAAAAAGCATTTGCTCCAACTTCGAACTTTTGAAGTTCTACTGATTCAACAACCCGATTAGGAAGATCATTCCACAACTTGGTAACAGCTGGAATAAAACTTCTAGAGTACTGCGTAGTATTGAGTCTTATGATGGAAAAGGCCTGGCATTAGAATTAACTGCCTGCCTAGTATTACGAACAGGATAGAATTGTCCAGGGAGATCTGAATGTAAAGGATGGTCAGAGTTATGAAAAATCTTTTGCAACATGCATAATGAACTAATTGAACGACGGTGCCAGAGATTAATATCTAGATTTATATAGTAATGGCTTTCAAGTTAAGTATTATGAATTCAGGAAAGAACCATATTGATGGGTTGTCGGAAACTCGGTGCGTAAAAATATTCTGTATATGTTCCTACATGTAATACAATCCCAAGACCTCCAAATAGAATGGCCGTTAAGGCTTATATTACAGTATATATTTGAAAACGCATATTTTTCATCAATTTGTATTTTCCTAACCATACAAACTCGAGACTTTTAGGTTATTCTGCCTGTCTCAACCACCCCGCAAGACCTAAGCGATAGTTCGAAGGGAAAGTAGCCCTACCTGTTGGGTGGGTAACCACTCGGCAGCTAGCCGTGGTTACCTTGTTAAAACCTTATTGGCCAGTTTCTCCTTCAATGAATTCATACTCTTATTAGAAATCTCAAGATGTTATGGTTAGAAAAATACAAAATAATTTTGAAATTTTTGATAATTTAACTCCAAATGTTTTTTTATGTTGAACAGGCTGACATAAGTCTTTTTATAGTTTATTTATGACATATCTGTTTTGACGTTGTTACTGTTCTTAGAATGATTTATTATTAATTTCTCATTTATTTATTTCTGTATTTCCTTTTCTCACTGGGCTATTTTTCCCTGTTGGAGCCCTTGAGCATATAGCATCTTGTTTTTCCAACTAGGGTTCTAGCTTGGCTAGTAATAATAGTAATAGTAATGACCTCATCAGAAAAGGCAAAATAACATTTTTATTTAAACGTCCATTTTTTAACAAATATTGATTTCAATTTTTCAAGGTCAACCCGTGACATAAGTTTTATAGGGATCATGAAAGTTTAATTAACCCATTCAGTAGATTTTTCAGTTTTTCTTTGAGGTTTAATAAAATAAAAAACAAAATTCTTAGGGTAGGCGAACGTCAGGTCATTTTCGGTATTGGTTTAACCCTTTTACCCCCAAAGGACGTACTGGTACGTTTCACAAAACTCATCCCTTTATCCCCATGGACGTACCGGTACGTCCTTGCAAAAAAATGCTATAAAAGTTTTTTAGTTCATATTTTTGATAATTTTTTGAGAAAATTCAGGCATTTTCCAAGAGAATGAGACCAACCTGACCTCTCTATGACAAAAATTAAGGCTGTTGGAGCAATTTAAAAAAAATATACTGCAAAATGTGCTGGGAAAAAATAACCCCTTGGGGGTTAAGGGTTGGAAATTTCCAAAGAGCCTGGGGGTAAAAGGGTTAATAGGTCCAGTCTACCCTGACTAGATCAGCGTACATATTCTTATCAATATTAGAGAATGGAAAGTTGAATATTAACCGCTTGGTAGGAAAAGAACGGAGGAAATTAGCTATAGTAAGTAGCTCATTTAGGAGAACACTCCAAAATCAAACCATTGTTCTCTAGTTTTGGGTAGTGCCATAGCTTCTATTATTATTATTATTATTATTATTACTAGCTAAGCTACTACCCTAGTTTGAATAGGAAGATGCTTTAAGCCCAAGGGCTCCAACAGGGAAAAATAGCCTGGTGAGGAAAGTAAACAAAGAAATAAACTAGAAGAGAAGTAATGAACAATGAAAATAAAATATTTCAAGAACCATAGTAACGTAAAAATAGGTCTTTCATATATAAACTGTAAACACTTAGGAAAAAAAACAGGAGGAAGGGAAATAAGATAGAATAGTGTGCCTGAGTGTACCCTCAAGCAAGGGAACTCGAACCCAAGACAGTGTAAGACCATGGTACAGAGGCAATGACACTGCACTACCCAAGACTAGAGAACAATGTTTGACTTTTGGAGTGTCCTTCTCCTAGAAGAGCTGCTTACCATAGGTGAAGAGTCCCTTCAACCCTTACCAGGAGGAAAGTAGCCACTAAATCATGGTCTTCCACTATCTTGGGTTAGAGTTCTCTTGCTTTAGGATACATTCGAGCAAGCTGTTCTATCATTTTCCGTTTTTCCTTCGCTCTCTCTGCTTTTTTTTCCTGTTGGAGCCCTTGGGCTTATAGCATCCTTCTTTTCCAACTAGGTTCGTAGTCAAGCAAGTAATAATAGTAAATCTTGGGTTAGAGTTCTCTTGCTTTAGGGTACATGTACATTCGAGCAAGCTGTTCTATCATTTTCCGTTTTTCCTTCGCTCTCTGTGCTTTTTTTTCCTGTTGGAGCCCTTGGGCTTATAGCATCCTTCTTTTCCAACTAGGTTCGTAGTCAAGCAAGTAATAATAGTAAATCTTGGGTTAGAGTTCTCTTGCTTTAGGGTACATTCGAGCAAGCTGTTCTATCATTTTCCATTTTTCCTTCGCTCTCTGTGCTTTTTTTCCTGTTGGAGCCCTTGGGCTTATAGCATCCTTCTTTTCCAACTAGGTTCGTAGCTAAGCAAGTAATAATAGTAAAAGGTAACATTATGAAGGACAGTTTATAGCATTGATAGTGTTTGAAGCAAGATACATTCTCTACGTGAATATAGAAACCATGTCCCCTTGTGCGTAAGATATGCTTAACCCTTTTACCCCCAAAGGACGTACTGGTACTTTTCACAAAACCCATCCCTTTACTCCATGGACGTACCGGTACAGTACGTCCTTGCAAAAAAATGCTATAAAATTTTTTTTTCAATATTAAACTTACCCGGTGATCATATAGCTGTCAGCTCTGCTGCCCGACAGAAAAAACCTACGGACGGAATACGCCAGCGATCGCTATACAGGTGGGGGTGTACATCAACAGCGCCATCTGTCGAGCAGGTACTCAAGTACTCGATGTCAACACAGAACCAATTTTCTCTCTGTCGTGCCACCGGCAAGACCTACTAAATACGCTCTTGTTTTCTGGATTGATTTTCACATTATTTGGTGAAGTATTCATTTCTGGTTATTAGCTATCGCTGTGCAGAAGTTATCTTCAATACTTCCTTGCATTCTTTTGTTAGATTTTGGATTATTTGTTGACGACTTGGATAGATTTTGAATTCCCCCCTTTGACTAATTCAAGATGTCTGACCCTTCTCAAGTCCCCAAGTACAGGAAGTGTAGCGCTAGGGACTGTTCAAGGCGTCTTCCGAAGGCCTCTATCGATCCGCACACCATTTGTTCCAATTGTAGGGGTAAAGCCTGTCAATTGGAAGATCGATGTGAGGAATGCGTTGGGCTTTCGGAATTCGATTTTCAAGAATTCCTGAAATATGCACGTAGGCTAGAGAAGGATAGGATCAGGAGGAGTTCGTCTCGCTCAATTGATTTTTCCTCTCCCCATGCCCCACAACCTATTCCTTCCCCTGTAGTGGTTGCACCCGACCCCCCTGCTAGCTCTCATCAACCTTCAATGGCAGATATGATGCGTGCCATCCAGGCTCTAGGTGAGAGAGTCGAGTCATTGGCGAATGACCGCAATCAACTCATGGCTGACGTCAGGGAGTTGAAAGGTAAAAGTGCAGTGGGAAGTGAAGTGAGTGTCAGTGCAGTGAAAAGTGTCAGTGTTACGCATGAGGGTGCGTCTGTTCGTGCCTGTCGTCCTCCCAGTCCGTGACCTCTTGCAAGCTCCCAAGCCCAGGGGAGAAGCAATGTCGTACGACCAAAGGGTTCGACAGGCTTTAATCAGCGGACAGACGTTCCCTCCGTGATTTCGGACGTATCTTTCCTAGATCGTCCCACCCACAAGAAGACGAGTGAGCCCGTTCATTCCTCGTCTGCGGAAGAAGTTTCTCGCCAGAAACGATGGACCAAGGTCTCACGGCCTCTTAAACGCAAGGTCCCTTCCGAGCAAGTCCAACGGCCCAGGTGTAGCCACTGGGTCAGTTCGGACTCGCTGCAGTCCTCCTCCGACTGCACACCTCCTAAGAGAGGCAAAGTGGTACCGCAACAGGCAGTAACTCCGCCTGTTGCCGCACCCGCTGTTGTAGACCCTAAGTCACAACAGGCAGTAACTCCGTCTGTTGCCGCACCCGCTGTTGTAGACCCTAAGTGATCTTTGCTGCAGTCTATGCAGACTCAGTTAGCTGCTGTTATGCAGGAGTATCGTGCGGAGAAGGTTGACGCTGCACCCGTTAGCCTACAACCTACCACGGTTGTGCGCCCAGCAGACGCTGAGGCTGCCTGCTCCCACACTCCAGCTGTGAGAGCTCCTCCACCCATGCGCAGTCGACCCTGCCAGACGCATGCTGACGTTCACAGACGCACGGAACCCTCCGTTGCCGTTCGTGAGCTACCACAACTACAGGAGGGTGGAGTTAAGCTGCCGTGTTTTGACGCGGTGCGTCAGCCTCCGCAACCCACGGTGGTCTCCGCTATCCTTCCACAGTCGGGAGTAGACCCTTTGCGCACCCACTCAGCTATGGTTGTTGCCAGTTCTTAGACTGACCAACAGTGGCATGACGTTGGGTCCAGTGCAGCCACGCATGCACCCGTGCTGCCGGGCTCAGCCGTCCAGCTTTTACCTACTCCGTTGCCTCTTCCTCCTCAACATTCAGACGATGGACTCTCTGATGATGACGAAGCTGCACATCTTGACGACCAACACTCGGACATCGACGAACCCAAGACCACGCCTCCCTCCTTAGACTTTAGGAAAGTGCTTGCGCTGTTCAAGGATTTATATCCGGATCAGTTTGTGTCTGCAGCACCACGCTCGCCTCCCTCTGAGTTCGCTTTAGGCATGCAGTCAGCAGCACCTGCCTTTACGAAGCTCGTACTCGCTCGCTCGTCCAAGAGAGCTTTAAGGGTACTGGGAGAGTGGTTGCAGTCCAAAAAGCAACTTGGGAAGACATCCTTCATGTTTCCCCCGGCCAAGCTTGCTTCCAGATCTAGCGTCTGGTATGCCACGGGAGAAGTTCTCGGCTTGGGAGTTCCTGCCTCTGCCCAGGGCGACTTCTCAAGTCTGGTAGACTCTCCCCGCAGGCTGGCTATGAGACGCTCCAAGATTTGCTGGACTCCTTCGGATATGGACCATCTTATGAAGGGAGTTTTCCGTGCATTCGAAGTCTTTAACTTCTTGGACTGGTGTTTGGGAGCGTTGAGCAGGAAGACCTCCCCTTCTGATAAGGAAACTTCCATGCTCATTATGTCCTGCATGGACAAAGCCATACGGGATGGTTCTAGTGAGCTTGCGGCTTCTTTCGTGTCCGGGGTTCTCAAGAAGCGGGATCACCTTTGCTCCTTCTTGTCAGCTGGAGTCAACCCATGTCAAAAGTCGGAGCTTATGTTTGCTCCCCTCTCGAAGTGTCTCTTCCCTGAAGAGTTGATCAAGGAGATTGCCGCCTCCTTGATCCAGAAAGACACTCATGACCTGGTGGCGTCATCCGCACGCAAAGCCACCCCTTTGCCCTCCGTGCCTAGACCCAGGATGGACACTCCAGCGTCAAGGTTCATTCCGCCCTTTCGTGGCAGAGCCTCCAGCAGAGGAGGTGCTCGTGCCGGAAGTCAACGTGGGAGCAAGAAGGGGGGTTCCAAGTCCTCTAGAGGCAGAGTCTGACTGCCACCTTCTTCAGACAGCAGTGGGAGCCAGGCTCAAGAACTACTGGCAGGCCTGGGAGAACAGGGGCGCAGACGCACAGTCTGTGAAGTTACTCAGGGAGGGGTACAGGATTCCATTCTTGCGCAACCCCCCTCTAGCAACAACTCCCATCGACCTCTCTCCCAGGTACAGAGAGGAGGACAAGAGACAAGCTTTACAGCAAGAGGTGTCTCTCTTACTACAAAAGGGAGCGGTAGTCATAGTCCGGGACCATCAATCCCCAGGCTTCTACAACCGCCTCTTCTTAGTGCCGAAGAAGACAGGAGGGTGGAGACCGGTGCTAGACGTCAGTGCTCTGAATGTCTTTGTCACAAAGCAGACGTTCACCATGGAGACGACAAAGTCGGTTCTAGCATCGGTCAGGAAGGAAGACTGGATGATCTCGTTAGACCTAAAGGACGCTTACTTTCACGTCCCCATCCACCCAGATTCCCAACCTTTTCTAAGGTTCGTTTTCGGGGAGGTTGTATACCAGTTCCAAGCCCTGTGCTTTGGCCTAAGCACGGCACCTCTAGTTTTTACCAAACTGATGAGGAATGTTGCCAAATTCCTGCATTTAGCAAACATCAGAGCCTCCCTCTATTTGGACGACTGGCTTTTAAGAGCTGCGTCAAGTCGTCGCTGTCTGGAGAATCTACAGTGGACTCTAGATCTGACCAAGGAATTGGGTCTCCTGGTCAATATGGAAAAGTCCCAACTCGTCCCATCCCAGACTATAGTATACCTAGGAATGGAGATTCAGAGTCAAGCTTTTCGGGCTTTTCCGTCGGCCCCCAGAATCAGTCAAGCCCAAGAATGCATCCAGTCCATGCTGAAGAAGGACCGATGTTCAGTCAGACAGTGGATGAGTCTGATAGGGACGCTTTCATCACTGGACCAGTTCATCGCGTTAGGGAGACTCCACCTCCGCCCCCTTCAATTTCACTTAGCTTCTCACTGGAGAAAGGACAAGACGCTAGAAGCGGTCTCGGTTCCTATTTCCGAGAAGATGAAGTCTTCACTGACTTGGTGGAAGAACAACATTCTCCTCAGGGAGGGTCTGCCACTGGCTGTTCAGACCCCCGACCACCTTCTCTTCTCGGACGCATCGGACACGGGCTGGGGTGCGACATTGGACGGTCGGGAATGTTCGGGCACGTGGAATGCGGATCAAAGAACGTTGCACATCAACTGCAAGGAGCTACTGGCAGTTCATCTGGCCTTGAGAAGCTTCAAGTCCCTCCTTCTAGGCAAGGTGGTGGAGGTGAACTCCGACAACACCACAGCCTTGGCGTACATCTCCAAGCAAGGAGGGACTCATTCGATGACGTTGTGCGAGATCGCAAGGGACCTCCTCACCTGGTCAAGAGATCGAAACGTATCCCTAGTAACGAGGTTCATTCAAGGCGACATGAATGTCATGGCAGACCGCCTCACCCGGAAGGGTCAAATCATCCCAACAGAGTGGATCCTTCACAAGAATGTTTGCAACAGACTATGGGCCTTATGGGGTCAGCCTACCATAGATCTGTTCGCAACCTCGATGACCAAGAGGCTCCCAAATTATTGCTCACCGATTCCGGACCCAGCAGCAGTTCACATAGATGCCTTTCTTCTGGATTGGTCCCATCTAGACCTTTATGCGTTCCCCCCGTTCAAGATCGTCAACAGAGTACTGCAGAAGTTCGCCTCTCACGAAGGGACAAGGTTGACGTTGGTTGCTCCCCTCTGGCCCGCGAGAGAATGGTTCACCGAGGTACTGCAATGGCTAGTAGACGTTCCTAGAACACTTCCTCTAAGAGTGGACCTTCTGCGTCAGCCGCATGTAAAGAAGGTACATCCAAGCCTCCACGCTCTTCGTCTGACTGCCTTCAGACTATCGAAAGACTCTCGAGAGCTAGAGGCTTTTCGAAGGAGGCAGCCAGAGCGATTGCTAGAGCAAGGAGGACATCCACTCTCAAAGTCTACCAGTCGAAGTGGGAAGTCTTCCGAAGCTGGTGCAAGTCGAGATCAGTATCCTCAACCAGTACCTCTGTAACTCAGATAGCTGACTTCCTTTTATACCTAAGGAAGGAAAGATCCCTTTCAGCTCCCACGATCAAAGGTTACAGAAGCATGTTGGCAGCAGTCTTCCGTCACAGAGGCTTAGATCTTTCCAACAACAAAGATCTACAGGACCTCCTTAAGTCTTGTGAGACCTCGAAGGAGCGTCGGTTGGCCACACCAGGTTGGAACTTAGACGTGGTACTAAGGTTCCTTATGTCAGCAAGGTTCGAACCACTTCAATCAGCCTCTTTTAAAGATCTCACTTTGAAGACTCTTTTCCTCGTCTGCTTAGCAACAGCTAAAAGAGTCAGTGAGATACACGCCTTCAGCAGGAACATTGGATTTACATCTGAAACGGCTACATGTTCCTTACAGCTTGGTTTTTTAGCCAAAAACGAACTTCCTTCTCGTCCTTGGCCGAAATCGTTCGATATTCCAAGCCTTGCTAATTTGGTTGGAAATGAACAAGAAAGAGTACTATGCCCTGTAAGAGCTCTTAAGTACTATTTGAGACGTACTAAGCCATTACGTGGTCAGTCAGAAGCTTTATGGTGCGCCATTAAGAAACCGTCTTTACCTATGTCGAAGAATGCAGTTTCTTATTATATCAGACTTTTGATTCGAGAAGCTCATTCCCATCTGAATGAGGAGGACCATGCTTTGCTGAAGGTAAGGACACATGAAGTTAGAGCTGTCGCAACTTCAGTGGCCTTCAAACAAAACAGATCTCTGCAGAGTGTAATGGATGCAACCTATTGGAGAAGCAAATCAGTGTTCGCATCATTTTACCTTAAAGATGTCCAGTCTCTTTACGAGAACTGCTACACCCTGGGACCATTCGTAGCAGCGAGTGCAGTAGTGGGTGAGGGCTCAACCGCTACATTCCCATAATCCCATAACCTTTTTAATCTTTCTCTTGAAATGCTTTTATTGTTGTTTTTTGGGTTGTCCGGAAGGCTAAGAAGCCTTTCGCATCCTGGTTGATTTGGCGGGTGGTCAAATTCTTTCTTGAGAAGCGCCTAGATTAGAGGTTTTGATGAGGTCCTTTAGTATGGGTTGCAACCCTTCATACTTCAGCTCCTAGGAGTCGCTCAGCATCCTGTGAGGATCGCGAGGCTCAGTAAGGAAGACGTACTTAAAAAGGCAGAGTAATTGTTCAAGTCGACTTCCTTACCAGGTACTTATTAATTTTATGTTTGTTATTTTGAATAACTGCTAAAATGAAATACGAAATACTTAGCTCTTAATGT
The DNA here is from genome assembly GCF_036898095.1 of Palaemon carinicauda. Lineage (NCBI taxonomy): Eukaryota > Metazoa > Arthropoda > Malacostraca > Decapoda > Palaemonidae > Palaemon > Palaemon carinicauda. The sequence continues at coordinate 212,184 of NW_027172192.1, read as the reverse complement.
TAACATATATGCTGGTCTCTACCCACCCCCGTGGGTGTGAATCAGCTATATGATCACCGGGTAAGTTTAATATTGAAAAATGTTATTTTCATTAGTAAAATAAATTTTTGAATATACTTACCCAGTGATCATAAATTAAAGGACCCACCCTTCCTCCCCAATAGAGACCCAGTGGACCGAGGAGAAAATTGGTTCTGTGTTGACATCGAGTACTTGAGTACCTGCTCGACAGATGGCGCTGTTGATGTACACCCCCACCTGTATAGCGATCGCTGGCGTATTCCGTCCGTAGGTTTTTTCTGTCGGGCAGCAGAGCTGACAGCTATATGATCACCGGGTAAGTATATTCAAAAATTTATTTTACTAATGAAAATAACATTTTTTCATATTTTTGATAATTTTTTGAAAAAATTCAGGCATTTTCCAAGAGAATGAGACCAACCTGACCTCTCTATGACAAAAATTAAGGCTGTTAGAGCAATTTGAAAAAAATATACTCCAAAATGTGCTGGGAAAACAATAACCCCTTGGGGGTTAAGGGTTGGAAATTTCCAAAGAGCCTGGGGGTAAAAGGGTTAATCTGTAATTGTACTTTGCTTACATTTTAGATATAGGCGGGAGTAATGCGTCTGGGGCAGCAGCAGCGGCCGCGTCTTCTAACATGCAGTTGAATGTGAATTCCAGAGAGTTTGATCCTCTTCAACAGGTATTGATTGCGTAGCTAATTTTCTATGTCCCATATTTATTTAACCCTTTTACTCCCAAAGGACGTACTGGTACGTTTCACAAAACTCATCCCTTTACCCCCAAAGGACGTACTGGTACGTTTCACAAAACTCATCCCTTTACCCCCATGGACGTACTGGTACGTTTCACAAAACTCATCCCTTTACCCTCAATGGACGTACTGGTACGTTTCACAAAACTCATCCCTTTACCCCCATGGACGTACCGGTACGTCCTTGCAAAAAAGTGCTATTTACATTTTTTTTTTGCATATTTTTGATAACTTTATGAGAAACTTCAGGCATTTTCCAAAAGATTGAGACCAACCTGACCTCTCTATGACAAAAATTAAGGCTGTTAGAACAATTTAAAAAATATATATAGCAAAATGTGCTTGAAAAAAAACCCCTGGGGTTAAGGGTTGGAAAGTTCCAAATAGCCTGGGGGTAAAAGGGTTAATTAAGAAAGTTAAGTAAAAAATATAGTATTGATGTAGCATGGTTACTGAATTCTTTTAAAATATTTACAAAACTCTTAAAATCTTTGATGTTTCAGTAGTAAAAAAAAACCTCCTTGCTACGATCAACTTTTTCTAAATGATTTCATTTGATAAGTTAGGGAAGTTTTAACTAAACACTCATGATGGTAATTTTCCAGCAACAACCGCAGCAGCAGGGTGGACAGCAACCCTCGCATCTCGGCCCCGGGGCGACGCAGGCTCCGCCAGCAGCCGGCACTCCGACACCGGCTTCGTCGACATCCGCGCCAAGTGAAGGTGGGATTAAGAGTAGATATGAATGGTTTCTGTGATCCAATGCTTTCATAATTTTAAGATTTACTTTTCCTTTTCAATTGAAATCTATGCTTAATTTGTTGCTTTGGTGTATAGCCTTTATTTTATGTTCTGTTTTGATCTGGAAGGCTAATATTAGTAGTTGTAGGGGTGACTATTCTCTAAAGCTGGAGCCTACTTATTACGGTAGATATCCCATGAAAATTGTCAAGCAAGTTTGTTTTATATGTTGAGGGCAGAGTCCTCCTCATGTATATCAATTTGGCCAATTTGGAAACTAAATTATATAATTGTTTCATGTTTGTACAGTAGTTTTGCAGTTTGTTAAAAGTCTTTGTTTTGTTTTCTCAATAAAGGTACGTTCAAAATTTTTTGTTTTGTCTGCGAACCAGTTTGCATAATACATTCTTTAAAGTGAATGCAATGTTAAAAACATGGATAATTTAGAATTTAATTGGAAAGGAATACTTAATGTACAGTACGTTTGTGTTTGGAGTTCCATTCCTCATTATTATACAGCTCAAGATGTTCAGCGGACTTTGCTTATGCCAATAATTCATCATGAGAGGACCCAACCACCACTGGGCCATGTTATCAAAATACCATACATACAGCACAATGAATCCTTAAGAATACTTCCTCCGGCTCCTTCAATTTTCTCACGCGTCTTTTATTTTGAAACCAATCTTTTTTAGTTACGGCAAAATGCGACGAAAGTAACGCGTACCAGGAAGTCCTCTCCTCGTTTGGCCTCTCGGAAGGTACTATGTCGCAAGTGGTATTGCATGCGATTTACTAATCAAGCAATGTTGACACGATTGCTTTAGCCGAGTACTTCACTGTACCATATTTTTAGGCTCTAATAAAACTAACCTGAGGTACTTCAAGTACTCCACTGTACCGCATTTTCAGGCTCTAATAAAACTAACCAGAGGTACTTTTAGGATTTGGATGGTAATGCTGAACAACGTCTTGCTTTCTTAAAAGCAAGGAAAAGATTCTATTAAATAATCTGTAATGTTCATCTTTCATTTGATTTAATGATATCACTATCCTGTCATTAGATTTTGTCTCATAATGTTGAACTTTCTTTCTTCAAAGCAAGAAAAAGGTATTAAATATTCTGTAATGTTCGTCTTTCATTTGATTTAATGTCACTATTATCCTGACATTTGGTCACAACTTTTGTTACAGCTGTCAGATTTGCACCAAAACTATGTAGATAGGTCTTCAGCCTTGAGAGCTTCTTACCTTTTAGAAACAACATTGTAAATATATCTTGTAGTCCTTTTTGACTATTTAGAATTACTTGTGTAAATATCATTCTGGACTGGGTTTCACTGTTAGATTAAGCTTATTTTATATTGATAGATAATTTTTGAAGATAGATATCTTAGCTTAATCTTAAGCGTACTCATTGAAATATTGAAAGCTTTGTTTTTTAATTGTCCCTCCTGACTACTGCGTTGATTTCCTTTTTTATTCCTTGCCATACGTCCCCTTTGGTTTCCCTTTCTTAGCTGTTCACCCAAATTTCAACCCTTTGAAGTATCGGTAGGAGGGTAAACATGGAACTCTATGCTACTGTAATAATAATTGATATTAATCAAAATGATATTCATAATTGGAAATTAAGATCTCTATTGAGAAATAACTTGAGGGACATCTGTTGTAAATAATGATCAGTATAAGTCTACTTGAAGCACATCTTTTCCAAGCCAGTATCATTCTTGTATCTTCTGAGTTTGTTAAAGAACTGATCTTTGCAACAACAAAAATAACAGTTCAGTTTTCCTTTTGAATGTTGAGAGAATGGAAACTTTTACACCGAATCACAGGAAAGAATTATACTCGAAAGGAAAGGGTATGGAAGTGTTAGTGGTCAGAGCTAGTAAAAAGCAATAAAAAATTAATGCTTTTCAGTTGTCAACTTATGATTTAGTTGAGAATGAGATAAACACTTCCAGACCTTAACAGTGTTTAGGAAAATTTTTAATCGTTAGTTTCATCATTTAGTTTTAATCTATTCTCATTTCTGCTTTGGTTATTCGCTGTTAGTAGTTTACTCTCTATTATTCAGTGTATTTTTCTATTGAAGCCCTTGATTTTGAAGCATATTGCTTTCCTAACTTGGCTTGCAGCTCAGATCGTTAAATAATACTAACGACAATAACAAACTCTCAGTCTTCAGGAGACGAGATAAAACATCTGAGTGAAATTTCTTTAATGATGATAGCACAAATCTAATACATTTCTTGAATCATTAAGGTAGTTTAGTTATAGGTTACCTTTTGAAATTAACATTGGATTTTTGTTTGTACATGAATTTTAATATCTGCCGTTACTTTAAAATAATATAGTATATGCATGTCGGCCTTTTTGAGAGATTACAAATAATTATGGCTCGAGAAAATAACCTATTCGGGCATGCAGTACTTGTCGATACTGTATGTTTAAGCAATAGAAAATTTATTAACTTGTCAACTGCCTAGAGAACTATGTTAAAATTGCTAATCTCTTTTTTTTTGTCTCTATGGTAGCCACATTTCGAATTCTTCCATCTTCAGTATGTTCGAATCAGACTAGTATTCCTTTAAATCTTCCTTTTTTATTGCATATTAACCATTCCCCAGGTATGTTAAAGCACCTAGTGACTTGTGTGTCGTACTGCATTTCGTGGAAATTGATATTGTCTTGACAGAGAAGGGGAACTCTTAAATGATTGATGAAATATTAACACATTTCTCCTGGCATGTTTAAAGAAAACAGATTGTTTGTGTTTGTATAGTATTGTGAGACCTCTTTTGTAGCGTTTAACACATTCTCATATGATTTGTGTTTTGGGGGTTGTGAAATCATTTATTATGTACGGACTGTGATTTATCTGTCATAAATATTTAATAAAACTTAAATTTGGAGTATCCCCAAGTAATGCCCTCAACTTGAAGGCCATAATGATATTATACCAAAGTTTATCAGCTTCACAATTACAGTGGGCTTTATCTTAACTTTATAAACATTATGCACCCCCTTACATTGATGAATGTAAGATGTGGAATCACCAAATGTGAAGTACATGTTATGTTGTTGTGCTATTTTACTTATCAAGCGTTTAGGATATGCTACTTTCTTTTAATTATCAGATATCCTGGAACCCAATATCTCTTGACAAATTATAAGGTTACTGTTTATCCAAAAGATTGTGAGGCTCAATTTAATTTCTAAAGAAATATAGACTTTATAAACCATTTATTTTAATCTGCCCGTTGTAGGTACAGACACGCCCGTCACATCGAATGCCCCGGCTGCTCCCGGCGACGGGACTTCGAATGCCTCCGGTAAGTCGACGCCAGCTACGTACCAACAGCAGCCGGCGCAACCCCAGCAGCAGCAGCAGCAGCAACCACAGCCTCATCCAGGTTACCAGGGCTACCCCCCAGCAGGTAAAATTGTGCCTTCTAACCTCGGGCAGTCTGTCATTTATAGCTTGCTTTTCAACTTCAGAGTAAGACGGGACCTCCTCCGAGTAGGTGTGAGTAAGCGTTTTCTAAGCTTTTAGAATTAATTCTTTGGAAAAGAAAGGACGCAGTCCCATTCTAGTGAGCGTAGGTAAGTGTTTTCCGAGTATTATCACAATGCTTCGAGTATATCTATTCTCCGCAGATAAACCGAAAGGGCTACTCTGAGGGTAACTATTACTATAGTCAATTCTTTTTAGTGAGGCAGATTTGCACCGACTTGCAGGGGTGCCCTTTTCGCTTGAAAAAGTTTCCTGGTTGCTGATTGGTTGGACAAGATAATTCTAACCAATCAGATAGCAGGACATTTTTCTGAGCTAAAAGGACACCCCTGTGAGTTGGTGCAAATGCGCCTCATTAAAAAAATTGAGTATAGCAGACGATTGTGAGGCATGAGAGCTAGTTTCACCTGTCATACTATAAACAAGTCAGCTGTTCATGATTTGATTTTAAATAAGAAAGCATTACAGCATGTGCAGAACTTCAAAGTTTAACCCTTTTACCCCCAGGCTATTTGGAAATTTCCAACCCTTAACCTCCAGGGGGTTATTTTTTTCCCCCAGCACGTTTTGCTGTATATTTCTTTTAAATTGCTCTAACAGCCCTAATTTTTGTCATAGAGAGGTCAGGTTGGTCTCATTCTCTTGGAAAATGCCTGAATTTTCTAAAAAAAATATAAAAAATATGGAAAAAAAAAATTTTATAGCATTTTTTTGCAAGGACGTACCCGTACGTCCATGGGGGTAAAGGGATGAGTTTTGTGAAACGTACCAGTACGTCCTTTGGGGGTAAAAGGGTTAATATTGTCACTTTACAGTATTTGTAGACGGTGTGTAACATGCTGTGCATACAGGAAGTCCGTACAAGCTAGATCTTGTCTTTATAATTCACAAATTCCAGTCATGGGTATCTTAACCTAGAAAAAGTACCTTTAGTCCAGATGGTATTATACTATTATTATTTGCTAAGTTGCAACCCTAGTTGGAAAAGCAGGATGCTATAAGCCCAGGGGCTCCAACAGGGAAAACAGCCTAGTGAGGAAAGGAAACAAAGAAAACTAAAATGTTTTAAGAACAGTAATAACATTAAAATAAATATCTCCTATATAAACTATAAAATTTCTAACAAAACAAAGAGGAAGAGAAATAAGACTGAATAGTACGCCCTAGTGTACCCTCACGCAAGAGAACTCTATCCCAAGATAGTGGAAGACCATGGTACAGAGGCTATGGCACTACCTAAGACTAGAGAACAATGGTTTGATTTTGGAGTGTACCATAGGCCAGCTTGAAAAGGAAATCTACAATATGTATACATTGAAGTGATATCCGTAAGCACCCACTAACATAATTAAATTTGCTGGGTTAGAATTTCTTTTAGAAGCGCTGAAGCAAAAATAAAACCTTGTAGTAATGGACTAATAGTGGAGGGAGTGAGGAGGTTGGGAGAAATGTTTTGGGGGAAGATTGAGAAGGAGACAGATTTAGATGGTGAGATAAGATGAAAGATGTGGAGAGGAGAGGTTTGATGGAAAATGCTTTTGATAGAAGGCATTGAAGAGGGCATATCAGGTAACCGGTCCCTCAATGTAGGGATAACGGTGAGAAAGAAGAAGAGAGGGAAGGGCTGTCCGTTATAGCTTATCGTCCAGTGTATAAGAATTTTTCCCAATGCATAAAATTGAGCTAATTCATACTAATTACATACAGGACCACTATATATATCCAACACCCTAGGGTATCATGAAACGATCTGCTAAGAGTTACATGTTTTCATTTATCACCCTTGGATGACATACATACATATACCAAAGGCACTTCCCCCAATTTTGGGGGTTAGCCGACATCAACAAATGAAACAAAACAAAAAAGGGGGACCTCTACTCTCTACGTTCCTCCCAGCCTGACAAGGGACTCAACCGAGTTCAGCTGGTACTGCTAGGGTGCCACAGCCCACCCTCCCCCGTTATCCACCACAGATGAAGCTTCATAATGCTGAATCCCCTACTCCTGCTACCTCCGCGGTCATCTAAGGCACCGGAGGAAGCAGCAGGGCCTACCAGAACTGGATGACATACAATTATTAAGTAATGAAAATGAAGACATTTGAAGTCCTCATAATTCTTCTGAAGCAAGTTATTTATAGGTATTTATAGGTACGGTTGTTGTTTCAGGAAACCTACGTAAAAAATGCATCGTAGGTTTGTTATACGTATGAGTTTCTATAGAACCTGTATCATCTTTTGTTGTGAAATATTTCTCCCTCTATTTTTTGCTTGAGCATGTTAGTTTTATTTGATTTATTCTTTTATTGAAGTAATTATTAATTTATTGTAGTCAATTATATAATCTGTTGATTGTAATATAGTCTCTTATGCTATGCAGTTTACCCTGTATTTTATTTTACCTTTTTCTTAAGTTGATAAACTTTAAATTTCAAAGGTATTTTTGATAATTTGTTTTGTTTGTTAGAGTTCATACTCGGAAACATAATTTCCTTGTTCATTGGTTGAAAGTTTATTCATATAGAAAAATATATTTAAAACTGTATCTTATAGACAATGGTTTATTGGTTATTTCACAACTGAACGTTAGTGCCATTTGTTGTCGTTCAGTTTTGGGAGTTCATAGCGGTATCTTTATTTATGCTCTTTGTGTTAAATTTCCCTCCTTCAGCTGCAGTTCCCGTTCCTCAGCGTGGACCCTATAATTCCTATCCAGGTAAATCCAAATTGTTTGTCCTCGTAGGTAGATGTCGATCGACTGCTTTCGCCTGTCGGAGCCTTTAACTCTGGCTTTTCTCTTCTAATCGGTGTTGGTTTTGAATGATGTTTTTAATGCAGTGCGAGCCTGGCCTGGAGCATGACCGAGTCGAGGTCGGCCTTGGAGGACGACCTTGTTCAATTTCCAATCGTTTTCTCTTTTTGGTGATTAATCTTGAGAGGTTGTTTATAATTCTGACCTCAAATGCATCTGAAGGGTATTCTAACATAGCCGACTTTTCTTGCATGTAGAAACAGTATGTACTAACAATCTAATGACTATAAGTAGAACTAAAGATTTTCTCTTAAGTTTTGTAGCAAATCTAACTCTATAGTTCCATTTTTAAAGTAATTTTCTTTCAGTTGAGAATTCTGGGGTGTTTAAAAAACAATTTTATAAAACGTGAGGGAATTATCAGGTCTTTTTATATCAGACACAGCATTTTTTACATTGAGAGTAGGAGCATTAAAGTCATTCTAAATCTAAAGAATGTGGAGGAATGCTATCAAGTTAAAATCATAATAATACCTTGTTATAAAACTATTTTAAAGATTATTTTAATTTTTGGGGGACTGTACCTTAAACAGTACCATCACATTCAGGCGTTACTTTTTTCTCTACATTTTTCCTATCTAAAGTACAATTTATCTTGCAATAATGCTATAAATCTCTTCAAGATTTGATTGAAATGTGCAAAATAGTTGTATTTTTACAAAGTTACAATTTATTCTCAGAAGTATTGTACTATGCTTCTCGGTCACGTCCAAAAGACCCTTAACTGCTAGTTCCTGTTATAGAATACCTTGGAGTATATCGCTTTTGACAAACTGTCACAGTGTGTGTTTGACCGATATAAAGTTTAACGTAAATTTTCAACATTGCCTTTTTTGCTTCAAGATGTTTGATAAGATTTAATATATTTTGTATGGCCCATCACTGGGTCTTCATAGGTCATCTATCGCAGGTGTACGCTATGAATTTAAAGTTTATAGAGGTCCAATAGCAAGATGGACGAAATGAAGCAGGAAGAGAGATGCACAAAAAGGTTAACAAGTTACTGCTAATCTCCACGTGCTACTTCTCTTCGCTATTATTACGTGTTCAAACTATGAAAATTTCTTTATACGAAAAACTCATTTTACAAAACGACATTCAAAGATATTTTCGCCTTATTACGAAAAAATACTCGGGATACGAATGAAAATTTGCGCTATTGTTATTTATGTTGAATAATTCAAATGTATTTGGCTCAATTTCATTCTAGGTTCGAAAGTTTCTCCATACGAAAAACTCATTTTAGAAAACGGCATAGACTTTTTTCGCCTCATTACGAAAAAATACTCGGGATATGAAACAAAATTCTCGCTGTTAAGTTATGTACGTTGAATGATTCAAATGTATTTGGGTTAATTTCATTCTAGATATGGTTCCAGAACCTTCAGTAAAAAAATCAATGATTCCAGAACCTTTGGTAAAAAACTTGGTGGTTCCAGAACCTTCAGTAAAAAAAAATCAATGATTCCAGAACCTTTGGTAAAAAACTTGGTGGTTCCAGAACCTTCAGTAAAAAAAATTAATGATTCCAGAACCTTTGGTAAAAAACTTGGTGGTTCCAGAACCTTCAGTAAAAAAATTAAGGATTACAGAACATTTGGTAAAAAACTTGGTGGTTCCAGAACCTTCAGTAAAAAAATTAATGATTCCAGAACCTTTGGTAAAAAACTTGGTGGTTCCAGAACCTTCAGTAAAAAAATTAAAGATTCCAGAACCTTTGGTAAAAAATTTGGTGGTTCCAGAACCTTCAGTAAAAAAAATTATTGATTCCAGAACCTTTGGTAAAAAATTTTGTGGTTTCAGAACCTTCAGTAAAAAAAAGATTCCAGAACATTTGGTAAATAACTTGGTGGTTCCAGAACCTTCATTAAAAAAATTAATGATTTCAGAACCTTTGGTAAAAAAATTAATGATTCCAGAACCTTCAGTAAAAAAATTAATGATTCCAGAACCTTTGGTAAAAAATTTGGTGGTTCCAGAACCTTCAGTAAAAAAATTAGTGATTCCAGAACCTTTGGTAAAAAATTTGGTGGTTCCAGAACCTTCAGTAAAAAAATTAGTGATAACAGAACCTTTGGTAAAAAATTTTGTGGTTCCAGAACCTTCAGTAAAAAAATTAATGATTCCAGGACCTTTGGTTAAAAAGTTTTTGTTGGTTCTAGAACCATTGATAAAAAACTTACTCGTGGTTCCAGAACCTCAGTAAAAAAAAAATAGTTCTTTTCAGAAGGATCAGTGAAAAAAAATAACATGATTTATCCCAGAAACATCGATAAAATCAACCGCAAAGAATTTTTTTTTTCCTAACAAGTCATCCGTTTCCAGGTCAGCCTTACGGAGCTTCGCCAGGCGACGCGTCCGCTGGTGGTGCTCCCCGCGCGAGCATGCCTTCCACCAGCATTCCTGCTGGGTCCACGTCGGTGTCCATGGGCGGAGTACCAATACAGGCGGGTCAACAGCCGCACTATTACCAAGCTTATGGGCATCCTCAGTACCCAGGGTCAGTTACTTGGCTGTTTAACCCTTTTACCCCCAGGCTATTTGGAAATTTCCAACCCTTAACCCCCAGGGGTTATTTTTTTTCAAGCACATATTGCAGTATATTTTTTTTAAATTGCTCTAACAGCCTTAATTTTCATCGTAGAGAGGTCAGGTTGGTCTCATTCTCTTGGAAAATGCCTGAAGTTTCTCTAAAAATTATCAAAATTATGCAAAAAAAAATTTAAATAGTTTTTTGCAAGGACGTACCGCTACGTCCATGGGGGTAAAGGGATGAGTTTTGTGAAACGTACCAGTACGTCCTTTTGGGGGTAAAAGGGTTAATTATTGGTCCTTGGGTCTCGTTTGAAATGCTTATTATAATTACTATTTTGGTAAAGCGTCAAGCGAGTTAATGTAAAGAAAATTTGGCAAATGATTCAGTAACTTTGCTATTTAATTACTTGTGATTAATTTGAGATATTTATAATTAGTTTTCATTATGCATCAACTAAATTAATTGTTAGAAAGTGTGGCAAATCATTCTTGCAGAAAGGTAAAGGTCTGTAGAAACTTATATGATGGAAATAAAGCTTAATATGAAAAATATAATTTTTAAATATTAAACTTAGCCGGTGAATATATAATAGCTGACGTCTCCGACGGCTCGACAGATTCCAAAAACTCGCGAGCGATCGCCGTGAAGGTTGCGGGTGTGACCACCAGCGCCGACTATCGGCCAGATACCTCATATACTTGTCAACATCTTCAGTTCTTCTCTGTCGGTCTTGTCGACAAGTTGGTTCCGCTCGCTTTATGACCTCGAGTTTTCTACCGAATTGGTGAAGTACTTGGTTTTGGTTTTATTGCTTTCGCCGTGTTGGATTATTCAATACTATCTTCAAAAGAAATGCTTTTGAAAGGAGAGGAAAAGTGTTTTGCCCTTCCTTTTTTTTTTAATCTCTGGTTTTTCCATAGAGAAAAGATGGCCGACCCTTCCCTTAGTGTACGGAAGTGTGTTTAAGGCTTTTAGTAATTATTTTATCACTTTATAAATTATTGTTGATATTTATAGATTTTCCTCTATATATTTTATATCTCACCCGCCTTTATTAGGCCTCTTCGATTAGCTTTCCATTTATACTAAACATCAAGATAAATTTTATGTTTTGTTTATATGCGGCCTTTACCTATTCCTTGTAGGCGGTCCTAACTTGGAAAACGAAGTTAAACAACGTTGAGCCCATTCAACTTTTATTTTTGTTAAGTTTAAATCAATTGCTCTGTAAGAGTTATGAGATGAATATTTTTTAGAAAATATTTTAAGAAAATATTTTTTTTTCAAAGATGAACTAACGTTTGGTTTATTTATGCTACGCAGTTTGCGCTCTATCGTTACGATAGAGAAAGAGAGAATCACGGTTTCACTTTGCAGAAAGAGTAAATCGATTTTGACGTTTTGTTCATTCTTCTTTCAAACTGAAGTGTTTTAGATACTAATTTTAAGGAACTTGTTAATTTTCAATTTCTTAGTCCTTTCAGTTTTTTTCCTTTGGTCAAATAACCTGTTATTGACAAAGGGTGAGTGGGCCATTCTCTTGTGTGTGACAAGAGAGAGAGAGAGAGACGGAGAGAGAGAGAGAAAGAGAGAACGATCCGATCTTTATTCTCGTCCCAAGTCTCTGTACAAGGAGTTTGGGAGCGAGTAACGTTGTTCTCGATTCAGTTTTTTACTCTCGTCCCAAGTCTCTGTACGGGGAGAGAGGATAAAACGTTTTAGTTTTTATTCTCGTCCCAAGGCACTGTATGGTGAGATTGAAAACGTAGTCCTTAGTGAACTAGTGTTTAGTCTCCTCCCCAGTCACTGATCTTTTTAACTTCATATATTTCCGTTTTATTCGATATATATGTATATGTTTATTGATTTTTGCATGTGTGTTTCATTTTGTACTAGTGTGCTTACATTATACGACTCATTTCGCAATTCTAACCTTTTGATGTAAGGGAGAATTGCGTGCTTCAGGTAGAAATCAGTTTTATTCATGTCTAATGTGAAATTATTGAAAAATACGATATCAGTGAAGTAAGTGCAAAAAACATGTTCTGTGTTGCGGAGGGTTCGTTTGTTCGTGCTTGTCACTGGCCTAGTCCGAGACCTCTTTCAGGCTCCCCTGCACCAGGTAGAAGGAATGTCGTAGGACCTAAGGGAGTGAGGAGTGTAAACCAACGAACAGACGTTCCCTCAAAGGTATCAGACGTTGCTCGGCAAGCACGTCCTTGCCATAAGACAGGAGAGACGAAGTTTCTCCTCGTCTTCCGATGATTCGTCTCTTTAAAAGCCTGGGCGTATAGTTTCGAGACGGTTGAAACGTTTATTAGTTCCTTTAGAACAAGTTCAACGTCCTAGCTGTAGTCATAATAAGAGTCCCGTTCATAGCGATGACGTTCATGTACAGACGTTTCTGCCACAGACTCGACGTGACGTTGAGCGGTGGACGCCGTGGACACAACGTGACGTCGAGTGTCAGTCACCGTAGTCTCGATATAGCATCGATCAGCAGTCACTGCTGTTTACTACGTGACGTTTGAACGTCAGCCACTGCAGTCACAGGTTGATCCGAAGTTAGATATGCTGTTAAAGCTTTCTTCTTCAATAGAAGCTTTCGATCCTGTTCCTGTGCGAAAGGATCCTTTGCTTTTTGTACGTCACGGTTCTGGGATACGTGATTCGGGTCTTCAACCTTCTAGACGAGCTTTGTTACGTCACGCTGACGTTATCTCTAGTGACAGCTTTGCTGTTAAGCGAGATGCGGAGCATAAATCTCGATGTAACTTTGATCGCTTTGAACGTCAGCCACCGCAGTCACAGCGTGACGTTGAGATGCAGAACGTGACGTTGAGCGGTGGACGCCGTAGACATGACGTGACGTCGAGGGTCAGTCATTGTAGTCACGATATAGCATCGAACAGCAGTCACCGCTGTTTCTATGGGACGTTTGAACGTCAGTTACTTCTGTCACGACATGTAGTAGAATAACATTCTCTGCAGTCACAACGTGACATCGACCCTCCAACTTTAACTTCTGTTCATATACAAGTGGAAGTAGCCTGTCAGGCTTTTCCTTCACGTCATTCTGAATATAAATCTCCTTCTCGCAAGACTTTAGTTTTATCAGATGATGTGCCTTCTGAAGAAGTTGATGACCCCTTTCAACTAATGTACCTTTGGGGAGTCTTTCAGAAGAGGAGTAACCTAGGGTGGTCCAACAATCCCTTGTTTTATAATTATGAATTTCTTTAGTGAAATTTTGTCCTACTCGTTTTGTAACGGCTGCTCCGCTGTCTGAGTTTACTCTTGGCATGACTTTCTTCGACTCCTACATTTACGAAGTCAGTTCTCTCTTGTTCTTCCAAGAGAGCCATGCTCTTACTGGGAGACTGGTTGGAATCCAGGAGAAGTTTAGGAAAGTCTGCTTTTGCTTTTCCTCCTTCTTAATTAGCTTCTCGCTCGGGCATCTGGTGTGACACAGGAGAAGCTCGAGGAGAAGTTCTCGGCTTGGGAGTACCTGCCTCTGCCCAGGGAGACTTCTTAAGCCTTGTGGACTCTCCTCGTCGTCTAGCCATGAGACGCTCCAGGATTTTATGGTCGGCTTCAGAGCTAGACCATCTCCTGTTAGGAGTTTTTTTTTCGAGCGTTTGAAGTTTTTATTTGTTGGATTGGTCCCTGGGTGCCTTAAGTAAGAAGGTCTCTCCAGCTGTCAATGTATTGCTGTACAATTATGTCATGCATGAACAAGGCTATCAGGGATGGCTCCAATGATCTGACAGCCACGTTCACTGCAGGAACAAGGCTATCAGGGATGGCTCCAATGATCTGGCAGCCACGTTCACTGCAGGAGTACTTAAGATGTAAGTGCACTCAATGTGTTCATTGTCAAGACAAACTTCACGATGAAGACTACCAAATCTGTCTTGGCAGCAGTAAGGGAAGGCGACTGGATGGTCTCTCTCGACCTTCAGGATGCATACTTCCACATCCCGATTCATCCAAACTTTCAACATCTGAGGTTTGTGGACGGGAAAGTAATGTACCAATTTCGAGCACTGTACTTCAGCCTCATTCCTGCTCCTCTTGTTTTTACAAGGCCCTTGCAAAATGTAGCAAGCTTTCTACATTTTTTGAGGATTCAGAGCCTCCCTTTATTTTAACGACTGGCTAATCAGGGCGTCGTCATTATATCGCTGTCTGGAGAGCCTCTAATGGACAGTAGACCTAACCAAGGAGCTAGGTCTCATAGTGAACGTAGAGAAGTCGTAACTTACAGTACCCCATCCCAGACTTTTCTTTATTTGGGAATGGAGATACAGTGTCTGATTTTTCGGGCCTTTTCGTCTCCCACAAGAATGGAACAAGCTCTGTTAAAAGTCCTTCACTTGCAAGAGAAAAACAGTTGCTCTGTAAGAGTTTGAACTAGCCTCGTGGGAACTCTTTCATCCCTGGAGTAGTTTATCTCTCTGGGGAGACTCAACCTATGCCCTCTCCAATTTCACCTAAACCATTGGAACAAGGAGAAGGGCTTAGAGAGTATCTCTTTCCCAATCTCCAACTCAGTCTAGACATGTCTGACTTGGTGGGACAGCAACATCAGACTTCGAGAAGGTCTTTCTCTTGAGATCAAGAACCCAAACCATGTGTTGTATTCAGATGCATCGGATTTGGGTTAGGGAGCTCCACTGGACAGTCTGGAATGCTCGGGTCTTTGATCCACGGATCAGAAGGAACTCCATTTAAGGCAAGTAACATCTCTCCTTTGGCGAGATTTGTGCAAGGAAAAATGAATGTCTTGGCGGACTGCCTCAGCAGAAGAAGACAAGTCATCTCCATGGAGTGGACGTTGCATAAGACTGTGTGCGAGAAGCTATGGATGACATGGGGTCAACCCACCATAGATCTTTTTGCGACTTCACTGACAAAGAGGCTCTCGACTTACTGCTTTCCAGTTCCAGATCCAGAGGCAGCCCACCTAGACGCTTTCCTGCTGGACTGGTCTCACCTGGACGTTTATGCCTTTCCACCTTTCAAGATCCTAAACAAGGTGCTGCAGAAGTTCACCTCTCACTAAGGGACCAGGTTGACATTGGTTGCTCCACTCTGGCCCGCGAGAGAGTGGTTCACAGAGGTACTTCTATGGCTGGTAGACGTTCCAAGAAGTCTGCCGTTACGGATGGATCTCTTGCGACAGCCTCACGTAAAGAGATTTCATCAAAGCCTCCCCACGCTTCGTCTAACTGCCTTCAGACTATCGAAAGACTCTCTTGAGCTCGAGGGTTTTCGAAGGAGGCAGCTAGAGCGATCGCGAGGGCTAGAAGATCCTCTACCATCAGGATCTATCAGTCGAAATGGGAGGTATTTAGAGACTGGTGCAAGTCCTCCTCTATTTCCTCTTCCAAGTGCCTCTGTAGCGCAGATTGCGGATTTTCTGCCTTATCTGAGAAACGGTCGCTCCCTCTCTGCATCCACCATTAAAGGCTACAGAAGCATGTTAGCTTCTGTTTTCAGGCATAAGGGTTTGGATCTTTCTAATAACAAAGATCTCCAAGACCTGCTTAAGTCTTTCGAGACTTCCAAGGAGCGTCATATTTCGACTCCTGCTTGGAACTTGGACGTGGTCCTACAGTTCCTTATGTCAGACAGGTTTGAACCATTAAATTCAGCCTCCCTAAAGGATCTTACCCTCAAGACACTTTTTTTTGGTGAGCTTGGCTTCGGCTAAAAGGGTTAGTGAGATACATGCTTTTAGCAAGAACATCGGCTTCTCCGCTAATAAAGCAGTATGCGCTCTTCAACTTGGTTTTTTTGGCCAAGAATGAACTTCCGTCTCGTCCTTGGCCTAAATCATTTGAAATTCCCAGTCTTTCTGAGATTGTGGGGAATGAAGTTGAAAGAGTGCTGTGCCCCGTTAGAGCTCTTAAATTTTGTTTATCCAGAACTAAACCGCGACGTGGTTGTTCAGAGGCTTTATGGTGCTCCGTTAAAAAGCCCTCTTTGCCCATGTCTAAGAATGCGTGGTCTTATTTTATTAGACTTTTGATTCGGGAGGCACACTCTCAATTAAGTGAGAAGGATCATAATTTACTTAAGGTCAAGGCTCATGAAGTTAGAGCGATAGCAACTTCTGTAGCGTTTAAGCAAAATAGACCCATTAAAAGTATTATGGACGCGACCTTTTGGAGAGGCAAGTCGGTTTTCGCTTCATATTACTTGAATGATGTCCAGACTCTTTATGAGGACTGCTACACACTGGGACCATTCGTAGCAGCGAGTGCAGTAGTGGGTGAAGGCTCTACCACTACATTCCCTTAATCCCAATATCCTTTTAATCTACTCTTGAAATTTTTAATCTTATTTTGGGTTGTACGGGAGACTAAGAAGTCTTTCGCAATCTTTTTGATTTGGCGGGTGGTCAAAATATTGTTTCTTGAGAGCGCCCAGATTAAGGGTATTGATGAGGTCCTGTTATAGGGGTGTTCACCCTGGATATAGCAGCTCCTGGGAGTCTTTCAGCATCCTAAGAGGATCACTGGGCTTCGTGAGGATAGCGGACTAATGAGGCAGAGTAATAATCAGAGTCTGCTTCCTTACCAGGTACCTATACTTAAGTCTGTTTTTTGAATAGTTGTCAAAAACTCTTGAGCATATACGCCTTTATTGTATTAATACTGGTCTCTACCCACCACCATGGGTGTGAATCAGCTATTATATATTCACCAGCTAAGTTTAATATTTAAAAATGATATTTTGATTATAAAATAAATTTTTGAATATACTTACCCGGTGAATATATAAATTAAAGGCCCTCCCTTCCTCCCCGATAGAGACCTAGGGGACTGAGAAGAACTGGAGATGTTGACAAGTATATGCGTTATCTGGCCGATAGTCGGCGCTGGTGGTCACACCCGCAACCTTCACGGCGATTGCTCGCGAGTTTTTGGAATCTGTCGAGCCGTCGGAGACGTCAGCTATTATATATTCACCGGGTAAGTATATTCAAAAATTTATTTTATAATCAAAATATCATTTTATAAGAATTAAGTATTTCATCTTTGAATATGTTTTAATCAAAATATTTCTGTCGCAGTGAAACACTTATAGCGCATTAGATTATTCTCGTTTTCCTTGCCACCTCCATTAAATTTTCTTAACTTCAAGCCAATATGTCCTATCTAGGAGGCTTACATACATAGTAAAAAATTTGAATTTGCCACAAAAAAAAAAAAAGCAGACTTCTTTCAAACCAGTGAAGTAACTGCTTAAAATATCTTGAAAATTTAACCTGTTTATCCCAGTAACGACCTTTACGGTGAGGAATGAAGTCATGCGTTAACTTATGTTGACATTTCTCGTAACCAAGAAAGGAATTAAAAGAAAAAAAAATTGCTGAATACGTTTTCTATGCAGAACTTATGATTACATGGAATGAGTCCTCAATGTTATAAAAATATACGTACAGGTATTGTTTTCCAAATTAACAGTGTACTGTAACTAAGTTTCATCTTTACCCATATTTTGGAATCTAATGTTATCTATTGACAGTAAGTAAGGGATTCTGTATCAGCTCGGTCCATCCTTTTTCTTTCCTTCTATCTATAATTTCAATTTTTTTTCATTAAATCCATGTAAGAATTAATTGGGATTTACAGGTTTCCCGTAAGCGGTAGCCCCAGCGGTGGTTTTCCCCAAGCGTACCCAGGCCAGGGTTATCCCGGAAACTTCAGCCAACCCCGCGGCGCTGCGCCATCGCAAGTCGCCGTTTCGCAGCCATCTCAGGTCCCCACTGGACCGCAGTCGGCAGTAAATAGGTACGTACGAATAGACTTAGGGCCCTTCCGCAGTCGGCAGTAGATAGGTACGTACGAATAGACTTGAGGCCATTCCACACGATGGGCGAATGCACGGCCGGCAGACATGGTTACCAATTTTGTATGGGTGACAATCACAAATGTAGATGTCATAGATTGCCCGTGCTTGTTGTTGAGGCACGGGGTAGGCATCTGACTATTTTCAGACGCAACTCTGACTGCACTCTGCCCTTTGCTTGGTATCCAGCCTGTGCCTACCGACTACCTTGGACAGTTTGATCTGGTGACAGAGTTTCAAAATGAAAGAATTACTGGCAAAATAGCGCCTGCCCTGCGTGTGGAAGGGCGTTTACGCTACCTGGGGGTTTTTATGTGTGTTCTTAGTATGAAATTGGAACAGGAATTTACTGAGGAAGTTTGGCAGAGAAAATTTCTTTCAAAGAAAAACTTTTTCGTTTCATCATTTTATCAGACCACCAAGATAGGGGATCTGACTTTAATAGAGTTGTTAAACTTTTAGTAAATTGTAGGTGTTATTTTCATAATACTTTTATTAGATGGTTAATGAAGTTCAAAATGCAGTCAGTAGGTGCTTAGGAATAGTGGTCTAAGTGGTTTTTATTTTGTAGATCATTTTTAAATGATCTATTCTTAGTATGTGATTAGAGTGCTAATTTTCCGAGGAAGTATGGCAAAGAAAAAACTATTCTCTTCAGTAAGTTAAAGGATCTAATTCTTAAGTGGTCGTTTTATCTTTCATTATATTTATTAAATTAGTTTTTATATTAATGGTACTTTTATTTGATGGTTAGCAGAGTAGTATTGTGGACTTGAGGAAAATAAGATGCCGCTGGTTATTAGCTGGACTTCCTGTGTTTGTATTAGACGTTTAGTCACTCAAGTTGGTCATATTAATATTCAAATATAACTACATTTCAAGACTTTAATTAGGCTGCAGGCTTTTTTTTTTTACTCCATGTATTCCATAGATAACAGTCAAGAGTATAGTGCATTGGAATTAAAGAGAGTCTACCCTCAATCATAAATATAAATTTTAATCCAAATCAAAAGTTACAAATTTTAAGTGGACCAACTCTTCTTTTTGTCATTTTAAGTTTTATAATCATAAAAGTAAACTAGCTTTTATATCCTTCTACATTCATCCTTGCTTCCTGTCCAACCTCTTTATCTTTCAGTTGGTTTAATTCAGCGTTTCTCCACAAGTTCATTTTGGCATTGAATAGCCCTGCTAACCCCGTCTATTTACCCCTAATTCCATAAATTGAATGCAATTCGTTATTTAATAAAGTTCTCCGTTACAGGTACCCAGGTCAGTCTGGGGCAAGCTTTCCCCCATGGCCACAATAAACCCCGTGACGTCCGGACATTTCGGCAAGGGTCGGACGTAAAGACGAAGGCGCATTGGAAAGGTCAACACAATATTTGTAATAGAGGAAAAAAATATTCATATGCAAAAGTATTGGTTTTGTTAGAGGAAAAAAATATTCATATGCAAAAGTATTGGTTTTGTTATTTTAATATATGCAGTAGCTCTTAACTTAATTTTGTAGTAACCATAGCTATTTTTAAAAATGCCTTTGTCTAAATTAAAGCATTTATCAGACATCCTGATTCAGCTTCTAGGTAACTCCCATACAATTTTGTCTTCCCTATACACCTTGTTTAAACTGCAATACTCGCAAGTCCTTTAATACTGTACCTATGTGCTAATTTGGCTTATTTACACTGGTAATCTTTTATGTTGATCTTTGTCATGTGTTTTTAACATCTTTTGCCATCGTACGTTCGTAATTTAGGTCTTTTTGCAGGTCGGCTATTCTCACGCTGTTTATCAGAATGTATTGGCAATTCATGTTCCATTTGCCAGCATATGTTGGTACTTGTAAAGCCCTGTCCACGCGATCAAGCATGCCCGACGGGCAAACACTGATACCAGACCACAATAGTTAGTAAGAATGAGGGTTGGTGACGTCGGAAGCGGGACAAACACAGACAGGGATCTTGCAACACAATGATGCCAGAACCCTGCCTTTAGTTTTCCTGCTTCTGACGTCACTAACCCTCATTTACACTAACTATTGTGGCCTGGTATCGCTGTTTACCCATCAGGCATGCTCGATCGTGTTGACGGGGCTTAATTCTTGTTCCATTTACCAGCAGTAGTTGGTACTTTTAATTTCTTTTGACCGCATGTTTTGGTAACTCACAACTTATGTTGATCCTCTCTTGTTTGGTAACTATCACAACTTAAGTTGATCCTCTCATATTAACATTTTCATTGTAATGATAGTACAGTATTTTCTAATCTCTCCAGCCGACGTAGTGAGATTCTTTTCTTTTGCCCGGTTTGTGGCAGTTTCCGACTTGTATTAGATTTTACGTTTAATGTCGACGTGACAGTTGCTTTCGCAGCATTTTTTGAAGCTAGGTTTTGTGGGGGGGTGGGGGATTTACCGATAGAAGTTCCTTCCTATCGACGACTGTCGTCACAAAATATTTTCAAACAAGAAAGAACGAACTTTTAAGTGGCAAATTTTAATATTTTTTATTCTGATAATTCGTTTAATTATTAGTTTTTTTTATGTGGATGCCTTTTACAGACTGGTAGCAATCCAAAAATAGGATTATAGGAAAAAAAGGAGTATTTCTCGCGTAATTAAAGTCTTTAGTCAGCTTTGTGTGCTAGGTTTTGCAAGAAATAATTTTGGCATGCTGAAATTAAGGTACATCATCAAGTTAAAAATTAGTTTGATCAAAATAAAAATATAAGGGTTCTGATTTTATGAAGAAATTATTTTTGAGACTTTCAAATTTATATTTTCCCCACAAGTAAGTCTGACAATATTTCCATTTTTTGAATGTGTATGTTGTGCAGTTTTAAGTTTTCCAATAAGATAAAAATTACTCATTTTTCTTCCACTTTACCATAGAGAATTAGAGTACCTGGTTACAGAAACACCCAAGTTGCATTTGGTTCAGTTGTTATTGTATATATAGTCTTATAATAGTTTTAACACCAATTACTCTTAGTTTGTATTTTATGAAATTGATTTATATAGGATGGTAAATTAAAAGTATTTCTGGATAAGTATTGTTTGTTTATAAGTAAACCTTCTTCTCTTTTATAGTCTTTATCCAGGGTGACGTCACATCTCTAAAAAATTCAAATATATCGGAAAAATGGGTACCAAGGATTTCAAATTCATTGTGAAAATGGGTTCCTAGGATTCCCAATTCATTGTAAAAATGGGTACCGAGGATTCCCAATTCATTGTATTCGGCTTAAACTTTTCAATGCTGGTTCAGAATCAAATAGACAAATTATACCATTTAGTACAAGAGATTGAATTAATAATAAACTCAAGATGTCCCCCTACGGAAATGGGGCTTCACCAAATCTCCAAGCTATATTTTTTCACAGGAAAAGATTATAGAATTAACTAAATCATGAAAGACTGGCTATTACGTTTATCGACGGTACTAGCCCTTATAACTAAAGTTACGTCCCCTATGGCTTAAGGGACACACTGGGTCCCCTATGGCTTTAGGGACACACTGGTATAGCCCCTTACAGCTAAAGGGACACTTCAACGCTGCCTACAAAATGTTAAAGGTCTTGTAAATTAATCTGTAAGAGATCTACCACATTTTTATGTTTTAAGTAATTCTGAAATATTCTGAAGTCCTAAATCCAAAGACACAACCACGGACTTGATCAAACGATACCCTTAATTCAAAGTTCTCCGGTTTGTATCAACATAGGAACAATATTTATTTAAAGCTGGCAATTATAAAAGTTCTAAGATTCTTCTATGGCTGGTTCAGAGTATTCTTATAGCATGAGTGGAAACCAGAATAGATGACTGTAGAGTCACGCAATAAAAGATGTACCTTAAATGTAAAATTACATTTAGCGGTTAGGAGACAAGCTGTATGATATGGCCTCTGCAAACTGCACCCAATGGAAATATGGACGCTACCAACTTGTAAAAAAATATCCTAATTTAGCTTCTAAATCAAGGAATAAAGTTTAACACCCGACATAAAGAATACATATCAGAATGTTTTTAAAAGAATTTATGTTGAGCAGAGATAATCTTACAATGCAATACTTTACATTTCCCTGACAGCGAGAGATGCGATTTGGTGTATAGCAGTTAAATTTAAAAAGCAATCATGTTCAACTCATTATTTTAGGTCAGTTACCACGAGAGTTGTTGGTTCTGTACACTAATCAAAATTCATAACATCAAGAGTTCTACAAATGTTACAATTGACTCTTAACAGCTCTACATGTATTAAAAATCTTAAATTAAAATTTTTCTGAATAAAAATTACTATTATCCTTCAATTATTTACTTAAATACATTCGCACAAAATGAAAAAATAGTCTGTTTACTATACTGTATTTTGCACACAGCTAAACTTTTTTAGTTAAAGAAAACTTTTTTAAACTAATTTTTCCTCAATAATATCAAGAGCATAACCAGCCATTTCAGACATAAAACTCATAAATTCCTGGATGACCGTCTCATCCACCAAATCTCTCTTATATCTACTCTGGTAAAACACTGGCATATCTTTATCAAAAGCTTCGTCTTCCTGGGAGTAGCCGCCTCTGCCCGAAAACATGCCCGTCACGCCCCTCGTAAGGTCCGCTAGCAACGAGACAAGAGTGTCGCCTACCTGAGAAAATAGAGAAAGGAAAGTTTGAAACGCCAACAAGGGTTTAGAATATTATGCATTGACGGGACTTGGAAATACACACACACATAACTACAGTAATACCTCCGGATACGAAATTAATAAGTTTCAGGGTGGCTTTCGTAACATTTCGTATAATGAGTCGCGATTAACATGCTATGTGATTTTTAAATTTTCGGCGAATTTAGTCTTATCCCGAGTTTTTTTTTGTAATGGGAGAAAAAATCTATGTCGTTTCATACCGAGAGTATTTCGTAAACGGAAACTTTTGTATATATTACTTTCACTGTATGGCATTTGCTTAGATAGTCTAAGTATACATTTACCTACTAACAAACAATGTCTCCTCACACTAAAAACTACTCTTGGGTAGTGGCCTATACCAAAGATTCAAAGCCAATTCTTAATTCCAAGTAACTTGGAGAATGTACACTACTGTATAACTATTTTAATGTTTTCCACAGCTCTGCCTGAAAACCATTTCATGTCTGAGAACAGACGAAAGGAAGAATAAAACTAGATAAGAGATTATATCATCCTATTGGCTGAGTACAATAACTTCGACACCTGAACTACGTGAAAACAGATTTACAATTACTAATAGTATACTTTAACATTGAATAATAATAGCCTTTAACCCTTTTACCCCCAAAGGACGTACTGGTACGTTTCACAAAGGCCATCCCTTTACCGGTACGTCCTTGCAAAAAAAAGGCTATAAAAATGTTTTTTCTTCATATTTTTGATAATTTTTTGAGAAAATTCAGGCATTTTCCAAGAGAATGAGACCAACCTGACCTCTCTATAACAAAAATTAAGGCTGTTAGAGCTATTTAAAAAAAAATATACTGCAAAATGTGCTGGGAAATAAAATAACCCCTTGGGGGTTTAAGGGTTGGAAATTTCCAAATAGCCTGGGGGTAAAAGGGTTAAGTAAAGGATATTACAATGAATATATCAAGACATTAAATCCAAGACTAATCAAAATCCACAACACTTAATAGCCTATATATTAAGAACAATACTTGCAAGAAAAAAAGTCTACAGTTTTAAACTTAAATACTTCCCTGTTTGGCATTGCTTTAAAGTGATATTACAATTATAATAATGAATAATCTTCAAAATCATTCTAGATTCACTGATTCAGGCTATCGATAAAAAAGACTTGCATAAAAATTCTAAATTTAAACAAGATAAATGAAATTTCAAAAATTACAAATAGCCTGGAGAAGAGGCATTATAATAATCCTCCTCGGTGAAATTTAACGGCCTGTAATAATCGGTGGCGTTTTCAGTTCCGTCTTCACCTCTTCTCGGTTTGTAAATCGGGTAACCGGTGAGGGGGTCGCCTATATCGGGGTTATACCTGTCGCGCAATCCGTACCCTCCGAAGTGGGCTAAAATGTCTTCCATGTACCAAAAGATACGGCTTAGGATGTACATACCAGACTGAGGAAAAGATTTGTAAATCTGTTATAAATCCTTGAGCTATCATAGACTTTCAAAGAAATTTTTCCAAGATAATTAAATTGCAAATCTAGACTTTTGAAATTGTTCTAACTTGTGCTATAGAAATAACAAATAGGAATGATTTTCATCGATGCCGATTCATATATAATGTTTACAAGTCGAAAACATCGATGTACATACGTAACGCTACATACCTCTACTTTTATTTATAGATGCCTTTTCTTGCCTAAAGAATACAGACTTAAAAGTCAAAAGAATACCGACTTAAAAGTCAAAAGACTGTACAAATACAAATTTCATCTACTCGACACCAAAAAGAATTTAATACCCATAAAATAACTTTAACCAATCCATATTTAATATTATAAATACAAAATACATTAGGTCCTCAACTTACAAAACTTAATTGGTTCCAAGAA
This sequence comes from Palaemon carinicauda, assembly GCF_036898095.1. NCBI lineage: Eukaryota > Metazoa > Arthropoda > Malacostraca > Decapoda > Palaemonidae > Palaemon > Palaemon carinicauda. The sequence continues at coordinate 187,379 of NW_027172192.1, read as the reverse complement.
TCTGCTTGCGAGTTTAATTGTTTGCAAGTCCAATTTTGTTAAATATTGGCCTGCGTTAGGCATAACCTGAATTCTATGCCTATGAGTTTTACTACCAAAGTCAACAAATAGTCAGGTTTCATATGTAAAAGACATTCTTACAATTGTTGTTTTGCTATTGTATTAAATATAATATAATTTTATTTCGGTATTTCTTCATCTTTGTTACTTAGTTAGATTTGCGTTTGTCTCTCGAATGTTTAAGCAATGTTTGTCTCGAATGTTTAAGCAATGTTTGTCTCGAATGTTCAAGTAATGTTTGTAAGTCGAGGTCCCTCTGTACTGTGAGAATACATACCGTTCTGGCAATGGGGCTGGACCCTACGATAACGGCTACCAGTGTCGTGATGAAGCCCGTTGCAGGGAGCTGCAAGCCTTGTAATGCAGACGACGCTCTGCCGAACGCCTTGGCTACCGAGCTTGTGGTCGAACCCAAGTCGGAAGTGAAGCGCTCGAGGAGTTTCGCACTTATGTCTCTCACGCGAGCGTCCCACGACCTCGCTGGCTTGCGTTCAGATGCTGCATGCTGTAAAATAATTTTTTTTCTATAAATACAAGACGGCTTTAATTCATGTGCAAAAACTTAATTTCTCACAAAACCTGAACATAATTTTTACCTAAATGTGATTGTCGTTATATATATATATATGTATATATATATATATATAAAAAAAAAGTTGTTTTCTAATAACCAAGTCATTATAGTATCTCACTGAATATATTACTACATTATACTGTAAACTCCCAGGGATCTCTTGCCAAGATTCAACAAATTTCTAAATGAAAACCAGACTCCAGAACACGTTTAATGTTTAACCTCCTGGAAGTACACTCCAGAACACGTTTAATGTTTAACCTCCTGGAAGTACTTGTGCAATTGTTTTTCCCAGGTAAACTTTTAAAAATTATCCAATTTCTCGATACTACATTGGTGAAGACTAACAAAGACCTTACATCATCATCTTCATCGAGCTCCTCCTCTAAACTAGTTTCTTCGGCTGGACTGTCCGACACTGCCGTTAGTGGTGGTGCTTCTTCCTTTGGCATGGGCGGCGGTGCCATGATTTTTCCGAACCTTCCGCCACCGCTTTGGTCACTAAGGTGATAAAGAAACTTAAGTGCCATACAGTTCTGTATCTTCATTTATAAGTTAGTTTTCCCATGAATGCTACAGTAATAAGTGTAAACCAGAGAGAGAGAGAGAGGGGGGGGGGGGGAGGTTAAGGTCTGGGTCGAGCAAACTGCCGCGGCAGAGCTCTGCATTCTATTATGATTATCATCACTAGCTTAGCTACAAATGGCTCCAACAGCAAATAGCCCAATGAGGAAAGGAAATCAACTACAGGTATATGAGAAATAATGAATAATTATAAATATTCTAGTATGTATGGAGAAAACTATTACGGTTGAATTAGCAAAAGTTAAAATAAACCTTGAACTTCTAAAAGCTAATTCTTCTAAGGCTCTTAATGTACCATCATGGTCCACTCATCAAATTCTTAAAATATTCTTAATATTTCTTAACCAGCCAGGTTAGAGATAAACTTTTAAGCTCCAAATCTCAACAGGAGACAAAATTAAAGAGATAAAAATTACTTACACCATAGGCCGCGTAGGTGCGACCAACACCAAGAGGAAAATGGCGGCTTTGAAATGTGTTGGCCTCATGCTGTTAAAGTGAATAAATTGTTAGTTTATATTTCTAATAATTTAAATTTTAGAAAACAAAAAAGTATGTATATCGTACTTGGAAAATATCAAAATAAAGAAGGTATAGCTTTATAATAGCAGAATTTTACTTTATACAATTCTCCCTTTTTCAATATTAAACTTACCCGATAATCATGTAGCTGTCAACTCCGTTGCCCGACAGAATTCTATGGAGGGATACGCCAGCTATCACAATACTAGAAGGGGGTGTACTTACCAGCGCCACCTGTGGCCAGGTACTCAATCATTTGTTGTTGACACCTCCTCAATTATTCCTCTGTCGTGCTTCCGGCTAGACGTTCTGGGATACGCTTATGGTCTTCGAGTTTATTCACGGATATTTGGTGAAGTATTCTCTCAGATTAACGGCTGTCGCTTTACTGGAATCCTTCTTATATTAGCTAGATAGCTTTTATATAATTCTGATATAACGATTAACGAATTTTTGCTTGTTTTTGGATCACCCTTTGACTAACTCTTTGAAACAAGATGTCTGACGTTTCGCAAGCCCCCTCCCATAGACGATGTAGGTCTTGCAATAGGCGTATTCCGAAGGCCTCGGTAGATCCTCACACCGCTTGTTCTGACTGTAGGGACAGGCCCTGTCTATTAGAAAATCGATGTGAGGAATGCGCCGGACTTTCGGAATTGGAATTTGTCCGTCTTTTAAAATATTCTTCTAAGTTAGAGAGAGGTAGAGTTAGGAGAAGTTCTTCTCACTCTTCTATGTTTTCCTCACCTCATGATCCCCTACCTTTTCCTACCCCTGTAGTGGCTACCCCCGAACCTACTGTGTGCCCTCCGCCTGATATGTCAGTTGTTTTGCGTGCTATTCAGGCTTTAGGCGATAAAGTAGAATCAGTGGTAAGTGACCATAAGTCTCTGATGGCCGAGGTTAAAGAACTGAAGGTCAAGAGTGCAGTGGGTGGAATTAGTGCCAGTGCTGTGACGAGTGCTAGTGTCGGTGCAGTGCCAAGTGCTAGTGGTGCCAGTGTGGTGCGTGAGGATTTTTCTGTGCGAGCCAGTCGTCCTCCCAGTCCGGGACCTCTTGCAAGCTCCCATGCCCAGGGGAGAAGCAATGTCGAAGGGCTTAAGGGTTCGACAGGCCTTGTTAGGCGCACAGAACTATCCTCGGTGGTTGCGGGCGTGTCTTCCTTAGACCGTCACTCCCACCTGCAGACGATTGAGCCCGTCTTATTCTCGTCCGCTGATCAACTAGCAGGGAAGAAACGTTGGTCTCAGGTCTCGAGACCGCTTAAACGTAGAGTCCAGTCCGCGAGTGCTCAGCCAGGTTGCAGTCATTGGCTCAGCTCTGACTCGCCTCAGTCATCTGTCGACTGTACTCCGCCCAAGAGGAGTAAGGTTCTGCCAAAACAGAGCCCGACTGTGACTTTACCTCAGTCTGTTATCGTTTCTGCCGATCCCAAGTGGACCCTGCTTCAGTCCATGCAAGCTCAGCTTTCGGACTTGATGCGTGAGTGTCGGGCTGAGAGTGTTGCACCTCCTCCTCCGCCTACACTCCCTCCGCCTGTTCTCGCTCCGCCTGTGCTCGCCCCGCCTGCACTTGCTCCGCCTGGTCGCAGCACCATCTGCCAGGCGTACGATGTTGAGCCACTTTCGGAGTGCGCTGTTCCCAGTGGTGTTCAGCCTCAGCCTTCTTTAAGGCAACCCTTGCTTTGGGATCAGGAGAGTTATTCCACTCTTCCTCCGCCTCCCCTTGCTGCTCCACCAGTGGTGCAACTCTCGGTTGGGGTACAACAACCTCTCCCCTCCGTGAGTCTGTCTGCTCAGCCATCGCTGCAGCGAGCTCAACCCTCCTCAAGGCAAGCTCCTCTACACCCTGGACTTGCGCCTCAGGAGCCTCAGCTTGCGAGAACTTTACCTTGTTCTGCGCAGCCTCAACCTCATCATGCTCCGCTCACCTCACAGGAACAGGAACGGACTACTCCGCCTCCATCCTCCGCTCAGCTTGTGCAATCCTTGGGTTCAACCTCTCTTGCTAGGAGTCATCCTCCTTCACCCATGCGCCTGCCTTCTGCTTCGTCTGTTGTTCAGCCTTTGCAGTCTGAGCCTCAGGTTTTCCCTCAACAGTTACTGGAAGGGGAAACCATTGTTATTGTTCCTACCCGTTCTGACTCTGCGGTTCAGCATTCTGGTCCGATCGCTTCGCTACCCTCTGCTGATGAGGTGTCGGATGATGAGGAGGCACACCTTGATCCCTCATCAGACGTGGACGAATCAAAGCTTTCTCCATTGTCGATTGATTTTCGTAAGGTCTTGGCTCTACTCAGGGAGATTTACCCAGACCACTTCGTCTCTGCTATTCCCCGCTCTCCACCATCTGAGTTTTCGCTGGGCGTACAACAAGCTAAGTCCAACTATACTAAGCTTGTCCTAGCTAGATCCTCCAAGAGGGCTTTAAGGATCTTAGGGGAGTGGCTGCAGTCTAAACAACACCTTGGCAAGACTTCCTTCATGTTCCCTCCAACGAAGCTCGCTTCGAAAGGTTGCGTTTGGTATGCCACAGGGGAAGCACCAGGCTTAGGAGTACCTGCCTCTGCCCAGGCTGACTTCTCAAGTCTGGTGGACTCGCCTCGGAGAACTGCTATGAGACGCTCGAAGGTTTGTTGGACCTTCTCAGACCTGGATCATTTTCTGAAAGGGTTGTTCAGAGCATTTGAAATGTTCAACTTTCTCGACTGGTGCCTGGGAGCCCTCAGCAAGAAAACCTCTCCTGCGGACAAAGATTCTGCCATGCTAATAATGTCCTGCATGGATAAGGCCATCAGAGATGGATCGGGTGAGCTAGCGTCGTTATTTGTATCAGGGGTGTTGAAGAAAAGGGAACAACTGTGTACCTTCCTTTCCGCCAGCATTACACCTTGCCAGCGGTCACAACTCCTTTTTGCTCCACTCTCAAAGTTCCTCTTTCCCGAGGAGCTAGTTAAGGACTTGTCGGCTGCCCTGATACAAAAGGACACGCACGATCTTGTAGCCTCATCGGCTCGTAAGTCTAAGGTTGCCACCTCAGTCCCCAAGACTTATCGCTCCCCAGTGGCTGATACCCCGGCTACGAGGTTCATACCGCCCTTTCGTGGTAGAGCCCCCAGCCGAGGAAGCTCCCGTCCAGACTCTCACAGGAGCAAGTCTAGGAAAGGATCCAGGACATCTAAGGGAAAGAACTGACTCTCAGATTCTCCAGACAACAGTAGGAGCCAGACTCAAGATCTTCTGGCGAGCCTGGGAGAAGAGAGGTGCAGACGCACAGTCTGTCAGTTGGCTGAGGTACGGTTACAGGATTCCATTCTGCCTCAAACCACCTCTGACCACATCGCCCATCAACCTCTCTCCCAACTACAAAGAAGAGGACAAGAGGCTAGCATTGCAACAGGAGGTGTCGCTACTTGTGCAGAAGAAGGCAGTGGTTATAGTCCGGGACCATCAATCCCCGGGCTTCTACAACCGTCTCTTTCTTGTGGCCAAGAAGACAGGAGGTTGGAGACCGTTGCTGGACGTCAGCTCTCTCAACGAGTATGTCACCAAGCAGACGTTCACGATGGAGACGACCAAGTCGGTCTTAGCAGCGGTCAGACAGGAGGACTGGATGGTCTCGTTGGACTTGAAAGATGCATACTTTCACGTTCCCATTCATCCAGACTCCCAACCTTTCCTGAGATTCGTTTTCGGAAAGGTTGTCTATCAGTTCCAAGCCCTGTGTTTTGGCCTAAGCACAGCTCCTATGGTCTTTACTCATCTGATGAGGAATGTAGCGAAATTCCTACACTTATCGAACATCAGAGCCTCCCTCTACCTAGACGACTGGCTGTTGAGAGCCTCCACGAGTCGTCGTTGTCTGGAGAACCTCAATTGGACTTTAGACTTAATGAGACCTAGGTCTATTAGTCAATATAGAGAAATCTCAACTCATTCCCTCCCAATCCATTGTGTACCTGGGAATGGAGATTCAGAGTCAGGATTTTCGGGCTTTTCCATCGGCCCCCAGGATAAACCAAGCCCTAGAGTGCATCATGAGCATGCTGAAGAGGAGCAATTGCTCAGCGAGACAGTGGATGAGTCTCACAGGGACCCTCTCATCACTGGCCCTGTTTGTCGAGCTAGGAAGACTCCACCTCCGCCCTCTTCAATTCCATCTTGCTGCTCATTGGGACAAGGGCTCGACTCTAGAAGCAGTCTCTATCCCTATCAACCAAGAGATGAAGACCACTCTCCTGTGGTGGAAGCACAATCTCCTTCTTAAGGAGGGTCTATCATTGGCCATCCAGACCCCCAATCTTCATCTCTTCTCAGATGCATCGGACTCGGGCTGGGGTGCGACCTTGGACGGACGGGAATGCTCAGGAGTGTGGAACAAGGAACAAGGATTACTCCACATCAACTGCAAGGAACTGTTAGCAGTTCATCTAGCCCTGTTGAACTTCAAGTCCCTCCTGCTAGGCAAAGTGGTGGAGGTGAATTCAGACAACACCACAGCCTTGGCTTACATCTCCAAGCAAGGAGGGACCCATTCGAGGAGCCTTTACGAGATCGCAAGGGACCTCCTCATTTGGTCAAGAGGTCTAAACCTCACTCTGGTCACGAGGTTCATCCAGGGCGATATGAATGTTTCAGCGGATCGCCTCAGCAGAAGGAATCAGGTCATTCCCACGGAATGGACCCTCCACAAGAGTGTGTGCAACAGACTTTGGACCTTGTGGGGTCAACCTACCATAGATCTGTTTGCCACCTCCATAACCAAGAGACTTCCGCTTTATTGTTCCCCTGTTCCAGACCCTGCAGCGGTTCATGTGGATGCTTTTCTTCTGAACTGGTCCCATCTCGACCGGTACGCATTCCCTCCGTTCAAGATAATAAACAAAGTTCTGCAGAAATTCGTCTCGCACGAAGGGACACGGCTGACGCTGGTTGCTCCCCTTTGGCCTGCAAGAGAATGGTACACAGAGGTACTTCAATGGCTAGTCGACTTCCCCAGGACTCTACCTCTAAGAGTGGACCTTCTACGTCAACCACACGTAGACAGGTTGCATCCAAACCTCCACGCTCTTCGGCTGACTGCCTTCAGACTGTCGAAAGATTCGCTAGAGCTAGAGGCTTTTCGAAGGAGGCAGCCAGGGCGATTGCCAGAGCTAGAAGAGTTTCCACTCGCAGAGTCTACCAGTCTAAGTGGGAGGTCTTCCGAAGCTGGTGTAGAGCCAATTCAATATCCTCTACCAATACCTCTGTGATCCAAATAGCTGACTTCCTTCTACATCTTAGGAATGAGAGATCCCTTTCAACACCTACGATTAAAGGATATAGGAGCATGTTGGCCTCAGTTCTCCGCCACAGGGGTTTGGACCTGTCTTCCAACAAGGACCTTCAAGACATTCTCAAGTCTTTTGAGACGTCTAAAGAACGTCGTCTTTCCACTCCAGGCTGGAATCTAGACGTAGTCTTAAGGTTCCTTATGACATCTAGGTTCGAACCTCTCCAGTCAGCTTCCTTCAAGGATCTTACCCTCAAGACTGCTTTTCTCGTTTGCCTTGCAACAGCTAAGAGAGTCAGTGAGGTTCATGCCTTCAGCAAGAACATTGGTTTCACAACCGAATCTGCAACATGTTCTTTTCAGCTTGGATTCCTAGCAAAGAACGAGCTTCCTTCACGTCCTTGGCCTAGATCGTTCGAAATACCTAGCCTCTCCAACATGGTAGGTAACGAACTAGAGAGAGTTCTTTGCCCTGTCAGAGCTCTCAAATATTATCTGAAGAGGTCTAAACCTATTCGAGGACAGTCAGAAGCCTTATGGTGTGCCATCAAGAAACCCTCGAGACCCATGTCCAAGAATGGGCTTTCGTACTATATAAGGCTTCTGATCAGAGAAGCACATTCTCACTTTAAGGAGGAAGACCTTGCATTGCTGAAGGTAAGGACCCACGAAGTAAGAGCTGTAGCTACTTCGTTGGCCTTTAATAAAAACCGTTCTCTGCAGAGCATAATGGATGCAACCTATTGGAGGAGCAAGTCAGTGTTTGCATCATTTTATCTGAAAGATGTCCAGTCTCTTTACGAGAACTGCTACACCCTGGGACCATTCGTAGCAGAGAGTGCAGTAGTAGGTGAGGGCTCAGCCACTACATTCCCTTAATCCCATAACCTTTTTTAACCTTTCTCTTGAATGCTTTTATTGTTGTTTTTTATGGTTGTTACGGTAGGCTAAGAAGCCTTCCGCATCCTTGGATTTGGCGGGTGGTCTATTCATTCTTGAGAAGCGCCTGGGTTAAAGGTTTGGTAGAGGTCCTTTAGTAGGGGTTGCAACCCCGTGTACTTTGGCACCTTTGGGTTGATTCAGCCTCCAAGAGGAACGCTGCGCTCAGTAAGGAAGACGAACTTTAAATAAAGAGGCAGAGTAACTGTTCTATTCGACTTCCTTACCAGGTACTTATTATTTCATTGTTATTTGAGATAACTGTTATATGAAATATGGGATACTTAGCTATCCTTTAATCTTGTACACTGGTTTTCACCCACCTCCCTGGGTGTGAATCAGCTACATGATTATCGGGTAAGTTTAATATTGAAAAATGTTATTTTTATTAATAAAATAAATTTTTGAATATACTTACCCGATAATCATGATTTAATCGACCCTCCCTTTCCTCCCCAGAGAGAACCAGTGGACCGAGGAATAATTGAGGAGGTGTCAACAACAAATGATTGAGTACCTGGCCACAGGTGGCGCTGGTAAGTACACCCCCTTCTAGTATTGTGATAGCTGGCGTATCCCTCCATAGAATTCTGTCGGGCAACGGAGTTGACAGCTACATGATTATCGGGTAAGTATATTCAAAAATTTATTTTATTAATAAAAATAACATTTTTCAAATAACTCAAAATTTCTTTAAGCAAAAAAGTATATAACACTTTTAAAACAGAAAAATATATAGCTTTATGATAGCCTTATCCCTCTTAAAAGGTTAACTGTACAATTTTCTTTTTCGCAATAACTTGTAATTTCTGAAGACAAAAACATACATACGGTACTTGAGAAACATCAAAATAAAAACTATTTTTTCCCAATAACTGTGTAATTTCTGAAAACAGTATCATTCATACAGTACTTGAGAAACATCAAAATAAAGAGACTTATAATAGCAGCATTTTACTTCAATTTAGTAAAATTCTCCTTCACCCCCAAAAGTACGTGAAATGCTAATCTCTAAACACCACCCATAAATACATAGGGTAATACTTTTGATTAGATAACTGGAACGGTACAATTTACCTGAATCATAGGGTTAGATAACCTTTTTATCAATGAAATTCAGCTTTAGTCAAAACCACTGAATTACTGAAATTAAAAGATTTAATATTATCAAACAAAAAAATAAACTAGTTATTTCCCCAATATGTCAATGGTGTGTATGCGGATGATTTTTTTAAAAACCTCTTCTTGAACATCATTGATAAAATCTCAAACCAATCAAATTTAATTCTCTTTTACAATAACCATTAAAATTTAACTGCGCTTTACTACCCAACGCCTAATTATAGACAAGGAATGTATAGCAATTGCAATAGAAACAGCTTTTAAAGTAATTTGTATTTTTCCTGACTAAATAAACCAGTCCTTTAGTAGTACAACTTCATCGAAGCAGAAAGTGTACAGTAACTAACAAATCAAGTTTGTTAGGAAAAATGTTATTTTCATTAGTAAAATAAATTTTTGAATATACTTACCCGATGATCATATAGCTGTAAGCTCTGCTGCCCGACAGAAAAACCTACGGGCGGAATACGCCAGCGATCGCTATACAGGTGGGGGTGTACATCAACAGCGCCATCTGTCGAGTAGGTACTCAAGTACTCTATGTCAACACAGAACCAATTTTCTCCTCGGTCCACTGGGTCTCTATTGGGGAGGAAGGGTGGGTCCTTTAATTTATGATCATCGGGTAAGTATATTCAAAAATTTATTTTACTAATGAAAATAACATTTTTCAATATTAAACTTACCCGATGATCATATAGCTGATTCACACCCAGGGGGGTGGGTAGAGACCAGCATATATGTTAACATTAAGAGCTAAGTATTCCGTATTTCATTTTAGCAGTTATTCAAAATAACAAACATAAAATTAATAAGTACCTGGTAAGGAAGTCGACTTGAACAATTACTCTGCCTTTTTAAGTACGTCTTCCTTACTGAGCCTCGCGATCCTCACAGGATGCTGAGCGACTCCTAGGAGCTGAAGTATGAAGGGCTGCAACCCATACTAAAGGACCTCATCACAACCTCTAATCTAGGCGCTTCTCAAGAAAGAATTTGACCACCCGCCAAATCAACCAGGATGCGAAAGGCTTCTTAGCCTTCCGGACAACCCAAAAAACAACAATAAAAAGCATTTCAAGAGAAAGATTAAAAAAGGTTATGGGATTATGGGAATGTAGTGGCTGAGCCCTCACCCACTACTGCACTCGCTGCTACGAATGGTCCCAGGGTGTAGCAGTTCTCGTAAAGAGACTGGACATCTTTAAGGTAAAATGATGCGAACACTGACTTGCTTCTCCAATAGGTTGCATCCATTACACTCTGCAGAGATCTGTTTTGTTTGAAGGCCACTGAAGTTGCGACAGCTCTAACTTCATGTGTCCTTACCTTCAGCAAAGCATGGTCCTCCTCATTCAGATGGGAATGAGCTTCTCGAATTAAAAGTCTGATACAGTATAATAAGAAACTGCATTCTTCGACATTGGTAAAGAAGGTTTCTTAATAGCACACCATAAAGCTTCTGATTGTCCACGTAATGGCTTAGTCTGTTTCAAATAGTACTTAAGAGCTCTTACTGGGCACAGTACTCTTTCTTGTTCATTTCCAACCAAACTAGCAAGGCTTGGAATTTCGAACGATTTGGGCCAAGGACGAGAAGGAAGTTCGTTTTTGGCTAAAAAACCAAGCTGTAAGGAACATGTAGCAGTTTCAGATGTAAATCCAATGTTCCTGCTGAAGGCGTGTATCTCACTGACTCTTTTAGCTGTTGCTAAGCAGACGAGGAAAAGAGTTTTCAAAGTGAGATCTTTAAAAGAGGCTGATTGAAGTGGCTCGAACCTTGCTGACATAAGGAATCTTAGTACCACGTCTAAGTTCCAACCTGGTGTGGCCAACCGACGCTCCTTCGTGGTCTCAAAAGACTTAAGGAGGTCTTGTAGATCTTTGTTGTTGGACAGATCTAAGCCTCTGTGACGGAAGACTGCTGCCAACATGCTTCTGTAACCCTTGATCGTGGGAGCTGAAAGGGATCTTTCCTTCCTTAGGTATAACAGGCAGTCAGCTATCTGAGTTACAGAGGTACTGGTTGAGGATACTGATTTGGACTTGCACCAACTTCGGAAGACTTCCCACTTCGACTGGTAGACTTTGAGAGTGGATGTCCTCCTAGCTCTAGCAATCGCTCTGGCTGCCTCCTTCGAAAAGCCTCTAGCTCTCGAGAGTCTTTCGATAGTCTGAAGGCAGTCAGACGAAGAGCGTGGAGGCTTGGGTGTACCTTCTTTACATGCGGCTGACGCAGAAGGTCCACTCTTAGAGGAAGTGTTCTGGGAACGTCTACTAGCCATTGCAGTACCTCGGTGAACCATTCTCTCGCGGGCCAGAGGGGAGCAACCAACGTCAACCTTGTCCCTTCGTGAGAGGCGAACTTCTGCAGTACTCTGTTGACAATCTTGAACGGGGGGAACGCATAAAGGTCTAGATGGGACCAATCCAGAAGAAAGGCATCTATGTGAACAGCTGCTGGGTCCGGAATCGGTGAGCAATAATTTGGGAGCCTCTTGGTCATCGAGGTTGCAAACAGATCTATGGTGGGTTGGCCCCACAATGCCCATAGTTTGTTGCATACATTCTTGTGAAGGGTCCACTCTGTTGGGATGATTTGACCCTTCCGGCTGAGGCGGTCTGCCATGACATTCATGTCGCCTTGAATGAACCTCGTAACAAGGGATATGTTTCGATCTCTTGACCAGGTGAGGAGGTCCCTTGCGATCTCGTACAACTTCATCGAATGAGTCCCTCCTTGCTTGGAGATGTACGCCAGTGCTGTGGTGTTGTCGGAGTTCACCTCCACCACCTTGCCTAGAAGGAGGGACTTGAAGTTTCTCAAGGCCAGATGAACTGCCAGTAGCTCCTTGCAGTTGATGTGTAACTCGCTTTGAACCGCATTCCACGTGCCCGAGCATTCCCGACCGTCCAACGTCGCACCCCAGCCCGTGTCCGATGCGTCCGAGAAGAGAAGGTGGTCGGGGGTCTGAACAGCCAGTGGCAGACCCTCCCTGAGGAGAATGTTGTTCTTCCACCAAGTCAGTGACGACTTCATCTTCTCGGAAACAGGAACTGAGACCGCTTCTAGCGTCTTGTCCTTTCTCCAGTGAGCAGTTAAGTGAAATTGAAGGGGGCGAAGGTGAAGTCTCCCTAACGCGATGAACTGGTCCAGTGATGAAAGCGTCCCTATCAGACTCATCCACTGTCTGACAGAACACCGGTCCTTCTTCAGCATGGACTGGATGCATTCTTGGGCTTGATTGATTCTGGGGGCCGACGGAAAAGCCCGAAAAGCTTGACTCTGAATCTCCATTCCTAGGTAAACTATAGTTTGGGATGGGACGAGTTGGGACTTTTCTATATTGACCAGGAGACCCAATTCTTTGGTCAGATCTAGAGTCCACTGTAGATTCTCCAGACAGCGACGACTTGACGCAGCTCTTAAAAGCCAGTCGTCCAAATAGAGGGAGGCTCTGATGTTTGCTAAGTGCAGGAATTTGGCAATATTCCTCATCAGTTTGGTAAAAACTAGAGGTGCCGTGCTTAGGCAAAAGCACAGGGCTTGGAACTGGTAGACGACCTTCCCGAAAACGAACCTTAGAAAAGGTTGGGAATCTGGGTGGATGGGGACGTGAAAGTACGCGTCCTTTAGGTCTAACGAGACCATCCAGTCTTCCTTCCTGACCGATGCTAGAACCGACTTTGTCGTCTCCATGGTGAACGTCTGCTTTGTGACAAAGACATTCAGAGAACTGACGTCTAGCACCGGTCTCCACCCTCCTGTCTTCTTCGGCACTAAGAAGAGACGGTTGTAGAAGCCCGGGGATTGATGGTCCCGGACTATGACTACCGCTCCCTTTTGAAGTAAGAGAGACACCTCTTGCTGTAAAGCTAGCCTCTTTTCCTCCTCTCTGTACCTGGGAGAGAGGTTGATGGGAGTCGTTACTAGAGGGGGCTTGCGTAAGAATGGAATCTTGTACCCCTCTCTGAGTAACTTCACAGACTGTACGTCTGCGCCCCTGTTCTCCCAGGCCTGCCAGTAGTTCTTGAGCCTGGCTCCCACTGCTGTCTGAAGAGGATGGCAGTCAGACTCTGCCTCTAGAGGACTTGGAACCCTTCTTTTTGCTCCCACGTTGACTTCCGGCACGAGCACCTCCTCTGCTGGAGGCTCTGCCACGAAAGGGCGGGATGAACCTTGAAGCTGGCGTGTCATCCTAGGTCTAGGTACGGAGGGCAAAGGTGTGACTTTGCGTGCGGAAGACTTCACCAGGTCATGGGTGTCTTTCTGGATCAAGGAGGCAGCAATCTCCTTGTTCAACTCTTCAGGGAAGAGACACTTAGAGTGGAGCGAACATCAGCTCCGACTTTTGACATGGGGTGACTCCAGCTGATAAGAAGGAGCAAAGGTGATCTCGCTTCTTGAGTACCCCAGACACGAAAGAAGCCGCAAGCTCACTAGAACCATCCCGAATGGCTTTGTCCATGCAGGACATGATGAGCATGGAAGTTTCCTTATCCGAAGGGGAGGTCTTCCTGCTCAATGCTCCCAAACACCAGTCCAGGAAGTTAAAGACCTCGAAAGCGCGGAAAACTCCCTTCAAAAGATGGGCCATGTCCGAAGGGGTCCAGCAAATCTTGGAGCGTCTCATAGCCAGCCTGCGGGGAGAGTCTACTAGACTTGAGAAGTCGCCCTGGGCAGAGGCAGGAACTCCCAAGCCGAGAACTTCTCCCGTGGCATACCAGACGCTAGATCTGGAAGCAAGCTTGACCGGGGGAAACATGAAGGAAGTCTTTCCCAACTGTTTCTTAGACTGCAACCACTCTCCCAGTACCCTTAAAGCTCTCTTGGACGAGCGAGCGAGTACGAGCTTCGTAAAGGCAGGAGCTGCTGACTGCATGCCTAAAGCGAACTCAGAGGGAGGTGAGCGTGGTGCTGCAGACACAAACTGGTCTGGATACAAATCCTTAAAGAGCGCAAGCACTTTCCTAAAGTCTAAGGAGGGAGGCGTGGTCTTGGGTTCTTCGATGTCCGAGTGTTGGTCGTCAAGATGTGCAGCTTCGTCATCATCAGAGATACCATCGTCTGAATGTTGAGGAGGAAGAGGCAACGGAGTGGGCTGGACGGCTGAGTCCGGCAGCACGGGTGCATGCGTGGCTGCACTGGACCCAACATCATGCCACTGTTGGTCAGTCTGAGAACTGGCAACAACCAAAGCTGGGTGGGTGCGCAAGGAGTCTACTGCCGACTGTGGAAGGGTAGCGGAGACCACCGTGGGTTGAGGAGGCTGACGCACCGCGTCAAAACACGGCAGCCTAACTCCACCCTCCTGTTGTTGTGGTAGCTCACGCACGGCAACGGAGTGCTCCGTGCGTCTGTGAGCGTCAGCATGCGTCTGGCAGGGTCGACTGCGCATGGGTGGAGGAGCTCTCACAGCCGGAGTGTGGGAGCAGGCAGCCGCAGCGTCTGCTGGGCGCACAACCGTGGCAGGTTGTAGGAAAACGGGTGCATCGTCAACCTTCTCCGCAGTCGGAGTGTGGGAGCAGGCAGCCTCAGCGTCAGCTGGGCGCACAACCGTGGCAGGTTGTAGGCTAACGGGTGCAGCGTCAACCTTCTCCGCACGAAACTCCTGCATAACCGCAGCTAACTGAGTCTGCATAGACTGCAGTAAAGACCACTTAGGGTCTACAAAAGCGGCAACAGACGGAGCTACTGTCCGTTGTGACTGAAGGTCTAAAACAGCGGGTGCGGCAACAGACGGAGTTACTGCCTGTTGCGGTACCACTTTGCCTCTCTTGGGAGGTGTGCAGTCGTCGGATGACTGCAGCGAGTCCGAACTGACCCAGTGGCTACACCTGGGCCGTTGGACTAGCTCGGAAGGGACCTTACGTTTAAGAGGCCGTGAGACCTTGGTCCATCGTTTCTGTCTAGAAACCTCTTCCGCAGACGAGGAATAAATGGGCTCACTCGCCTTCTTGTGGGTGGGACGATCTCGGAAAGATACGTCCGAAACCACGGAGGGTACGTCTGTACGCTGATTAAAGCCTGTCGAACCCTTTGGTCGTACGACATTGCTTCTCCCCTGGGCTTGGGAGCTTGCAAGAGGTCCCGGACTGGGAGGACGACAGGCACGTACAGACGCACCCTCATGCGTAACACTGACACTTTTCACTGCACTGACACTCACTTCACTTCCCACTGCACTTTTACCTTTCAACTCTCTGACATCAGCCATGAGTTGATTGTGGTCATTCGCCAATGACTCGACTTTCTCACCTAGAGCCTGAATGGCACGCATCATATCTGCCATTGAAGGTTGATGAGAGCTAGCAGGGGGGTCGGGTGCAACCACTACAGGGGAAGGAATAGGTTGAGGGGCATGGGGAGAGGAAAAATCAATTGAGCGAGACGAACTCCTCCTGATCCTATCCTTCTCTAGCCTACGTGCATATTTCAGGAATTCTTGAAACCCGAATTCCGAAAGCCCAGCGCATTCCTCACATCGATCTTCCAATTGACAGGCTTTACCCCTACAATTGGAACAAACGGTGGGCGGATCGATAGAGGCCTTCGGAAGACGCCTTGAACAGTCCCTAGCGCTACATTTCCTGTACTTGGGGACTTGAGAAGGGTCAGACATCTTGAATTAGTCAAAGGGGGGAATTCAAAATCTATCCAAGTCGTCAACAATTAATCCAAATCCAAAAAAGAATGCAAGAAAGTATTGAAGATAACTTCTGCACAGCGATAGCTAATAACTAGAGAGAATACTTCACCAAATAACGTGAAAATCAATCCAGAAAAACAAGAGCGTATTCAGTAGGTCTTGCCGGTGACACGACAGAGAGAAAATTGGTTCTGTGTTGACATAGAGTACTTGAGTACCTACTCGACAGATGGCGCTGTTGATGTACACCCCCACCTGTATACGATCGCTGGCGTATTCCGCCCGTAGGTTTTTCTGTCGGGCAGCAGAGCTGACAGCTATATGATCATCGGGTAAGTTTAATATTGAAAAAATACACATTACTTAAAAAATTTGAGATTTATTTCTTCAACGCATACAAATTACAATCTTAACACTTTTAACCCCAAAGGACGTACTGGTACGTTTCACAAAAGCCATCCCTTTACCCCCATGGACGTACCGGTACGTCCTTGCGAAAAATTGCTATAAATTTTTTTTTTTTTCATATTTCTGATATTTTTTTTTAAAAATTCAGGCATTTTCCAAGAGAATGAGACCAACCTGACCTCTCTATGACAAAAATTAAGGCTGTTAGAGCAATTTAAAAAAAATATACTGCAAAATGTGCTGGGGAAAAAATAACCCCTTGGGGGTTAAGGGTTGGAAATTTCCTAAGAGCCCGGGGGTAAAAGGGTTAACGAGACTCTTCCTTAAGAGGAAATCACCATGAACTAAAATCTGGTTGGTTAAACTTTCCTTGGAAATGTCAGACCACCTGGCTCTTGTATAGGAGCATAGGTGACTACTCCTACCAACCTCCTATCAGTCTCAGTTTGGAGAGGACACAGAAGTTAGAATAGGTCCATACAAAGTAAAATTAGTAACCTGTCACAGGAGAACCTATATTCTTGTGCAGAGTATGTTCATCCAAATATATATTAAGCATGAAAAATGGGTTTGTATGCCTTCTATTTATCCTTCCCCTCATTTAGTAGATGGGGGAGAGACTGCTTAAATATGGTCTAAAATCAAAGATTACGGTTATGAAGCTTATCTGTATCTAGGATCCAGTCCAGCAAATAACAGCCATGCCTACTGCAGCCACAAGGGAGGGGGGAAAGAAAGAAGAGTAGAAAGCCAGTCATTGTAACTTGAATTCTAGGCTTATGTCGAAACCGCTATCTTACACGAGATGCTTCTTGTGCCTTGAGAGAGCTGGGCCGGCTACACATGAGTACAGGCATCTAGAGACTTATGGCTATGACCCATGGGTAGTACGAGGTGAAAGTTGTCTAGCGTTTTCTGTCATACCATCAAAACCCACTAACTGGTTCTTCTTTAAAGCTAGAGTGGAGATGCTAAATCTTCATGAGCCCTTGCCCGAGATGGCCATTGTGATACCATTGGCATGTCCAATGGTATCACAAAGCCAGAACAAAACATCGTCCTTGGGCAGGTCTCTTGGTCCCACTGGTCTCTCTCTTCCCAGTGCTCAGGCCTGAAGCACCAAGTCCTCTTTATGCAGTGCCACAGAGTCCTCTCGAGCCAGAAGCAAGTCACCCCAATGACCGCTGGACACATCTTGTAGCGAAGAGATGGAGAAGGATTATCTGGGTACTGTCGACCGCTGGGCTTTTGCCATTTGTCATGAACTCGGGGGAAAAAAGTAAAGATTAGACCTCATTCCATTCTCTGAATGATTAGCTATATACCAGATGCCATATAGCTTGCCTACTCCCTTTGGCAACACCCAAGGCTAGCAGAAAGACTGTCTTGAGTGTCTAATCTCCATCTCAATAACTCATATGGGGCACTAACAAGAGATTCAAGGAGTCTGGTAACATCCAACTCCAGGGACCTTGAGATCCTGGGGTGGCAAAGACTGCTCAAAGTTTCTCATGTGCATATAAAGTTTCCACTGGGCAGAAAGGTCCAAGATCTTTAGTTTGAAGACCTAGCAGAAGGCCAAGTGATAGCCTTTCATCACAGAGGCCGAGAGGAGTTTTAACTAGCGAGGGTATTAGAGAAAACCAGAGAACACACGCTATCATTTGAAAAGAGGCTCAACCAGAGAAGTAGCCCTTCTAAGACACCTATTGCATAAGATGGGCCACTTCCTCTGGTAGACAGTTTCAGAGGACCTTTCCAGGTATCCAGGCATCCGCGCAATGCCTTGCAAAAAACCTCTCGCACCGAGATGCTGGATAGTCACCATACACAAAGTACAAGAGGAACCTCTGCTCTGTGGGGCTGACAGAAGAGGGGGCCATAGGGGTAGTTCTTTCAGCACCTTGACCAGAATCAGATCCGGATACCAACTGACAAGCAGCCAATTGTGACCCACCAAGGTTATCCTGAGACCTTATGTCATCAAAAACCAGTTAATTACTTAGCCCATAAGTATAAGAGAAGCAAGGCTCAAGTGTCCACATTGTCCCAAGGATAAAAGGCATCCTTGAACACCACCCAAGGGTCTGTGTGATTAACAGTTCAGTCAACGGTGATCTCCATGAATCTAGAAGCCTTTCCGCCACGCATGGATGTAGGAACTACTCTGAACCCCCCAAAATGGTCCCTGCAACTGAGCATTGTCCGCTAGAACATTCCTCATGGATGGAATGATCCTCACAAGATCTCTTACAGTGTTGTTCACTGCTCACATATGGACCAGCTTTATCAACTCCTCAAGACTGTCCGAGACAGTCCCTCCTTGCCTGTTAATGTAAGCGACAGCTGTAGTGTTCTCACTCAATAATATCGAGCACCCTATCAAATTGTTCACAAGCTTGTTGAGGTAGGAATACTGCTCGCAATTCTACACCCAAGGCATCTTGATTACATAGGTGTGCTCCACCTATCCTTAGATGCGTTCAAGAAAAGAAGCATCTCTGGAACTTAAGGAATTGAATGGATCTCCCCTGGAGAGGTTGTGTGCGTAATAGCATGCTCATATACTTCTCCCTCTGCTTGAGCACAGGACTACTTTACCCAATTGATCGCAATCCTCAGACTAAGTAAAGCAGTCTGTCTCAACCCTGTAGTAACCACTTCTTAGCAGAGGCCAGGATCAGCCAGTCACCGAAACATCAAAAGACACCCGGTTTGAGTGGACCCAACCCGAGACCAGAGCAAATACTCTTTTAAACGTTTGGGGAGCAGTGGACAGTGTGAAGCACAGAGCTTTGAACTAGTACACTACTCCATTTGAAGACAAAGCCGAGGTATTTTCCACCGAACTTATAAAAGGGCACTAAAACTGTCGCCTTCGGGTCCACCGAGTGCACGGTCTTCCTTTCTGATGGCAGACTGCATGGTACTTCCTATCCACATGGTAAACATGGTATGATAAACTTGTTCAGTGGAATGTAGTCAAAAACTAGTTTCCAACCTCCAATCTACTTCTCCACCTGGATGAGTCTTTCTCCAACAGGAAAAGCAGATTATAGAAACTAAGAAAACCTTCTCAAATGACTTAGAGGGGGGATCTTTTCCTCCATCGCTTCCACCTCTTGCCAACAAGGCCAGGGCTTTCAGATATCTCGGAGAGTAACTTTGGAACGCCAACAGAGCGAGACCGTAAGGAGTTTAATGTTCCGCAAAGGGTAGACTGTGTTCGTTCCAAAGGACTTCGGATCACCAACTGCTCCACTCCATGTCACTACCAAGTTTCCTAATGGCATGATAGGCATTGCCCCAACTCGTATCAGTTTGAGTTGACTTAAGAGTCCCCTTCCTCCCTTCTTACCTCTACCACCCTTCTTGAATGGGCCAGGTTAGGCGTGAAAGAAGAATATTGTCTGCTCCTTTCTTAGAAGCAGCAACAGCCAGAGGTCCTGATCTGCTTTTGGAGAGTAACTATATGATGGATAAGTCATGGCTAGCCTTCCTCCACTTCATCACTACCTTCACATCCCTCTAAAGAATGAGGACAGAAGCATCCAGCTCCAGGTCATTCCTCAAAGCCGATGTTTCCTCATTAAATTTGCCTGGAGAATCAAAGCAACAGCATCCTTCCTTTTCAGACCCACTTACCTCACTGGTTCATCAACTAGTTCACCGTGAAGGTCACTACAACACCAGACTGAACCAATTTACTGTATTTCAACATCTAAGGATTTTACAATCATGGGAAAGTAGACTACTTGGGACCACTGTTTGATTTAGGATGCCACCTGGAGGCTGGCTATTGCAGAGGTTTTCACGGCAGCAGATTAAAGAGCAGAGAAGACAGAGTGCCATCAGTCTCAAGTCTATCCACAAGCAACCCCGTTGTTAATGCAGCCACTGAGGGCTTGATGCGAAGAGGGAAAGGGCTCATATTTGAGAGAGCAGGAGACAGGATCCAATTCTACTGGCTAACCCACAGCAAATTCTATGGGTAGGAGAGCTGGGAATTCACCCGGTAAAAGGCCCAGCTAGCAAGTTCAAACCATGACAACATTAAGAAGGTCATAGACTCTTGGGAAGTGGCTAAGTGCCAATCAATGAACCTTGAGCCCCCCTTTCACAAGAGCCAAGGTACTCTCCAAGTTCACTGCACTCATGGACGAGTGCAAGAACATTGACAAACAAACACTCTCTCCTAGGATTCTCGGGCAGCACTGAACTAGAACAGAGTGCCATTGGGAAGTCAAAATCTCTAGACTCTTCCTTCCTCGCAAGGGAATAAGACTCGACATGCACCTCTGCAGACCATTCTTTCCTCCCAGAGTATACACGATCCAGAACGAGAACAATGATCAAATTCTCCTTCAGAAGCAGGATTGCTTTAAGCCCTCATGTCCCCCCAATGACTGCAGTAGTACCCTGTCCTTATACTGTTGTCTAAAAAGAGTGGTATCAGGCAACATAAGCCTGATATGCTAGAATCCGTCATCTGGTGGTGGGGAGTCTTTCCGCCAATAGCGCTCATGCGATGGGGCCTTGTAGGGCCCTTAGATTACCAAGATTGGTCCAGGGTTGTTATCCGTTTTCATTCCCAATTGCACGAACTAGTGAATTGGCAACTCAGGGAAAGAGTAAGGGACAGGTGATCTCTTTAACAATCACAATTGGATTGCTCATCACAATGATTGATCTTGCAGTCCACTATCCCGCAGAGATCTATCACTTGGAGACCAAGGATTGTATTTCTAGTGGCGAGGAGAAATGATACAATTGAAGTGGCGAGGAAAAATAAAGGCTGTTGTAATCATCTAAAAACTTGTGTATAAATACTTAGATGCTGTTAATTGGTAAAAAAATCCAGGTAATGATCAAGTCACTACATCAACAGAACAGCTGCCAAAAGCTATTGCAAATAATGCATGCACGCAGTTACCCACAACACAAAATATTGCAAAGAAAGTGAAATTGTGTTCACCATTTTATTAGAGTAATATTTAAGATTTTATGCTCCAGCCTCCATTAGTCATGAAAATATTGAGAAAAATGCCAACACTTCAATTTTTTAAACCAACTCTCAATTTCACTAGAAACCAAAGTATTCTACGTGGTTAACCCTTTTAACCCCAGGCTAATTGGAACTTTCCAACCTTTAACCCCCAGGGGTTATTTTTTTTCAAGCACATATTGCAGTATATTTTTTTTAAATTGCTCTAACAGCCTTAATTTTTGTCATAGAGAGGTCAGGTTGGTCTCATTCTCTTGGAAAATGCCTGAAGTTTCTCAAAAAATTATCAAAAATATGCAAAAAAATGTAAATGGAAGTTTTTTGCAAGGACGTACCGGTACGTCCATGTGGGTAAAGGGATGAGTTTTGTGAAACGTTCCAGTACGTCCTTTGGGGGTAAAAGGGTTAATAACATACTTCAATTTCTAGCAAAATTGAACTTTGCTATGAGAAATGGACAAGTGCTGGCTATTTCTGTATGACTAATGGGGGCTGGAGAATAACAACTTACGTATCGATCAATTAAAAGTCAAAACCTTTTTTTACTTTAGATAAGATAAATTGTGGATTACTATAGTTTTTGGCATTCGCCTTTATCATACTTTTATTAGTATGATTTGATCATTACTTAGCATTTACATCCAATTGAGCTTCCAAATATTTATGCAAAAAGTCCAGAATGATATTTTAAAAGCCATCTTTTTTCCATCCTCCCAATCAGTTCTAGCACCCCTACTGTCACAAGAAAATTTCTCCAAAATTAAAATTCAATCTACATCAAAAATTTTGTAATTTCATAGATTTTGGAAATTTAATAGTTTCAAATACTTCCCATTAAGTATATAGCTATCGTTGATCATATCAAAGACCAATGTATCACCGAAATAACGACCAATGTTTGGTGTGCGACGCACATCCATGCACCACTTGCCAAATCAGAACAACAGCAAGATGTCCAATTGCGAGCGAAGCGAGTAACGGCGGTGCAAAAATCATTTAAGTGATGCAATATAAGTTACAGGTATTCATAATACTTCAAATTCACGCCACTTTAATGAATCGTATAATTTTTCCAAATACTATAGTTACCTGGTGTTTATGTACTTCAGACTACAATTGCTGTAAATCAGTCATTTTTTGGCATTTCATCATTCAAAAACACACTTTTCCCATTGTTAACTGTCATAACTGTGTTTTTACATTAGGGGGGGTTAGGAAAATTCAAATAGATGGTTTTCCCCCCCCCAATGTTTGTAGTCAGATGGGTAAAACACAAGACAACGAGTACTAAATATGTTTGGTTAAGTACAGTATTAAAAAAAAATTTAAAGCATCATATAATTACCAATATACAGTTCATCACACATGAGTCTATGGTCCAAATACCTCACATTACAGGACTAAACAAGAACTGCTAGATCCAACTAATTAGTTTGTCAAACTTTAAAAGGTACTTGGGAAGAGCAATACACTGAAGAAACCATATCCATATTCATTGCAAACCAAACTATTATTCTATGTAACAGAGTAATGTAAAATAGAAAAATTCTTGGTATAATATTGGACTGATATACCAGTAAACCTCGAACACAAAGTTAAACATAAAATGGATTTTGACTTAGGAAAAATCTATTTAAGGGCGAGATAGCCATGTCAGGTATCACAGGGTTCTAAACCCCCGGAACTACTATCCTAAGATATCGTGTATAATAAGGGACGTATCCGTAGATAACCATAGATAATACCGATATCTGCACCCCTTACAGACTTAAGATATCGTGTATAATAAGGGACGTATCCGTAGATAACCATAGATAATACCGATATCTGCACCCCTTACAGACTTAAGATATCGTGTATAATAAGGGACGTATCCGTAGATAACCATAGATAATACCGATATCTGCACCCCTTACAGACTTAACCCAGTCTAGGAATCTAGGGAGAAGGATAGTTGAGGAGCACTATACCCAATGCCTTGATTACATGAAAAAAGAGAAATGCTTAATCAATAGATAGAACTGTTCAAGACTGTCATGAAAATAATACCACACGTACAACTAGCCTTGCATTGCCTAGACTAGCCCAGCCTAACCTGTCCTACCCTAAACTACTAACACTTGCCTGGAGACGAGAAAAGTTGATCAATTGTCCCTATGGCTAAAATAAACACATCCATCAATAATCATATAACACAAATGAGAATTATAGCACTGAATTAAATAACTTACATATAACTCGATTCAATGGATTCCCTTGGAGAAAACAGTTTAAAAAATAACTTGTAATTCGACGTTTCGCAAATTCACTGGCCGACCAAGGAGTTTGGAGGTGGGTAAAATTGATTTCGAAGAAACCTGCATTTCCAAACTCCATGGTTTTATTTCGATTTTTCAACCAAAATTACATTAAATTGTTGATATTCAAATTAGAAAATTATTTGGAATCAGTATATTATAGAAAGATGATACATAAATAGATTTTCTTTTAGGAAATTATTAATGGTTAAATTTCGATTTTTCAACCAAAATTCGATTAAATAGTTGATATACATCTTCCAAAAATTATTTGGAATCAGTAGACTATATTATAAAAACATGAAACTTAAATAGATTTTTTTTTTAGGAAATTATTAAGTTACTCCAGATCAAAATTCAATTGTTTTCTTGAATATATTTTAATGGATGTGTTGGGAATTTATAAATTTGGTTATTATAACTGACGTCGGGTCCTGGAAGACCATTCATAGTTAGCTTTTTCCCCCAGCAGAGTTGAAAATGGATGCTGAAACATAGTCTCTCTCTCTCTCTCTCTCTCTCTCTCTCTCTCTCTCTCTCTCTCTCTCTCTCTCTCTCTCTCTCTCTCGATAATCTTAAAATCCCAGGATTTGCGGTTGAGGCTGTGACTGGATTTACCCACCAGAAACAATGGCCTAATAAAACACAGTTGATTTTATCAGTAAGATTTAGGTTGTAATTAATAATGATGATAGGAGTAAAGTAATAATTATTTAATCAGAATTATGAAAAAATAGTTTTGTTCTCGTTTTTAATTTCCTTAAAAATATAATCTCTTTTCTCTGGGTAAATTTTAACTCTAGACCTATGTTAGATTTACTGCGATTGTAATATCATTTATTTCATTTATAGAATTTCTATAATGATTCTAAAGGTTTTTCACATGATAAAAATGATTTGAAAATTCAAACTAATAATATAGTTAGTTATTTTACTGTATAAGACGTTAGACCTATGTCTAAATCAAATCGCATTTGGTGACATTTAAATTCATTTTAAAGTTTCTTGTTACAATTACAGATGTTTTTATTCACATTATTATTGAAATTTATAGTTTTACATATTGATTTTAATGGTTAAACCATAATTCATTTAATAATTTCCTACTATCAAACAAGCCACTGATGGATATACCCTTTTCACATACGTCATATAACCAATCTTGTATCCAAGAGAGGGTGAAATATGTTTAGCCAAATATATATCCCCAGTGATTAAAACTTACAGATAAATATATTTCTATAATTAATAAACCAATTACTTAACATGATAGACACATTAGACGTATAATCTATAACGGATAACGTTATATAACTTGAAATTTATAATCGTTTTGAATAACGACTTATAGTTTTATAGTTTTATGAAGCTAGTATGGAATAAATCATTGGTGGATCAGCGGTACTATCGCTCTTCTAGAAGCAGTTACAGTTGCGGTAAGCATTTTATCTATACGGGTGACAGACTTTTTAATTTGATTTTATCGATAAGCAACAGGAAATGTCAGTCGGTGCTAATCTAATCACATTTTGACTCAACTATACGAAGGTGAACTTGTTGGTAATCTAGGTTTTGTGAGAGAGAGAGAGAGAGAGAGAGAGAGAGAGAGAGAGAGAGAGAGAGAGAGAGAGAGAGAGAGAGAGAGAGAGAGAGAGAGAGAGATGCATAATACATGTATATTTATAGCCCACTTCAACTTTATCTCTATGCAGGTATCCAACGCTCTCTCTCTCTCTCTCTCTCTCTCTCTCTCTCTCTCTCTCTCTCTCTCTCTCTCTCTCTCTCTCTCTCTCTCTCTCTCTCTCTCTCTCTCTCTCTCTCTCTCTCTCTCTCTCTGCTGATGAAATAATGCAATCTTTGTATCAATATGATAGTATGAGATATTACTCATATAGATATTAAGTTTTAAAATAAAAAGAATACACACACACACACACACACATATATATATATATATATATATATATATATATATATATATATATATATATATATATATATATATCATTTATGGACTACTAGAAAGCATTTAATTCTGTCAAAACTTCAGCAATAATGAAAACCCTTTCAAAAACAAGGAATAGATGAATCTTATGTCAGAATACTTGAAGATATCTATGCGGGAAGTACAGCAATATTAAACTACATAAAGAAACTTAGAAAATCCCAATTGA
The DNA here is from genome assembly GCF_036898095.1 of Palaemon carinicauda. Lineage (NCBI taxonomy): Eukaryota > Metazoa > Arthropoda > Malacostraca > Decapoda > Palaemonidae > Palaemon > Palaemon carinicauda. Next base: position 161,772 of record NW_027172192.1, on the reverse strand, counting down.
GAAAAGAGTTAGACAGGGAGACCCCATCTCTCCTAAATTATTCAGTGTACCTAGAAGAAGATTTTAAGAATGTAGATATTGAAAATGTAGATTTTAACATTAATGGGGGATATCTTAACAACTTAGGATTTGCAGATGATATAGTTAGTGAATCATGTGAGGAATTGCAAATGATGATAGAAAATTTGAATAGAAGAATTGTAGGTCTGAAAATGAATATGAGTAAAACTAAGATAATGTTCAATGACAATTCAGAGATAACAAATAAGGGTTATGGACGACCCTCAAGAGATTGTTTAAATGAATATACGTACTTAGGACACACAGTAAGTGCTTCCCCAGGACACAAGACCAAAATTAAAAGAAGGATAAGCATGGGATGGAGAGCTTTTTGTAAACAAAATGAGATTATGCAAATTAAAATGCCCCTCTCTCTAAAAACGAAAGTATTTAATCTGAGGGTCCTACCAGTATTAACTTATGCATCAGAAACTTGGAGAGTTACTAAAGCATTAGAACATAAGCTAGTTACAACTCGAATAACTATGGAGAGAATAATGATGGGAATAACACTAAGAGACTAGAAAAGGAGCAACATGGATATGAGAGCAAACTAAAGTAGAGGATATTCTAACAACTCGTAAGAAAAAGAAATGGACATGGGCAGGACATATAACGAGAGTGACAGACAATAGATGGACATTAAGAATAACAGAATAGGTCCCTAGAAATTGCAAAAGAAGCAGGGTAAGGAAGAAAAGACAAGGGATTGGCGAGCTAAGAAAGTTTGTGGACATAGAATGGCAAAGAAAGACTGTAAACAGACGAGAGTGGAAGTAAATGTCTGAATGTCTGAGGCCTTTGTTTTGCAGTGGACTAGTAACGGCTGATAATGATATATATGTATATATATATATATATATATATATATATATATATATATATATATATATATGCATACATATATATATCATCATCATCACCATCTCCTCCTACGCCTATTGACGCAAAGGGCCTCGGTTAGATTTCACCAGTCGTCTCTATCTCGAGCTGTTAATTCGACATTTCTCCATTCATCATCTCCTACTTCGTACTTCATAATCCACAACCATGTAGGTCTGTGTCTCCCAACTCTTCTATTGCCTTGTGTATACCATCTTTTCCCCCGAAGAATATAGTTACAAATAACATTAAATTTCCTAGTTTCAACGAACGACAAAGCGTTATTCATTCCTTAAGTAAAAAGGTGGACAACAAACTCATCATTTAACCGGATAAAGCCTCTCCAAACACTCATAACTTTTGCGCATTCCAATACGATATGTCACATCTTATCGAAGCGAGCATATCAACGGTCAACCAATAGTATAACTCGATGTGTCCGGTGGCCTGCCTACCCCCAGAGGGCCCTAACACCCCTGTGGCCTGCCTTACCTTGCCTCCACCTACGGCTGATAAGACTCTGGTATAAATACAGGCCGGGTTGCCAGCCTACCTTTGCAGGTTCAACTCCCAAAAGAGGTCCTTGGTGTCAGGTTGTGTTGGAAGTCCTTTAAAAAAAAGCAAAAATGGTAAGTTATGATTTATTTATATTGATTTTGAGATAAATTGATATAAATTGTTGTGAGAAATATTAATTCTAGTGTTTAAGTTGAACAGAATTCGATAAACCTTAAAATACATTATAGTATTTTCTATTTTGTTTATCAAATATATTAAAATTGGTAAAAAACGTTTGATAAATAGTCATGAGACTAAATCTAGTATTTTAAAAAGAATATAATAGTTATTGATTAATCTTCCTCCTATGTCCCGAAGTCATCTCTCTGGCTGTCAGTCTTTTGTTTCATTCAAAAACTTAAATAAAAGACAATTTTAAATACCCAATGAACTTTTTCAACTTCGATAAAAAATAATTAGATTATGAAATATATCAAAATAGTCTTTTTTATATAAGTATAGTGATGATTTTCAACTTAAACTTAAAACCAAAATAAATATTTGCAATCAAAATATTAGATTTTATACTTAACCCTTTATTGCCCCTTATAGATTCAGGAACTCACATAAAAGTTTTTATGTATTATCTCTATTTAAGACATTACTAACTTGCATAATGTTATCTAAACTATCGAAGAAACATAAAACTATTTTCTTTCGAGACCAGAAATTATTTACCGATGATTCGGCATAATATCGCGAGCTTAGATTTATGCGTTACGTGCCGGCATGCGTTTACGTACCAGAACTTATCGCGTTACCATTTTTTCCGTTCAGGTGATGCCAACTATTGCCCCTGCCCCTTCATTCAATCCTGAGAAGGATGCTGAAGCCCTCAAGAAAGCCATGAAGGGCTTGGGCACAGATGAGAAGACCATAATCAACATCCTCACGAACAGGACCTCCTCGCAGAGACAGGCGATCCTGCGCGTGTATAACGAGGACAGGGTGAGTTCTAGATGCGCTAAGCCTAAGGTAGTTGTAGCTTATTTGAAGTATCCTGACTAGAAATCGTGTCCCATTCAAGATTTGTAGGTTCTTGAAGTGTCTGCAACCTAACTATCCTTGTGAGCTATAGATGGGGAGTTGCGGGAACATATAGGTCTACTTGTTGAATCATCAGCAGCCATTGCCTGGCCCTCACTGAGTGGCGAGGTACCTTGGACACTGATCATATGTATATATGGTCAGATTTTAGTTGCATTGCCCTGCTAGGGCACTGTCAGTGTCCCTTGCCCCTGCCGCTAACGAGCGACCTTTGAAATAAAATTGGCATCAGCAATATTGTTGCCAGAATAAGTTCTACAACTAGTTGCTCATGTAAGGTTGTTAGAACGTTTAGATTAATGTAATTCCTTCAATTTACTTATAGCACAATCATTGGCCATTAAGAGGCTGAAGGATTATACTGTAGCTTGCTTCAGTTTTCTCTTAATAACACTAATGTATAATTATTTACTATATGTATCGACTAAAGCTATTTGATTTCAGGAAGTCTTCATAAACCTGCAAGTTTCTTCTAGATAAATAGGATAGTGCCACAAACTCTCTAGCACTTTGTTTGCAGGTGTACTTAGTTGTAATAATCTTAGTAATAATACTGATAAAAGTGCTTCTTTCTCTATCACTCACTGAAGGATAGTTTACACCAACTTCAACAACTAGCTTTAAGAATCTGTTGGCCTTCGAAGTCTCATTATGAGCCTTTATATGTACAACTCTAACCGGACTCCTAAAACCTCTACGTAATCCCTCAACATTCCAGGACTTGATCAAAGACCTGAAGAAGGACCTGAGCGGGAAATTTGAAGACCTCGTGATTGCCATGATGACACCCATGGACAGGTACCTCGCAATGGAGCTGCACCGCGCCATGGACGGTGCCGGTACGGACGAAGACGTTCTCATTGAAATCCTCTGCACGAGGGACAATGCCTCCCTTAGGTAAATAAATGAAGGAGTCTGATGCTCTTTTCGAAGCTTATTGGGGCCTTAGTTACAACTGGGCCTGTGTATGATTGGCTTGATAACGGTTAAACCCCGACAGACTTAACATGATTCCAGGGTCGTTTATATGCATTTGTCAGAGGTCCGCTGTTAATTAATCTATCTTCCCATCGTAATATTCTAGCTTGATAGGGAGTCATGAATAGTAAAATACTGGTATCTTAGTTTGAATACTATGTAAGCTACTTTTTTCATCTTATAGATTACTTACAGGGGATTAAAGCTTGCCTATGAAATGTGGCAATGCTATAAAATATGCCACATGTATTAGATTTTCATTATTTAATATTGAAGGCAATAAATGGGGGTAGAGAAATATGGCAGCAACTCTATTCTCTGTTGTGGATGGACTTAACACATGGACATTTACTATTTAGTCTCTTTCTCTCTCTCTCTGATTTATCTTACTAGACATATTATTACTCCCTCGCTTCAGGGAAATTTCCAAAGCTTATGAAGACGTCTACGGCCAGAGTCTCTACCTAGCCATCAAGAAGGAGACCTCGAGCGATTTTGAAAAACTCCTTCTGGATCTGTGCCGTTGCGACAGAGCCGAAGGCTCGGCAGACAAAGAAATGGCACCATCTTTTGTCAAAAAACTTTATAAAGCTGGTAAGTTTTTCTCCTTTTTATAGTTTGAAGCCTGTCAGCGCAAGGAATTAATTTAAATGATTTGCCTAAGGTTTGAAAATAATGGGATTAAAACAAATAAAATAAATAACAAAATATAAATCACATTAATAACAGTTAAAGTATGAAACGAGATTTGTATTGATGTGGATGATGAAAAAGTAGAAGCACTATTTTATGAACTTCAGAAGCCTTTATAACAGCACCTCCCAAACTCAAGTACTGTGTGATGCACAGACACGATTCTTCTTTCCTTTTTATCACAGGAGAAGGAAGGAGGGGAGCCGATGAGGACGAAATCCGCAGGATCCTGGCCAACTGTTCTTTTGAAACCCTGCGGCATGTTTTCGACCTCTACCGGAAGGAGAACGGAAAGACCTTTGGCGAGGTCATCGACAAAGAACTTGAGGGTGACTTCAGAAGGGGCATGTTGGCTGTTTGTAAGTATTAATGTATGGATAAGTAATTAACCAGGGTTTGTAAGGTATATCTTGATGAGGAAAGGTTCCAAAAGGAGGGGTAATTGGGAGAATTTTTCCCACTACAATATACGAAGATATTGATATACGCATCCACCAATTGTAACCTAATGGGTGCTGTGTAGCTATATCTGTTGAAGTGATGGGGCAAGAACACATTTTCTAACAATGCAGGAGTCAACATTTTTATGAATGAAGTTCTGTCGAAGTTGATACCAGGGAAGAGAATTTGAAGCTTTTATCAATAATGTCCAGATGGCATAACTACCACGAAAGTGGAACTAAACTTATCAATAAACTTTCAGAAAAGTCTTTACCAGTAAAACCAAAATTAAGTTTTTATCAAAGATAATTGAACTTTAGTGTCAAAATACAGGTTACCGCACAGCAATTGCAAGGGATACAAACGAGAAAAAAATTCCACTGACAAAAGTGAAGTTTGGTTAAGCTAGGCTGAGTTTTTGAATATGTATTCAGCATAGGCTTTAGGTTAGAAAAGGAAAGGATATACCAATAAGGTAGGTTGCATCAAAACAAAGCCTCAAAGTCCTATGTTTCTCCTATGTGAGGTTAGGCTATTGGGATTTTCTACCTCAGAATGCAGGCCTACCAGTCATTAGTGTTAGGCCAAACTAAGTGAAGGAAAATCAATGAAACAGATTGAGTTAGGCATCGGTTGGCTAAGTTTGTCGGCACGTACACTCAGAGAGACAACCGAACGATAATCAAATAGGTCTCAAATATCACGCTTCTATCGGCAGACGAAACCATATGGAACACGCCCTCCTACTTTGCCCAGGCCATCCACAAGGCCCTCGCCGGGATGGGCACTGACGACAGGACCCTGATCAGGCTCCTCATCTCGCGCAGCGAGATCGACCTGCATTCCATCAAAAAGGAGTACGAAGTCATCTATAACAAATCTTTGGAAAAGGACATCAAGGTTGGTATACTGGACTTACTTAAATTTTGAAAATATTGTTATGAATCGTGATGAATCCTTATTTATGTTGATATGGTGAGAAATGTCACTTAATTTATCAGAATTCAAATCAAAAATATTTTTCTTTTCATTATTTGCTATTTATAATAATTGATTAAGTTTTATCTTCTCAGCATAGTCAAGATTCTGTTCTATAAATATTAATTCAGCTTTTTGTCTTATCTAACTAATATAATAATAATAATAATAATAATAATAATAATCTCATTTATTTGCAGGGTGACACATCAGGATACTATGAAAAAATGCTTTTAGCCATCATTAAGGAATAAGTTATTTTCTGGAGCGAAACGTAAGACTGGCGTCGACCAAAGATTCGAACAGAGGCCCAAAATTCTTCCCTACTTAACCCGTTCTTTTGTGAACTTCAGAAACAGACAAAATTAAAAATACTTCTTTTTCATAGATCTGCCTTTCATTTCTGATACCAAATGGTTAAGTTGCTCGCACTATTTTTCTGAGCGGTAGGCCTACGGCCTTCCGCTCACATCTGAAAAGACGCGGGCTCGCGCCTGGTGTAGCCTACCATAGAAATCTTATGTGTCTATGTCACTTCTAGACTTCTAAAGACATTAATTAATATTCAAATCTAATTCTGAAATGCCACGAATTAAATTATTTTGAATTAGAAGGCCGGTAAAGCTAGAACAACTCGAAGAACGTAAGATTTAGATAAAAAACTCACTTCAAACTGGAAGACGTGAGATTTAGTTATCAGCTAACCCATGGTAGGCTGTATAGATGTGTGAACTAGCTGGCAGGAGGATAGGAACAAGCCATAGACCACGCAAATGTTAACTAATAACTGTACCTATAATAATAATAATAATAATAATAATAATAATAATAATAATAATAATAATAATAATTTTGGTGGACTACAACAACCAAAAATACTAGGCCAAGTACATGCCAAGGAGTCTAAAATCTTAAAATAACACTTTGCTCTGTATTTCAGAATCCTTGGTAGCTATAGACTCGCCCTCAATCATTACTTTGCCTCGGTGCTAAACGTTAATATCTTACTAGTGTTCAATTATTTGTTGAGTTTCTTTAACTAAAGGATTCATTTGCGTAACATAGTGTTCAATTATTTGTTGAGTTTCTTTAACTAAAGGATTCATTTGCGTAACATAGTGTTCAATTATTTGCTAGTTTCTTTAACCAAAGGATTCATTTGCGTAACAAATCGTGAGTATTTAAGTGATACTGGAATAAGTTTTTATGTGTGTAGGCCTACTTAGAGTATGGTTAGTCTATGGACTAGGTTGTGTATGGTTGAAATTTCAATATTTGTATCTGGTATAAGTAAGGTTTCTGCATCTTGAATTATTTTAAAAATAAGGAAATTTCGTTGAGTTAAAACATTTTTTTTTTTTTTTTTTTACATTAGAATAGGTTTAAAGATTTGTAATCTTAGCCAGAGTAGCTATAGGCCTATCCTGTTAAGCTAAAGGTTTGTTTGAAGTTCATAGACTGGGTTAAGTCTATTAGGGGTGTAGTTATGTTGCAACTCAAATGCTAAATGTAATCTTTTACCCCATCAGCAGGGGTAATAATCTTATTTTCATAATAACTTTATTTAGCGTCCCATTTTGCAGGAAAATCAAAACGGCCGGGAACCGACTTGGAGTGCCGCCTGCAAGTCATGGAAACCTTACTAAGAAGCTTAGTGGATAAGCAAGAAGCCTATTTTAACAACCTAGGCTCAAGAATACAGACCCTCGAGTCGGAGAAGAACCGGGTCGAAGCGAACCCGAGGTGAGGGTTTTTGTCTTCGTTGTCATTATTTTGAAATGACTGTACTCTCCTCTCGTTGGAACTAAATACAGCCAGGTAACTATGAGGTCCATAATTCAATGCTTAGGTCAACTAGATCTCTAACCGTGAAGGAAAAGTTATCAGTGAACAGATAACTGGTACCTTGGACAACCTACTATCTAAAGACTCCTATACCTCGTTATCCAACTTAGTTGTAGAATAACTTAGTGATGCAACTACCTGGTTCTCCCCCAATGACACTGAATGAAATGCCTCCCAGGACACAGCTCAGAGCCTTGTTGCCCAAATTTTATTAAATCATATAAACTAAAAACTTCATCCCTTTCCAGGAAAGAAAAAGATGACCGCTTAGCGGAGAACCCAGAGGTCTCGAAGACTTATTTAGAATAAATGAAAGCACTTGAGGCGGAGATTGCAGACTTGAAGGTAAGTGCGTGTTTTGTTTTAATCTCGTAGGAGATTGTTCCCGTAGAATTTACTCTATTATTATTAGAAGCTAAGCTACGACCCTAGTTGGAAAAGCAGGATGCTACAAGCCCAAGGGCTCCAACAGGAAAAATAGCCCAGTATGGAAAGGAAACAAGGAAATTAATAAATTACAAACTAAGTAATACAATCAAAATAAAATATTTTAGGAACAATAAAACATTACATTAGATCTTTCTTGCCTGAGGGTACACTCTGACACACTTCTATCTAATTTCTCTTTCTCTTGTTTTGTTATAGTTTGTATAGGAAATATTTATTTTAATGTTACTGTCCTTAAAATATTTTATTTCTCCTAGTTTCCTTTCCTCACTTGGGCTATTTTCCCTGTTGGGCCCCTGGGCTAATAGCATCCTGCTTTTCTAACTAGAATGTAGCTTAGTACATACCTGCTTTGTAGCACATAAAGATTCTAGAGCCGAAGGGTGATTTATTAGCTCTCATAATACTGGCTGCAATAGTCTCAGCAAGGAAGGTCATTAGGGTATTGGGAGATTACTTCTCCAAAGTAATGTCATCTTATAAACCAATGAGAAACATCCTATATATATTAAAGATGTATGTTATTGATGTAAGTTGCATTTCTTTGTAGGTTTTACATTGGGCTAAGTTGCGGGAAATGTTCATGCAGCATTGGTATTTTTATTAAGTGTAGTAGATTGTGCAGCATTTTTCAAATGCATTGTAAACTACCAGAGTTGCATGACCACTTATTTGTTCAAATTTAAGTCTTTGAGAAAAACTAACCCTGACTTAACATTTTCGATGCAGTTCACAGTGGCCGAGCAGAAACGAATGATTCGGGAGCAGAGTGATAAGCTGCTGGAGGGGCAAACGGTCTGGCGGAAGCTGCATACTGTTATGGGAACGAAGGTAGTTGTCAAGTGTTCAGGGTTGCCATGCCTGCCAACTCGAATTCTTGTACGGCGATAGCCAGATTATGATATTTGACTTGAAATTATGGTACAAAAATGTCAGAATTATGGTACATATTATGGTACACTGAATCCTAATTCATCTTTATACGTATATATATATATATATATATATATATATATATATATATATATATATATATATATATATATATATATATATATATATATATATATATATATATATATATTAGATGATAACATATTGCTCTTAAGAATCTGTATGCTAAAATGCAGTATACATGACTTTAATGTCGAGAGTTTACAAGAAAGATTTCTTTATTAAAAAAAGACATTTTCCGCAAGACCTACGTGTCTTCATAGGATTGCTTTTCCCCTTCTATATATATATATTATATATATATATATATATATATATATATATATATATATATATATATATATATTCAAGCATGCAATCTTACATATATATATATATATATATATATATATATATATATATATATATATATATATATATATATATATATATATGTGTGTATATGTGTATATGTGTATATGTGTATATGTGTATATGTGTGTATGTGTGTATGTGTGTATGTGTGTATGTGTGTATGTGTGCATGTGTGCATGTGTGCATGTGTGCATGTGTGTATGTGTGTATGTGTGTATATATATATATATATATATATATATATATATATATATATATATATATATATATATATATATATATATATATGTTACGGTCATTTTAAGGAATTGGTCATTTTGGAAAAGGGCCAAAATATCTGTCAGTATGCAAAATGCCCAAATAATTGTGGTCATTTTGGAAAATGACCAGAAGATTGGTCATTTTGCAAAATTACTATTAGTATCGTTGGTCATTTTGTATAGTTACCCCAATAGCTGTTGGTCATTATGCAAAAATAAACAAATAGTAACTTAAAATTTATTAGGAAAAGTCTAAGTACTAATAAAGGTGTGTGTTTTATTTATTCAACATTAAAATCTTACATTACACATTACAAGTATATTAGAATACTGAAAGAACTAAAACTGAACTTGAAAATAATTTCAACAATTATCAAAATTAGCATTATCTGACTTGTTTGAACAAGAGTTGCTGCATTTACATCTGCTGTTGCACAATACTTCGTTTTTTGAAGCATTTACAGCGTCTGCTCGACATGACTGATCCAGCTACACTTACTGATCCCGTGGCCATGTCCCATCGAGTCTGCAATAGCTACCTCTCGCAGACTGACTTCGCCATTGTTTATTACCTCTTCGAGTGACATAAATTTTTCAGCACATAAAGTGAATTGATTCCGACTGTACACGTGTATAAGTAAACCTTGTTTTGTCCCTAGTTTGTAAGTTCCGCCATCCATTGTCTCAGTTATAATTGCCTTTGCATTCACAAACTCCGCTCGTCCACGGTCAACAAGTGGAATAGGAACCATGACAGTGTCCCCTGCAAGGGCTGGCTTGAAACGCGCTACTGATTTATCCTTCATTTTTTTTAGCTTGCTTCTCTTGTTGTATTTTCGATTCCCTTCGTTCAGCCTGAATGCTACGATTTCTATTGCATAGGCAACAGAGCACAGGGTCATCAACATTGTCATTTACAGTTGAACAACACTGACCAGAAGGATGACATGGAATGTTTTGACCACACGAGTTGCAATTTATGGCACAACTTTCAGCACTTCTCCCCTGTTCTACATTTTGATCTTCTTCATTAACTAAACAAAGTGCTTCTGCAAGCTGCTCCTCTGTCTCCATGCCTTCCATTATTTCTTCTGGTATGTTGACAGCAGAAATACCAAGATGAGCCTTTTCTCCGTAAATGGCTTCATAAGGTGTCCTGCCAATTCCAGAATGGAAGCGCATGTTTTTCTGCCACTGGACAAAGCGCAGTCCATTTGACCATTGTGTAGTGTTGTTATCTTTCATCCAGCAAGCGAGTATTGCTTCAACATCTCTGTTTGCTCGTTCCACGGAACCCTGTGATTGAGAATATCTTGGTTTCCCATGAACTAGCTTACATTCTGGCCACATAGCCAGAACTTCCTTGATTACCTTATCTCCGTGGCCAATTGTGCGATGAATAGCTAGAAGTACATCAAACACATCTTCAGCAACAAACGAATCGCAGCCGAGTTCCTTTCTTCTGCAACTTTTGCACGGTGGTACCCTCAATTGTGACCTCCAGTATTTCATATTTTTGTAACAAACGATAATCCTGCTTAGTCTTCGTAAGATTAGATTGTTTAAGTTCATTCAGGTGACTAATTACTCGTTCGTATTCTTCCCGGGGAAATAAACTTGAACTATTTGTAGCTTTCTTTTCTTCAGACTCTAGAAGTTTTGTTTGGAAAATACTTTTCTTACTTTCCATTGTGAAGCTTTTCAGTGTACAATATACTTGCAACAAATAAGTGATGAGAGGAGCGCGAATATTTCCGTCCTCGGCCGAACCTCCGTAGGAACTAACTGACACTTAGACTTTTCCTAATCAATTTTAAGTTACTATTTGTTTATTTTTGCATATTGACCAGCAGCTATTGGGGTAACTTTACAAATGACCAACGATACTAATAGTCATTTTGCAAAATGACCAAACTTCTGGCCATTTTCCAAAATGACCACAATTATTTGGGCATTTTGCATACTGACACATATTTTGGTCATTTTCCAAAATGACCGGGTAGTTTGCAAAATGACCAATTCCTCAAAATGACCGTAACACACACACACACACACACACACACATATATATATATATATATATATATATATATATATATATATATATATATATATATATATATATATATAAGATTGCATGCTTGAATAATATAAAAATATATATATATATATATATATATATATATATATATATATATATATATATATATATATATATATATATAAGATTGCATGCTTGAATAATATATATATATATATATTATTCAAGCATGCAATCTTATATATATATATATATATATATATATATATATATATATATATATATATTTTTATATTATTCAAGCATGCAATCTTATATATATATATATATATATATATATATATATATATATATATATATATACATATATATATATATATACATATAGCCTATATATACGTATACGTAAATATATATATATATATATATATATATATATATATATATATATATATATATATATATATATATATATATATATATATATATATATATATATATATATATATATATATACACATGTGTGTGTATGTGTATTAAACAGGCTGACCTAAGACTTAATAGTTTATATATGACATATCTTTTATTGTTGTTGATGTTTTTTAGACATATTTCAATCTTATTTATTTCCTTGCTTCCTTTCCTCACTAGGCTATTTTTCCCGGATTTAGCCCTTGGGCTTGTAGCATCTTGCTTTTCCAACTAAGGTTGCAGCTTAGCTAGTGATATATATATATATATATATATATATATATATATATATATATATATATATATATATATATATATATATGTATATATATATACATACAGTATATCAAATATACACATATGATAGATGTGTGTATATTTATATGTTATATATTTGAATTTATTTCCCTTTGATACATTCGAATATTTGTATGAATATGTGCACTATATATATATATATATATATATATATATATATATATATATATATATATATATTTATATTTATATTTATATATATATATATATTTATATATATATATATATTTATATATATATATATATTTATATATATATATATATATATATATATATATATATATATATATATATATATATATATATATATTTATTTATATATATTTATTTATATATATATATATATATATATATATATATATATATATATATATATATTTAACTCATATCTTATTTCATATCTTAAGAAAAAGATTTTCAGCATATAATTTCAATAGTGGCATTAAAAGTAATTTTATCCAATGCTTGTTTATATATGATATTTCGTTTCTGGGTTCTCTCTCCTCTTCAGCCAGAGAAATCGTTGTAGATTGGACCTTCCAGTCAGACACAGGCTAAGGATTAAGATTTGAATAATTGGTTTCCACACCTACATGTCAAAAACAAGATTATTCTTATCATTGGAGGAAATACCTTTACTCCTCAAAAAGTGTGACACACTGACACGCTAAATCACGCTAAATCAGTTAATCTGCAGGTATTAATTAACCCAGGTCAGATTCTTCACTCATAGCTTCATTGTCCGCTCCGCTGAAATCATTTTCCGAGTTTTTTTTTCTTTTTTTTTTTTTTGAGAGAGAGATAGAGAAGTTGAAATTATGGTACATTGTACGAGCATTATTGTACAATGTACGCGCATTATTGTACAATGTACGCAAACCCTAAATTATGGTACATGTACCATAATTATGGTACGTATGACAACCCTGCAAGTTCTGGTTCCTGGTTCCTTATTGCTCACTCCGCAAAATAAGTTTGCGGGCACTCTATCTCTTTATAGATAGGTGCAAAGCTTCTAAGCTTATTCTTATTATTAAGTTTATATCATCTGTGCCTTAAATAAATTAATCTCATAATGAGGTTCACAATCTTTACTTTTATTCCCTTCTACTTTGAAATTGGATACGATAACACCTTGCTATCATCAGTTTTGGCAACCTGTTGTGGTAATCAGTTTGGGCTTCCTAAACTCTTCTTTTATATTCATTGCCCTATCTATAAATGCAGCCAGATCCCTGCTAGGATTTTTCAGCATACCTAAACTTGTTTCTACATTCTTTAGCTGTTCTAACTTTGGGCATAAAAATAAATGTTCGGTGGTGTTTTCTTCCTCTTTGCATAGTTCACACAAATTGTCATCATATTTTCCCCTGAAATTTGCTTTTAAGTTGAGCATATTTAATCTTGCTTTCATCACAAGGGATGCCTTATCCAGATACATTTCTCTGATATAAGGCATAGGGCCATTTCCTTTAATAAATCTTAATTTTTTCATTATTTTCTTTTTTTCTTCAATAGTTTCTTCTATTTTTTCTATAATTCTTTTCTTGATTTCTTTTTTCAGTGTCCTTTTCCCCCAACTTCTTATTTCTTCCACTTCCATCCCATATTTACTGCAGATTTCTTCTACGCTCTTGCTCCAGCACTTCCCATACGGGTTCTTCAACTGATCCTCAATTATCTCTCTTACTAGTCTTTTTTCCTCGGAGTTTATGATGTTATGGAAGAGCATTAACTTCTTATATTCTATTCTGCAGGACACCGGCCATATTCCTGTTTCTGCAAGTATGCCCCAATATGGAGTACTCGTAGGTAGTTCATACATATTTCTTATTACCTTGTATTGGAGGTTTTCTAGATCTTTCATATCTTTGTCCCTAATTACACTCCAGGTCTCCACGTTGGCAAATAATGTTGGTACAACTACTGTTTCATATATTTTCTTTCTTACTTCCAATGCCATCTTTCCAACTTTTCTCGTATCCCCATATTTTCTTATTTCTTGGGTCATATATGCAACCTGTTTGAGATTTAATTTTTTTAACAAACAGTAGTACCATGAGGGGAGAGAATACGTAACGGCTCCTCGCCTATCCTTCTCCCTAGTTTCCTAGACTGGATTAAATCCATGAAGGGTGCAGATATCTATGGTCATCTACGGATACGTCCCTGATTATACATGATATCTTAGGATAGTAGTACCGGGGGTTAGAACCCCGTGATACCTGACTGTAATTCGCTTGTAATATCAATCGCAGAAATATTATACAGTAAGAACTTCCATCAGGACGACATGGCTTGAGCCCAAAATTTTTTTAGTATAGTCTGTTTTTCGGTCTTGATTAAAGTCTGTTGTTACGGCGCCAAATGGTCTGCGAGCGATCAAAGTTTTATAAATTAGTTCAATCTAATCTCTTTAAAATTTAATGTGTAAAAGAAAAGACAGCAAGTAAACTAAAAAATTGGGTTAATAAGAACTTCCATAAAAAATCCATTGTTAAAATACAACATACATTTTATACATTCACCCGTTGTTTATAAACCCATTTGTGGACGATCCTTTAAAATAAAAACTACCTTTTCGCAGGGTAACATGAGTCTTCTGCCGTGTGAGGCCCCTTCTACAAGAAGAAATAACTGGAGGAGAAACACTCCTGGGTGTCAACGTCGTCAACGACCACACTTTGGTCGTCGGAAAAGGAGGCAAGTTCATGTGGCAGTATCCCTTGCTTCCTCCATCTTGCGTCTTCAGGTGCAACAAGGAAGGCCTACCTTTGCATCACTACTAAACTAATTCATTGCTAATGTTCTTGGAAGTGAATACTGGCTCCACTATATCTAATGGATGTGATACTATTGATTCATACTTTATATGGAAAGGCAGTTAATCGCTATCTGGGTTAAATAAGTTTCCTGGTGAACTGGCTAGAAATCCACTCTTTTTGGGCTCAGGCCATGTCGTCCTGATGGAAGTTCCTATATAGTAGCTTCCTAGGTTATATTCAACTACAGTGATATATCCCAGAGAATTTTACATAAGGTATCCAGAATTCTAACTCCTGGCGCAAATGTCCCTGGCTTTCGCCTTTAGGGATATCGCATAATATCAGAGGACGTATTCTTGACACGCCACATAGCTATCTTCACCCCGAATAGCATTTACGGCTGGAAATCCACTATTTTTAAGGAGTATGATAGTTGAATCTTCTTTATTTTCTTTGTACTTGTAGTATGGGCTATGCCTCGAAGGGGAAGAAAAAAAAATCGCCTCCAGTCCAGGAAATGCCCAGGAAGACACTAGTGTCTTTCACCCACTTTTGAGTTCTCTCGTTGGTTAAGTATTATCTCGGCTGATGTACATACAGCTCCTTGGTTCTGTCCCCAAGGGGCCTGCATGTGAAGCAAGAAGCCCTTTGGGACTACGTCTTGGTTTTACAGGCTCGGTGGTGAGCAGTCATGTTTGCCAACGCTTGTCTGATGTTTGAGAATCTTTCGGTTGCTGTGTAATTTTGTTCTAAGTTTAACTTAGGGTTTGGATCATCTTGTCTTTCAGGTAGGCTATGAATTTTTACTACTATCAAAGGCTACAGCTTAGCACTGAATGGCTTTTCAACTGTGTGGACCTTGTCTCTTCATGAGTGTATTGTTTTCTAATTTCTCCAGTCTTAGGATTGGTAAAGACAATAGGGAAGATCCTCTTATACCCTTCCACTGAAGAAAAAGAGGTCTCCTATAGTTAAAAATCCGATACTATCCGACTCAAAGCTAGTCCTTCTCCATCCACTCTAAAGTTTGGTGGTGATAAAGATGCTGCTAGTCTCTCGTGAATACCCTGCGATGCTATCTTAATAGGACCCAGTAACTAGCCAGAATGTTCAAGATTCTGCCCTAACAGTGATGGACCAAGAAGGGGTATTTAGGAACACCCTTCCTGGCTTAGTGAGACTACCTGTAAAGTGTACGCCTCGCTGCTGATTGGTATCGGGTACCACTTGGGACCTGAGCCCAGATAAGTCAGGGCTGTAGGATCCACTTATGACATACCCAAGCTATCGGCTAGGTGTTGAAAGAAAACCTTCCTGGCCTTATCTAGGAATTACCATAATGTCCATAAGTTTGTGTATGGTCCAATAGTGGCTGTTAAAATAAAGGAAAACTCCTTTTTCCATCAGAACATTTGAACTGGCTCCTAAATTTTTCTTCTCCAGGACCTATATCAGTTCTTAAAGTTTGTATAGGTAGTAAAGAATTCCTATGTAAGTTTCATTGCTCTTTGGTATAAGCTTTAAAACCAAAGCAATGCCATTATCCTTTTGTAACTTAATGTATGTATAAGAACCTCCTGACCATTCCCAATTGCAGGTGAAGGAAGACCTGGTGTTGATGAAGATGAAATGAGGAGAATCTTGGCTAATTATTCCTACTCCACGCTCCGCTTTGTCTTCAACATGTACCGCAAGGAATACGGGAAGACGCTCGACGAAGTAATGGAAGAGGAGCTTGAGGGAGACTTTAAGACAGGAATGTTGGCAGTGTGTAAGTACAGTACCCAGAAATTTTATCTGGAAAATTAAAACATGTTGGTAATAGAGTAGAATTTGAAGGCTAATTCTTCTGATAACTAATTTTTAAAGTTTTCTTGTTGACATTCTATTTTTAAATCTTGTCGACTATTCTATTTTTAAATGCTGATCTTGATGCATTAGGTGTTGACAAGAGTATAAACATTAATTTAAAAGACTCCGTCCAATGACTTGCTCAAGAGGTCCTTCAGTACCCTCTGAATTTTGATTTGGAATTCATTATTTTGCACTAGTACAGTTAATAGCTGGTAGGCTTGGTTAACTCCAAATTTGAACAAAATTTAGAAATAACCTAACTGAAAGGAAACTGCCTTTGATTCCAGCATCAAAATCTCTGAAGATTCTGTATCTAAAATTTCACTTTCAGACAACAGCATTCAGAACACAGATTTTCTTTGTGCAAGCGATAAACGCAGCCATCGCTGGACGTGGCACTAACGATAGGACGCTGATTAATGACAGGACACTGATTAGAATAATAGTGTCTCGAAGTGAGATAGGTCTGGCTTCTATCAAGAACGAGTACAAGAAAACCTTTGAGATATCTTTAGAGGATGACATAAAGGCGGGCAACTCTTGGATTTAAGTTTGTGTAAATATTGCTTTCCTAAATCTTTAGGATTACTAACGGAATTTTGAAGAGTAAGAGGGTCTGTCCTCTAAAATCTTTTTCTTAGAAATATACAGGAACTATTTTCGTTTGGCAAAGATTACATATTTTATTGCTAATTACTTTGGATTTTAATTTGGAAATTTTAAACCTAAGCCTAGTTGAAATTTGAAAAATATTTAGTGTTGACTAGTTTGACCGAACTTTACTAATTCGGATACTCTATTGACTAAATCTACAGAATGATGCATTTTTTGACTAAATTTGCTAATATTAGATAGTCATTTTACAAAATATACCATTAATATGGATACCCGATTGACTATCCTTACTATTACGGATACTCTACTAAATTTACTATTACGGATAGTCTTTTGGTTAAATTTACAGTTACGAATACTCTTCTGACTAAGTTTACTATTACGAATACTCTTCTAAGTTTACTATTACGAATACTCTTCTAAGTTTACTATTACGGATACTCTTCTAAGTTTACTATTACGGATACTCTTCTAAGTTTACTATTACGGATACTCTTCTAAGTTTACTATTACGGATACTCTTCTAAGTTTACTATTACGGATACTCTTCTAAGTTTACTATTACGAATACTCTTCTAAGTTTACTATTACGGATACTCTTCTGACTATAATTTTACTAAAATTACTATGATTCTTACAGGGGATACACCTGGTTACTACGAGAAAATGCTACTGGGTCTTATCAATGAATGAGTCTCTGGCGTCGTCAAATGAGCAACCGTATTTTAATCGTTCTAGATCTCTTAACATAATATTCAATTTTTTTTATGTTCAGATTTTTTAGGTATAACTAAAAGATAGTTCATATTTATTGTAATTTCTCAAATATATGTTTATTATAACTTGCAGTTTTTAATAATTCCCAACTTTTCTAGGTGTTGTGGGCAAAGTAAACTCCCTCTTTTAAATATTTATTTTTACATAAATTCTTTGATCTATTTATATTGGCAAATATTTGAACTCCTAAATTAAAGTATATAGATAAATAGTATGTCTCTATGTTAAGTCTGCTATAATTAAAAAAAAAATCTTTAATTATAGATCTCTGAATTTTTATTATGGAACTATAATAAAGCTATATTCTAATTGAGCAAGATTTCCAATGTCAAATTTAAAAGCTCTTAAAAATTCACTATACAGCTTATCTCTTTATAATATTTACACAGATTTGATGTACCATACTATGATGTACCATCTCTTAGGTTACTTATCTCCTGTAAAATGGCTCTATCTTTTTAGCATGTCTAAAAAGTTCTTGATAATTAAAAATGGCTTTGCCATTTTGTTAGTTCACTACGTTCGATAAGGCTGAGAAACATTTTTATCAAATTTGTAATACTCGCCCCACTGGGGACTAGTAGAAAATAGACATTGGCACATGCTAAAGCAGTTTTGCTTACTTTAAACGTTAATGATGATAAGTGTATCCCGAATTATTAGCACTAGTATGAAGACTTTTGGACTAGAAAATTGCTAATATGATCACGGCTATAGAAGTTGACTGAGCTAGATTGATGTATCCCTCAAAAATTCTAATGGATTGCAAATTTCTTCTGGAGAAACCAGAAACCTGTAAGTCTACCGTAGTGGAAAAAAACTACCCTGCCATAACTTGCTCAAACTGATTATGACCGTAGTGTATAAGGTATACCCACAAAGTTTCCTGCTTAGTCATATAGGGTTAGGTCTGTTTTTCTTAAACATCTAGGCTGCATGAGGCAGAATTATAACTGCTCTAGTGGCGTACAAGTTCCTCAGTACATTACTTTGTATTCCGTATAATAAGAGAAATCCTGTCCAATAGGTTATGGTACCAATTGCTTACTGCACTTTAAGGACTGCCTTTCTGCTCCTATACTGCAAGGGTACCCCACTCTCTATAGGACCTATAGTAATGTAGTCTTCCCATAACGGGGCATTCAACATTTCGCACATTGCTCGCTTATGGTAGAATCCTCAGTTGAAGTGCACTGAAAAGTCTGTTTCCTCTTGAAAGCATTAATATCTTGGCCCTGTCCACACGATCGAGCATTCCCGACGGGCAAACAGTGTTATCAGACCACAATAGTTTGTAAGAATGAGGGTTAATGACGTCAGAAGCGGTAAAACCAGACGGGGATCTGGCATCATAGTGTTGCTAGATCCCTGCATTTAGTTTTCCCGCTTCTGAAGTCGACCCTCATTTTCATTATACTATTGTAGCCCGGTATCACTGTCTGCCCGTCAGGCATGCTCGATCGTGTGGACAGGGGTTTTCTTTATAGAAGAGATCAAGACTTTTGTATACTGTATCTCCTATACACAATTGTGGAGGAACCAGTGTTACTAGCTCTTACAGTTGAGTCACAACCACACGAGGTGTAAATGCTCGGTGACCAAGAAACTGTCGCCAATTGTGGGTGGATGGTTGTCTTGTGTGTATTGTGGGTTAAGCCATTATAAGTGTTCATGCCCATTGAGGCACTGGAAGGGGTCATGACTAGGGACAAGTTTCCCGTCGCTACTGACGGCATGCTATTCTCTTTCT
This sequence comes from Palaemon carinicauda, assembly GCF_036898095.1. Classification (NCBI taxonomy): domain Eukaryota; kingdom Metazoa; phylum Arthropoda; class Malacostraca; order Decapoda; family Palaemonidae; genus Palaemon; species Palaemon carinicauda. The sequence continues at coordinate 141,684 of NW_027172192.1, read as the reverse complement.
TGACTTATTAATCCAAGCCCAAAGTATGCCTGCCTTGAACTGGTTGATCTGGGAACTGAGTAAAGCTGCTTCTACATAGGGAAATGCAGGGTGGGCACTCTATTCCAATAATACTCTCGCTGAAACTCTTACTAGATCAAGCTGTCTATTAAGAAGTCGGGCAGGTGAAGGTATGACTTGGGCCGGGCAAGATGGTCCCTACCTGCGGGCGCTAGTCTAGTGCCGGCGAATGTATGACTTGGGCCGGGCCAGATGGTCCCTACCCACAGTTGGGCGTTAGTCTAGTGCCGGCGAACGTACGACTTGGGCCGGGCCAGATGGTCCCTACCCACAGTTGGGCGTTAGTCTAGTGCCGGCAAACGTACGACTTGGGCCGGGCCAGATGGTCCCTACCCACAGTTGGGCGTTAGTCTAGTGCCGGCGAACGTACGACTTGGGCCGGGCCAGATGGTTCCTACCCACAGTTGGGCGTTAGTCTAGTGCCGGCGAACGTACGACTTGGGCCGGGCCAGATGGTCCCTACCCACAGTTGGGCGTTAGTCTAGTGCCGGCGAAAGTCGACTTGGGCCGGCCAGATGGTCCCTACCCACAGTTGGGCGTTAGTCTAGTGCCGGCGAACGTACGACTTGGGCCGGGCCAGATGGTCCCTACCCACAGTTGGGCGCTAGTCTAGTGCCTCGACTAAAGGCACAGGCATTTCTATAACTGGGGTTTTATCTAAAGAGATTAGAACTGGAAGTCGTGGAAGTTCTTCTTTACGGATAATTTGGTTATAACTTTTACGAATGTGGAAGACTTACAGAAAAGGGTTGTAGATTGGCAAGAGACTTTGTGGAGAGAGGTGGCTAAAGAGAGAATCTGGATAAGACTGAAGCTATGGTAAGGAAAGTAGGGATAGGACAGCCATGCTTGAAAGGAGATGGTTATGAAATTGGTGGATCAATTTAGATAATTGGTATTTACTAAGTAATGAGGAAATACTTGAAGTTGAGAATAGTATAAAAGCACCTTGGTGTAAGTGTAGGGAGGTAGTAGTAGTGTGGAAAAAGGAAATGCCACTCAAGCTGAAAGTAAAGATCTATAGCACATTCCTTAGACCTATGTTGATGTATGGATTGGAAACGTGGGCTCGAGAGAGAGAGAGAGAGAGAGAGAGAGAGAGAGAGAGAGAGAGAGAGAGAGAGAGAGAGAGAGAGAGAGAGAGAGAGAGAGAGGAAGCAAACCCTAAGAGAACAGATATGAGAATAGGTAGATAATTGGAATATCAGTGCTTGAAAGATTGAAAAATTGTCAAACAAGAAGCATGGCAGGCATGGTAAAGATTTCAGGGGTGATAGTGTCAAAACTCAGATGGTGTGGGCACGTGGAGAGAATGAATGGTGGAGAATGAGTGAGGAGGTCTTGATCGGAAACATTTAGGGGAAGATTGAGAGGGAAGCGGAGAAGAAGAAGAAACAACCCAATTTCTCTCTGTCATGAACAAATTAGATATAACCTTTCATAAGGAACACTTGTTATGTACTGAGTAGGTCTACTGATAAGCAGCTTCTGAGTATATAAATTGAATGATTGCACTCCTAATGAGCCAGCATGGTTGGGAAAACCAAAGAATGTATAGAATTCCAAAGACACAAAGGACTAATATTGACCCAGCTGTTTCTTCATATTTCTGAGGAGACTACACCTGTTAGCTAGACATGAATTGCACTAATAAAAATGGCATGTTATTATAGGGTATGAAAAGGTGGGACCAGAACAAGTGTCCTGTGGTTTCAAACACTTGTAATCTATTGGATCTTAATAAAAAATTGATTTTTTGTTAGACCTTACCCAGAATTAAATAATTTAACCCTATAGTTACCTTATATTAAAGCATTTATTATTCTATTCTCTTATAAAATCAAATAAAATATAACTTTTGTAGTCGAATTGCTATTACTGGAATAATCACATGTGAAACTAGCATTCATAGCATGAATTTTATTATATATTTTTTGGTTAATTTAGTTTTTTACGAACAATGAAAAAATATGACAAACGTAGTTTAAAAAGTAGGTGAAAGATAAAAGAAAATAAGCCAATTTCTGAACTAGTAGTTTCATGATAATAAAATTAATTATGAATGCGATTATGAAGACATTATAGGCTATATATTATGAAGGAAGTTATGTTTAAAAGTAGAGAATTCAAGTTATTTTAATTATTTTTTGGATAATTATAGCCCATATGTGCCTGGAAGATGCTATATTAGAATAGGCTTGTCTGTTCAACTTGATTTTTCGCATGGTACGTTAATATAATATATAATTAGTCACGTTATAGATAAATGGACAAGTGTTACAAGACGCCGGTTTAATATAAATTATCTTGGGCAACCGCTCAACGTCAGCATCTTGGGTCCTGCGGCACATATCGTTCGTTTATTGACTTTGACTTCGTACTATTCAATTTACTTTTTATTATATATTATGTAATAATTTAGCTATTTTAATATTTAAAATAAATTTTAAAGCTATTTTAAATGGATATTATGTATAAATAATGCTTTAAATTGTAATTTTACTAACATTAATTATTAAATAGATATCAACAAAGGAGTCGGACAAAAATTTTTAATTTTCTCCCAATAGATGACACTACCCTCGCTCTATTTTGGTTGCGTTTTCACTAGTAAACACAAGAGCCACCTCAAACTTCAACTCCCTCAACGCTGATTGGTCAGCTACTTCACAAGCCGCTTTCTCATTGGTCACAAGCTCCAATGACGTCACTGATGACGTCACCCACTCCCACGACCCTCCTCTGAAACGCACCCGAAATATTGTTTCCGGCCACGTCTCTACAGCAGAAGACGCTGACGATCTGTCAAAATACGTGAAATACGGTCCTTATTTCGAGTGGGCGGCGAAGAGGCCTCAGTGGACGGCGAAAGAGGCCCCACTATGTTCAGCTGATAGTATCCGAGCGAAGAAAACTGCCCTAAAACGAACAAGATGGCCCGAGGGAACTGGAGATTGGCCGCGGCTATGGTGGTGGTGATCCTGGGGACGTGCTTGCAATTCACCTATGGGGTCGAACTGACCTTCGAGTTACCCGATAACGCAAAGGAGTGTTTCTACGAGGATATCGAAAAGGGCACGGAGTCCTCCCTAGAATTTCAGGTGATTATTAGAAACATCCTAAAGTTGTGTAAGATACTAAATTTGTTCCTGGTTCCTCCGCCCCTCTATGTTCGTCATGTTATAGATTTCATACATTTTGTATTTAGAATTTAATAAATTTGATATATTTCCATACATTTTGTTCATTTGGGTAATTTGATAGGTTTGTATGGGGATATTAATAGTGTTTTGGAGTTACATTTAATTACGTCGGATTTAAATCTCCTAATTTTGTATTACAGTAAAGTTAAACCAAATTTCCCGCTAATTAGGGCAAGATTCAACGTGGGCACCACGCGCGATAAGTTTACGCGTCGGTAGCTTTGCTTAGGACGTTGCTTATACATGCCAGCTGTTCTACGAGCCTTTTTCGGTCGCTTGGTTTAATGTTACTTTTGTGCCGTTAAATGATACTCTTTATTTGGTTTAATATATCCATGGTATCCTGCGTTTAAGTAACTGGGAAGTCGTAACGTGGCAAAGGCCCCACCCCCTTGAGTAAAGCGGGAATCGCTCTTTGATTTTTAATTGCCGGCAGCGAGCCGTTGCAGCCCAAAATGGAAATTTGGAAGCTTGTTGCCTGAGATTTTGGCTTCTCGACTGGACGATAAACAGCTAGCACAACCGAGAGCATTTCGCATTTGTATAAACAAACGAGATGGCTACTGCACATAGGACGTATCAATAATGTTGCCTCTTTCTACTAGGGTTTCAAAGATACCTTTGACTGCTCTTTTCCTTAGCCACTCTTGAATCCACAAACAATTTTTGTTCCTCTTGCATTCACGTAACATTCCGATAATGCATATTACTGCGGTAGGTCTTGCAACGGTCCGAAGATTTCTGGGTGTCATAATGATGTTAGCTAATCGATTTTGTTTACACTTTTTTTCCTACTGCTCCTCGAACCACGAGATCGTAGCGTTATGCTACAACACTAGCTCGCGAGCATAGGCTGGACGTTGGCCAAAACCACGTGCAAGAAAAGCATAGTGTTATTCCAACTTAAAGCAATTTACAATGTTATGTTTACATGTTTTTGGATCAAGTAAGGATTAATGCTGCTTTTTATCTTCAACCTGTATGGCAGATACTAGAAGCATAATATGCTTTCTGATCGGGCTAGGATTAGCTGTTAACTCACTTCTGTCGATTTGGTAAATGCATCATATGATACTTTTAATTTATAGCCAAGTACATGAACCGTATATTTCTCCATCGGGATATTATAAGTTTCGTCCATTTCTGACCGTGAATATTTGGAACTAACCACTAGTTTTGAGTTTCTCTAATAACCATATAAAAAGAATTATAAGGTATTCCGGTGGGTAGGCAATAACTAAAAGAAGGAGTTTGCATTAATAGTATTATTAAAATATGCATAGTAAACTTGTTTTACTTGTTTGCTTTACTTGTTTTGGGTTTAAATCCAGCCCTCCACTGAAGTCGAGTGAACTACTTCTCGGGCGGGTCCATATCAATCATCTAACGAAACATTTTCATTATAACTTAAACAATTCCTTGATTGTAGCATCTTCCAAATCATATGATCTTGTGAAAAGTATTGTCTTTAGTTTCTTCTTAAATTCAATTGCTCCCTTTAGGTCCTTCATTTCAGTTGGCAGTTTATTATAATGTCTAGGCGCACAGTAGCTAAAAGCCCTTTCACCAAATTTACTATTTTTTCTTGGTTCAGATAGCCTATGTTTTTCACTCATGTGTCTAATGGTAACATTTGTTTCTAGTTCTAGTTTTCTCAGGCATTCTTTTAGATAGTTTGGTTCAGTATCTTAAACGTTAGTAAGAGTAGATTGTATTCGATTCTCGCCTTTACCAGCAGCCAGTGTAATTTAATTAGTGCAGGGGTAACTCTATCCCTATTGTGTAGTCCTTGAGGAAAACCTGGTGGAAAAATATATGGTTCGTGTAACTGGCATGAAATTCAAGTCTTTGATCTGCCATAGCTTGCTTCGTTAAAAATATTTAGCAAGTTCGTATGAAATTGGCAAGAGGTCATGAGTGTACTGTGCTCATCAACCTTTCTCAGATGAGCAAAACCAGTTATATTGTATAGTGAACAGTGTGTATTATTATAGTTAATTACAGTAATGAAATAGGTGAAATTACACTAAATTTTGAAAGTGGAGTGAACTCCCCTCTGGGAGACGTCCTCGTGTGGCGGAAGTCACGATTAAACTGATATGTAGGGGAAAAGTGCCATTGTAAAACAATATCCGGGAGCACGTGTTTAGACTCTATGAAGCTCTTAATTGGTTCAAAAAGCTAGCTAATGATTAAGACATACAAAATACAGAATAGCTGCCTAAAGCAATAATATTGTAAATAACTTAGGTAATGAAATTGTGTTCGTGTTTTAGTCGATTGATATTAAAGTTAAGCCCTAACCTTCATTAGTCGTTCAGGAAAGAATTTCAAAGTAGTCTACCCTTGTCCATTTCAAATAGCATTCTAGCCTTGCAAGAAATTGATTTATTTATTCACTGTCTCATCGAGGTGTATTGTACCTAACATGTTATTGTTGTTGTTGTTATTAGCTAAGCTACAAGAATTATTAATTTACTCCTCTATACTTGATTTCAATTAAGGAGTGTTTTGTTGATCCTCTCACACATCGAAAATCCATTCACCCTGCAATATGTGTTCGTCTTATACCTTAACCCTTTTACCCCCAAAGGACGTACTGGTACGTTTCACAAAACTCATCCCTTTACCCCCATGGACATACCGGTACGTCCTTGCAAAAAAATGCTATAAAAATTTTTTTTCTTCATATTTTTGATAAATTTTTGAAAAAATTCAACCATTTTCCAAGAGAATGAGACCAACCTGACCTCTCTATGACAAAAATTAGGGCTGTTAGAGCAATTTAAAAAATATATACTGCAAAATGTGCTTGAGTAAAAAATAACCCCCTGGGGGTTAAGGGTTGGAAATTTCCAAAGAGCCTGGGGGTAAAAGGGTTTAAGTATTTAGGGAATCATATACTATCGATTACTATGCATTGATATTCAAATCTACACTACTGTATTGTCACTCTTTGAAAATAAAAGGTTCTAACTTCTTGAAAGACTTTATATCGTTAGTGCATTTATGGTAAGCCTGCTACGTTGCAGGGAAAACGATCCAAGTACTTTTTCGCCTCGTATGTGTGACGAGAATTCACGTATTGAAAACGCTTTCTTCCTCGATAATAACTTTTGGTGAATATTTGATGAATAGTGGCCGTCATATTCTCATTTCCCTAGTATTTTGTTCACGGTGTTAGCTGTTTTCAAACATCAGTTTTTATTGTTACTCTACCTGTATATTAAGCTTTTGTATTATTACCTCTGCCAACGAAGTTGGAAGGTGGCAATGTTTTTGCCCCTGTTTGTTTGTGAACAGCTTCCGGAGCCTTTGTAGGGTGACGGCCAGATTCCATAGAAAACGGGAATATTCTGAACTGTGGCCGTCGTTCTAAAAACGATTTTTGGCGGGAGAAGCTAACTTAAAAAACCCACCTAACCTATGCTAAAAGCCGTGTCCTTACCCAGGGGGCTGCGCCCCCCCCCCCCCCTTACACAACATATTTAAGATCCGTAGACCATTTCCAAACGTTTTTATTCTATACAAGATAACAGTCGGAGCGATAATAAGCAAATTAGGACGCTTGGCCGTAGCGCTACAAACTACAGTACCCCAGCTTCCTGGTAGGGATTAATGGTTATGTAAAAAGCTGGAATTGATTAAATTTTGCAAGGTCAAGGTCATGAGCAAGCAAAATGTCTAATTCACGTAATCAGCCCTAAGTTTGGACATCGATGTCACAGAGACTTCAATCTCGGTTCGTATTTGAGTGTATGAAAATCCATGCTAATTAATACACGTTTAAAGGTCAGGGTCGAGAAGTAAGCTGCCGCGGCAGAAGTGTATGCTCTACTGGGTACCCCTCTAGTATTTCCATTCACCATACAATTCAAGGCTTACCTTGCTGTGAGGCAGGTGTAGGCTGTGTGAAACCAGCCACCTCTCATCTTCTTGACCATATTTCTACCCAAATTGTTTGGAACAAGTACACAAGATAAAAATTTCAATCAACTAAATTGTGTAATGGAAAGTTGTAAGAAAGTAGACTGAGGTGGTATGGTCATGTCATGAGAAGAGATGAACAGTATATTGGGAGGAGAGTGATGGAAGTTGAGGTACAGGGAACGAGAAGGAGAGGGAGACCAAAGTGAAGGTGGATGGACTGTATCGAGGATGACCTTCGATCAAAGGGATTAGCCGGTGATGAAGTGTGGGACAGAGGTAGATGGAGACCGCTGGCCAGAAACATTGACCCGACATAGAAGTGGGAAAAGATGCAGACAAAGAAGTGTAATGGAAAGTTGTGCAAGAATGATTCATTCCTAATATGTCTTATGTCACCGTTTGAACAGGTTGTAACTGGCGGGCACTACGATGTCGATGTCGTATTGGAGGGGCCTTCGAGACAGATTTTATATCGTGAAATAAAGCAGCAGTACGGCCAGTTCCAGTTTACTCCGGAGCATTCTGGGACTTACCAGGTAAGGTGGAATAGAATTATCTTTGTAGCATTTTTTTTTGTAGATGAAATTGTCATATCTTTATACTTGAAACCTTTGGGTTGTTCATATCATACTGTATTTTTATGAAAATTAGTTCTGAACGTAGTAAATTTATTGTATAAATGCTTGAATTAAAGGCCTAACAATAGATACTTAAGAGTAAAACCTAAATTCCTCAAGGTTTTGATATATAATTAGATGCATATAGGTGGTCTTCTGATGCATATATCAATTTTAATGATCGATATAGTCACAGGTGACTGAAAAGTGTTTAGTAATATGAGTGACAAATACAGTGAGTTTAGAAATATGAAACAACAAGATTTTTAAGAGGAAGAAATTAATGAAAAATAAGGTATAGATGAATATGTAGACCGTAGAAAGTGTACAAGCTGGAAGATAAGATTGAGAGCTAGCTTTATATATATAGATCTGTAGTAGGAAGATGTAATTTGAGATTGTAAGTAGCAATGATTTTGGCTATTAAATGCACAAAAGAGAGGGAAAGTGGGAGAGGTGTAAGGAGATATGATGTAGAAGAGGAAGGCCAAGGTGAAGAAAGCCCTGGGTGATAGGAGGATAGATGTGAGAGAGGCAAGAGAGCGTGCTAGGAATAGAAATGAATGTCGAGCGATTGTGACGCAGTTCCGGTAGGCCCTGCTGCTTCCTCCGGTGCCTTAGATGACCACGGATGTAGCAGCAGTAGGGGATTCAGCGTTATGAAGCTTCATCTGTGGTGGATAACAGGGGAGGGTAGACTGTGGCACCCTAGCAGTAGCAGCTGAACTCGGTTGAGTCCCTTGTCAAGCTGGGAGGAACGTAGAGAGGAGAGGTCCCCTTTTATTATTTTTTTTTTTTATTTTTGTTTCATTTGTTGATGTCGGCTACCCCCCAAATTGGTATATGTATGCATGTATGTATTTTCTTTGCTTGTCGTTGAATTTCATGGAATGTTATCTTCATTTGTAAAAAGTTCATGAAATGTTATTTTTACTTGTGGTTCAAAGTTCATGAAATGTTTTATTTCAGGTGTGCTTCAGTAATGAGTTTTCAACTTTTAGCCACAAACTCATCTACGTAGATTTCCAAGTTGGAGATGAGCCGCAGCTACCAGGCGTCGGGGATCATTATACAGCGATGACTCAGGTTAGTATATCCAGGCAAGCTAATTCTCTTTTAAAGTTCTTTTACCCTTAAATAGATATTTTTTATTCCTTATTTTCCGTCTTCCTTTTCTCGTCTCCCTTTGATGCTCGTGTTTATCGAGGGATTTTACTGTATCTTACGAGCGATTACATAAAGAAATAAAAGTATAAAATAGGAAATAGAGTAATGGTAGTAAGTACCTTGTAATACAATACTGTATCTTTTTTAATGTGTATTTCACGAATAGAATTTACCTCTTTATCCCAGTTCTGTACACCACATTTTCCCAATTAGTGTTTTGTTCCGTAACCGAAATACAAACCACGCTATTTACATTGGGTTTACTTTTCGGCGTAGCTGAAATGACGAGCCAATAGTTTTTAACGAGGGTTAACTACCCCCGCGCTAGTTAGCGGGGGTAGGGGAAGGGGTAGCTTGCTACCCCTCCCCCCCCACACACAGGTGATTTGCTTCACTTCACTTTTGGCTCCGGCGATGAACAGACGTGTCTGTCCATCGTCCTCGTTGACAGCCTCACCCTTATTGTTCACTATGCGCAAGTGCCCTGGTATTGCCGGCCGCCCTTGTGGTACTTTTATGTCGGCGGTGGACACAGATCCTCACACCCTTTGCCCGCAGTGTCGAGGCCGACGGTGTGATAAAGAGAATACATGTAGTGAGTGCAGGGAGTGGTCTGCCTCCCAGTGGGAGAGGTTTGACCGCCGGCGTAAGAAGTAGTCCAAGAGAAACCGTTCTCCTTCCCGGGTTGCCTTGAAGGAGGAAGGCTCTCGGGACTCTCCTTTCGCCGCCCAAACCTCCTCCGAAGCTCCCCCTCGTTCTGCTCCTTAGGAGAGCCTGCCGAGTGGGAGCGCAGGCCCTAGTTCTGTTTCCCGACCTTGGATTGGGGGAGAGGGCGTCGCCTCCCATAGCGGGGCGGTTCCTGCTCCTCCTCCGGGGGAGGTTGTTGCCAATGAATCTTTGTCTAATGATGATCTTTTTCAGATTTGGGCTCTGGGGCTTAAGGGCCTGCCCTCCAGGGTAGCCCTGATTGACCTTGTCCAGTTAGGGGCCGCTGTTAAGGAGTCGCTCTTCTGCTGCCAAGCCTCCCTCTAAGGGGAGTACTTTGACTGAGACTCCCCTTCGGAGGACTGATGGTCCTGACGATCTTCCTCGTGGCCGCCTTCGCCGTAAGGCTCACCGTCCGCTGCGCAGCAAGGGCCTCCCGTCTCCCTATAAGGGTGCTAAGAAGCGCCTTTTTGAATCTTCGCCTCCTTCCTCCGAGGGGGACTCTCCTCGCCGTAAGCATCCTGCAGCTCCAGCTTCCTTAGACCTCTCTGGGGATCGGTCTCCTACGCCTTCCAGACCTTCAGCTTCTGGTGCAGATGTCCAGCAGCCTGACATCGTCACCCGATGGGCAACGGTCCCTTCGGGGCAAAGGGATTCTTCCCTTGCGCGTGCAGTGTTAGCGCACAGGCGCTCTCCTGCTCGTCAGCGCTCTTCTGTTCGTCAGCGCGCTTCTGATAACCATCGCCCCACTGCTCGCTAGCGCTCTCCTGTGGACTCCGAATATCCTGCGGTTACTTTTGTGCGTCCTGCGTGCCATCAGTCTCCTGAGCGCTCTAGTTTGGCCAAGGACTCTTCTCCTCGCCCTCGCGATCCTGTTCGTCAGCCTGTTCCTGCGCAACATCGCTCGCGGTCTCCAGCACGTACTTCCAAAATGCCTGTATGCCCACGCGCCTCCTGTTCCTGAGCCCATTCGTGAGCGTTCCCCTCTGCGCCCCGCGCCGGCAGTTCCCTCACAGGATTCCACGCGTCGCCCTCTTGCTCGCCAGCGATCACAGACGCATCAACATTCGCCTGCTCGTCAGCGATCTCCTGCGCGTCAACGGTCCCCAGCGCGTCAGCGATCACCTGAACATCGGCGATCTCCAGACCGCCCGCGTGACCTATCACCTGCGCGCAAGTGTTCTCCAACGCGCCGTCGCCCAGAGGATCTGGAGGGACATGGGTCGCCTTCTGTTAGCTCGCCCTCGCGCGGTCATTCGCCTGCGCGGTCCACGCGCTATCGCTCGCCAACGCGTTCGTTCACGCGCTCGTTCGCCTGTGCGCCCTCGCGCCCACTCGCCTGCGCGCGATCGCCATTCGCGTCGGATTTCGCAGCCCGCGACAGCAGCAGGGACGCGTGTCGCCAGACCGCACTCCGGCTCGCCTCCGCCAAACCGCAGGACTCTTGTGCAGGATAGGGAAGACACTTCAGAGAGGTCAGTACAACTTTCTTCCCCTCTTCCTTTTCAGGCAGGTCCAGTGGTATCCACTCCGAAGGATCGCCCGATCCCCTTCCCTCCAGCGGGGATTTCGTACTCTGTGTCCGTGGAGCGGCAGACTTGGTTTGGTCCTCTGATGCGGGCGTTAGTGAAGGCTATGAAGCCGACACTCGCCGATCAAGGACACAAACCAACGGCTGCCTCGCCCCCGCTGAAGAGAAGGAGAGGAGTGGACTTCGTGGTGACTTCCCCCTGGGAGAAGTTGGTTCCTAAGAGGTCTGTCAGGAAGGCCCCATCACCTTCGCAGGCGTTTTCTCCTTCTCCCGAGGACGAGGCTTTTCCATCCTCGGGTGAATTCAGTGAGGTGATAGTCTCCCCCTCGGCACCAAGGGGGAAGTCTTCTCCTCATGGAGGAGAATCGTCACGCGCGGAGGGTGCTTTCTGAACCTCTTTGTTGGGGTCGTGTATCCCTCCCAGGAGGGAACCCAAGGACTCCAAGAAAATCCCGAAGTCGTTTTCTAGGATTCACCAGGAACCCGCTGCTCCCCTGGAGAACGTCCACACTTCTCCCCAGGAAGAGATTCCGGGGACGGGAGACTAAGCTGCCAGTCCGCAAGGAGGAGACCAGCAGGAGTCTGAGCATGCCTTCTGGCAGGTCTTGAGCCTGATGAGGCAACTCAACGGGTTCATGGACCCCATGATCGCCCCTCGAGAAGGCAAGGACACGGTCCTGGACCAGGTGTTCGATGTTCAGAAGCCCCCTAAGACCAGTGCGGCTCTGCCCTGGTCTCGGGGGTTGAAGAGTGCCAGAGCCAGGGCCAATGCCCAACTCGCGACTCTTGCTTCCTCCAGTCGTTCCTCTGCCGGGAACAAACTCATCCCACCTCCTCGTCTCCAGCAGAGGAGGTATTTTGAGATCTTGGGGGAGTCTAGTCTCGCTCTTCCTCTCCATCATTCCGTAGAAGAGCTTGCTAAGGGAGTTCCTCTCGAGAAGCTCTCCGCCCGGCAGGTGACGTTCTCGGCGTCGGGGATCCTAAGCCATGAGAAGGTCGCGAAGTGCGCCATGCATGCCACTTCGTGGCTGGATATATGGCTAGGGACTCGTCTAAGGAGACCAATAGGAAGGCCCTGGAGACCTTACTCTCAGGCACCCACTCCATCGAGTTCCTGGCACTTCAGGTCACCACCCTGTGGGCCAACTCGGTATTGAAGCGGCGTGATGCGGTGACCGAGAAGTTCCACCCTAAGGTCCCCGCCGTGGATGTCTGTAGGCTCAGACATGCTTCCCTCCTTGGGGAGAATCTGTTGGAGCCCCAGGATATGGAACGAACGGCTGAGAGATGGAGGAAATCTAGCCAGGACTCCCTCCTCCATAGGGCCCTTACAGCTCGGCCCTATAAGCCTCCAGCTCTGCAGCAACAGCAGCAGCAGCCTCGCAAGACACCAAAGCAGGCACCGGCAGCTAAGAAAGTGGTGTCTAAGCCCCAGCCCTTTCCAGCCAAGGTCAAGAGGGGCGGTGAGTCCTCCAGGGGAGGCAAGACTCCTAGAGGGAGCGGCCGCGGCTGCAAACACTAGAAGTGGCAGTCCCCCTGCGTGTCCACCTGTGGGGGGATGCCTTCGACGTTGCGTGCACAGGTGGCAGCAACACGGGGCCGATGCTTGGACGATTTCTGTGATCGGCCAAGGCTATCGCGTCCCGTTCATAACATCTCAACCTCCCCTGACAGCGAATCCAGTGTCGTTGAGCTCCTATGCCATGGGATCGGTAAAGGGGCTAGCCCTTCGGGCAGAAGTCAAGACCATGCTCAAGAAGGATGCTCTCCAGGAGGTCGTTGACGGCTCCCCAGGCTTCTTCAGTCGACTCTTTCTTGTAAAGAAGGCGTCTGGAGGCTGGAGACCTGTCATCGACCTCTCGGCTCTGAACGGGTTTGTCAAGCAAACTCGGTTCAGCATGGAGACAGCGGACACGGTCAGACTTGCGGTGAGACCTCTAGACTTCATGTGCACACTGGATCTCAGGTGTTCACCAGAGTGTTCACCCTGATTTCATCTTGGGCGCACAGGAACGGCATCCGTCTCCTTCGTTATCTGGACGACTGGCTGATCCTAGCAGACTCGGAGTCGACCCTTCTTCGGCACCGAAACAGGCTTCTGGGTCTTTGCCAGGATCTGGGGATCATGGTAAACCTTGAGAAGTCCTAATGACTGGTTTATCTAGGTATGTTGATAGACACCAATCTCCACAAAGCCTTTCCATCAGACGACAGGATAGCAAGGCTGAGGAGGGTGGCGGAACCCTTCCTCAGGCGAGAAGAGCTTCCCGTCCAATTGTGGTTGAGTCTCTTAGGTCACCTGTCCTCCCTGGCTCGTCTGGTTCCAAACGGCCGCCTCGGGATGAGATCCCTGCAGTGGCGGCTCAAGTCCCGGTGGAATCAAGGATCCGATTCCCCGGACGTACAGGTCCCGATAGGATCTTTGGAACGGGCGGACCTGCGGTGGTGGCTGGTCGACGAGAACCTGCGAAAGGGAGTGAATCTTCTCGTCCTCCCCCCGGAATTGACACTGTTCGGATGCGTCAAAAGAAGGGTGGGGGGCGCACGTTCTGAACCAGAGGACCTCAGGCCTTTGGTCAGAATCAGAAAAGTACCTGCACATCAACCTGCTAGAGTTGAAGGCCGTCTTTCTGGCTCTTCAACAGTTCCAACAGACCCTGGCGGGTCACTCCGTGGTGGTGATGAGCGACAACACCATGGTAGTGGCTTATATCAACAAGCAGGGAGGTACTTTTTCACAGCAGCTATCCCATCTTGCAGTAGAGATTCTGAGGTGGACCGAAGTCCACTCGATAACACTATGAGCTCGCATCATTCCTGGCAAGAGGAATGTGCTCGCCGACAGTCTGAGCAGGGCTTCGCAGATAGTGAGTACCGAGTGGTCTTTGGCTCCTGAGATAGCCAACAAAGTCTTGACTTTGTGGGGTTCCCCGACCGTGGACCTGTTCGCGACAGCGTTGAATTTCAGGCTGCCTCTGTACTGCTCCCCAGTCCCGGACCCCAAGGCTCTCTGGCAAGATGCTTTCCAGCAACGGTGGGACAACATCGACGTGGACGCCTTCCCACTGTTCTATCTGATAAGAAGGGTGCTCAACAGGACCAGACTATCGGTCAACTGTTCGATGACTCTGAGAGCTCTGCTATGGCATCAAGCGGAATGGTTTCCGGACCTTCTGCAGCTCCTGACGGAGCTCCCGAGAGAACTTCCCCCACGACGCGAGCTTCTCAGACAACCCCACTCCAACATCCCTCACAAGGCCATGGCCTCGCTTCTGCTTCACGCCTGGAGACTGTCCAGCGTCTCCTCACAGAGAGAGGCTTTTCGCAACAGGTTGCGGAGAGAATGTCTCGGTACCTGCGAAAGTTCTCTGAGGAAGTCTACCAGGCAAATTGGAGAGTCTTTTGTGGTTGGTGTCGTGGGAGGGGTATCTCTCCACTCGATGCCACTATTCCAGCAATAGCGGAGTTCCTCGTATATCTGCGGGAGGAAATGCGCCTTTCTGTCTCGGCAGTGAAAGGCTATCGCTCAGCCTTAAGCTTGGCTTTCAGGCTGAAAGGCGTGGACATTTCTTCCTCGCTAGAACTCTCTCTACTCATACGAAGCTATGAGCTTACCTGCCCTCAGTCGGAAGTGAGACCTCCTCCTTGGAATGTGGTTCGGGTTCTCAGGGCTCTTAAGAGACCTCCCTTCGAACCATTACGCCAGGCCTCTGATCGCCACCTGTCTTGGAGGACGGCTTTCCTGCTCGCTTTGGCTTCGTCCAAGCGAGTTAGTGAACTTCATGGTCTCTCGTACGACATCGCCCATTCAAGGGGGGGGGAGGTAACGTTCAGATTCGTCCCTGAGTTTGTTGCCAAGACTCAGAATCCTGGAGTGCCGGGTCCACGGTTCGACTCTTTCAGGATCGCGAGCCTCCGTTCTGTAACAAGCGACCCAGACCAGCTGCTACTATGTCCAGTGAGGTGTCTGAGGTATTACTTGAAGAGAACAGCTGCAGTTCGTCCTCAAGTGCGGGCATTGTTTGTAAGCACAGGCAGGATGAAGAGGAGGGTCACCAGGAACACCATCTCGGCTTGGATTCGAAGGGTTATCCACCACGCCTTGAATCCAGACCCTCCTCCGTCACGTCGCCCTAGGGCACACGACGTCAGGGGCGTTGCTACTTCCCTGGCCTTCAAGAGAAACTTCTCTGTGACGCATGTGCTTCAAGAAGGGGTCTGGAAGCGTCAAACGACCTTCACAGCCCACTACCTGCAGGACGTGACCCACAGGAGCCTCGATACGTTTTCTATCGGCCCTGTGGTGGCTGCACAACAGCTGGTCTAGCCTCAGGCTCCTTTATGGACAAGTAGCAGTAGGTTGAGGGCGTTGTTATCCGGTTTTAGTCTGCGTGAATGAAAGAGTATGTCTGACCCTTACTTTTCTTCATTCTCCCCTCTCTTGGGGAAGCAGCATCCTGGTCTTTGCATAGCTGACCTCGACCTCTGCAGGTAACCCATGCTTCCTTGTGCTCCTAGTATTAAGTTTAATACTGTCGCGTCCCCCATACCCTGACAAGGTGGTATTGGGAACGTCCTATCCTGGATTCCTATTTAAAGGTCTCAAGGTCAACTTCATAGGACGAGTCACGCTTTCCTCCACACACACAACTTATGTAGGCCACTCATTCCTAGCGAAGCAAGGAACTTGTGAGGTGCAGGGGCTCCTTCTCTCAAGTGCTACTCACTGGGAGGCGGAGCCCCCGGGCAAAGCCAAAGTCAGTAAGGCTGGGGACTTTCCACCCTTCCTAAGGGGTAAGTCACCCAATGTAAATAGCGTGGTTTGTATTTCGGTTATGGAACAAATGACAAATTCGAAGATAATTTTTATTTTTCCTAACCATACAAACCTTAGCTATTTACACATTTGCCCGCCAGCCCTGCCCCCAAGTCAAGTCCTACCTCTAAGTGAAGTGAAGCAAATCACCGGTGTGTGGGGGGGGAGGGGTAGCAAGCTACCCCTTCCCCTACCCCCGCTAACTAGCGCGGGGGTAGTTAACCCTCGTTAAAAACTATTGGCTCATCATTTCAGCTACGCCGAAAGGTAACCCCAATGTAAATAGCTAAGGTTTGTATGGTTAGGAAAAATACAAATTATCTCCGAATTTGTCATTTTAACATGAACCTCCAACTGTACTCCAAAAAAATTTTTCATGTGTGCATTCACAAGCCTCATCTAAAACACTTTCGCCAGTGTCTGCCATTTCTCTCCCCTCACACAAAGTACCTTCTGACTGATTTCTTCTTGCTGTTCTGTAGCAATCGCGACTACAAGTGAAGTGAGAACATTCACCTACAGTCTCCCCTCGCGACTTTGTCCTGTAAGAGCTATCTGTTTATACATGGAGCGTACATGAGATTGTCGTCCTACAGTACAGTTCCTTTTTATAAGCATGGGCGGAAAGAAAAAGGTCACCAATTAGGTATCTTCCAGTGCAGAGAGGTCTTCCTGCATGATGCGACCATTCAGTTTCAAGAAACCTTCCATCGCAGAGAGAGCATTCAACAATCGGGGACCTTCTTGCTAGGCAAGATCATCTTTCACAACTTGAGAGGGCTCCCCCACACATTAGAGCAATGGGCTGAGGGGAGGTACATCACGTGATTGCTCCAACCAATTGTCTGGATTCAGCGAGGCAACATTGGAGACATTCCCCAACATCCACTAATAGGCTGTCCATGGATGCAACCATACTCAGTGTTCTCCCTTTCTTCTTTCAGCATTACGAGCACCTGTTGTTCTTCGCCTAAGACATCTTCTTCTTCTTCTTTGTCTGGATCTTTTCCCAATTCTATGCGGGGTCGATGTTTCTGGCCAGCTTTCTCCATCTACCTCTGTCCCACACTTCATCACCGGTTAATCCCTTTTCTTCGCCTAAGACATACTTGAAAGAAAATGGCACCACCCCAGCATCTAAGAAGTCAGAACTTCTAGTTGTCGTTCCTGCTTCACTGAGATACAGTCCTGGTATTATAGGTTAGAATACCTAGCCCTTTCTCCCCTGTACCCTCTTGGGGGTGGGCGGCAACAGTCTTGCTGTTTTTGGGTGTATTGTACGTTTGATTTAGTAAGCAAACCAACCGAGCAACTTTTCAGTACATTGTAAAAGTACCTCCCCCGTCTTCCTTACGAAGGGAGAATGTATAAAGATGCATACAAACCCATTGCTTTTATATGCCATAGGTTCTTCTGTGACAGCCTGTTAAGTGTTGGCAGAAACCTAGCCTATCACCTGGGACATCCTTTTCCCAGGTTGTTGGTTGGAGTCTTCACAAGTCCCAGTTTGGTTGTAGGAATTTTCTCCCTCCTAGAGATAAGTCTCCGGTTGAAGGAAAATGTTTTGTATTTTTGTTGGAACATATCACAAATATCTGAGGTACTGTACTGTAACCTGTATTTTTCCTCAGTCCTCTAAGTTGCACTTCTCTTCAACCATCCTGCAAGTCCTAGATTAAAGGAGCCGAGAGGTCGATGACAGGTCTCCAGCCTCCAGACGCCTTCTTTACAAGAAAGAGTCGACTGAAGAAGCCTGGGGAGCCGTCAACGACCTCCTGGAGAGCATCCTTCTTGAGCATGGTCTCGACTTCTGCCCGAAGGGCTAGCCCCTTTACCGATCCCATGGCATAGGGGCTCAACGACACTGGATTCGCTGTCAGGGGAGGTTGAGATGTTATGAACGGGACGCGATAGCCTTGGCCGATCACAGAAATCGTCCAAGCATCAGCCCCGTGTTGCTGCCACCTGTGCACGCAACGTCGAAGGCATCCCCCCACAGGTGGACACGCAGGGGGACTGCCACTCCTCAGTATACTTTCAGATGGGTGGAGCTTACCGACCACCCAGCAGTAACTACCCCCACGTAGTTATAAATTTTAACCGCCGAGTTCCGGCTTCTTTGAATCATACTTCTATTAACCCTTCTACCCCCAATGGATGTACTGGTACGTTTCACAAAACTCATCCCTTAACCCTCATGGACGTACTGGTACGTCTTTGCAAAAAAATGCTATTTGCATTTTTGTTTGCATATTTGTGATAACTTTATGAGAAACTTCAGGCATTTTCCAAAGTAATGAGACCAACCTGACCTGTCTATGACGAAAATTTAGGCTGTCAATGCAATCTAAAAAAAAATATTTCAAAACGTGCTTGAAAAAGAAAAATGCCTGGGGGTTGAGGGTTGGAAAGTTCTAAGTAGCGTTGGGGGTAAAAGGGTTAAAGGACTTGGATTTTTATAATTAGGAAAAATACAAATTTATTATTAAACAAATATCATTGTCTATTGTTATCCTTTAGTTTCGGTCGCCATGGAGTGATCTGTCTTGTATTTGAAAATATTTACGAACATTTTATTCGATTCATCCTTCATTGATAAATTTTGATTGCCCCAAGATCCATGTCGGTATAGATCTCTATTTAGAATCGGTTTATATATTTATTTCAATTCAATCATAGACATCAATTTTCTACGGCATATATGGATTGTTATTTCTAGAGTTCTCTCAAATAATTTTGGAGCAGGACTGACGTGTAATTAAAATTCAAACATTTGGAAAGTCATAATTATCACTCAATATGATGTAGGGCTGTAGTGGAACCTTATCTTGATTAACCCTTTTACCCCCAAAGGACGTACTGGTACGTTTCACAAAACTCATCCCCTTACCCCCATGGACGTACCGGTACGTCTTTGCAAAAACCTGCTATTTACATTTTATTTTCCATATTTTTGATAATTTTTTGAGAAAATTCAGGCATTTTCCAAGAGAATGAGACCAACCTGACCTCTCTATGACAAAAATTGAGGCTGTTAGAGCAATTTTAATAAAATATACTGCAAAATGTGCTGGGGAAAAAATAACCCCTTGGGGGTTAAGGGTTGGAAATTTCCAAAGAGCCTGGGGGTAAAAGGGTTAAGCATTGAGAATTTCTGTGTACCTTAAATTTCAATTCCATTTTGATTGTCTACTAATCTCTAATGATTCCATCTTTTAATTTTCATCGTTCAGTTGCCTTTGGTTCCCTTGTATACAGCTGGCCAAACTTCATTAACTCGCACTTGTCAGCTATTCACAAATTTGTCTACTGTATACAAGAAGTCTGGTATTCCATGAAGTAATATTTATGGGTATATATTCAAAATTAAATAACGCTACATGCAGAACAGGTCTAGGTAGAATAGACAAGAACCTAGAAGTATTACAAAAAGAACTGTTGGGTCTCTAGTAACTTCCTTTTATATTTTTCCATTTAAGGGATTTTGACGAAGGAAAAAATCTATTTCTGGGCTCGACCTGTGTCGCTCCACGAAATGCTCCTCTAGCACCATTTCTAAGGCATAGTTATTGCTGAATATACCAGAGAAAAAAAAGAGATGTATGGAATGCCAGGAATAAACCTAGCTCGCTCACTCTTTGAGTGTCGGTATAGAAAACTGGGGCTTGATTGAACCACGACCATGGGTCCCTCACCAATTAGACCTCTCCTTCATCAACGTCCCCCTCCACCCCAACATCTCCCCACCCCTTATCTTCATTCATCTATCAGCACCTGCGTTGGTCAGACGTGTTTTATTTTGCTCTGTGTTGTTTTGTGTTTTTGAAGATGTCCGACGTTTTAGAGATTCTCCTTAGCTAAGGAATAATAAGCATAGCTATGAAACCAAATACAGCACAGAATGAAATTGACTGATATTGTTATATAAATGAATTTTCAAACCCTTGTATAATGAATTATATGTGCATCAATTATTTACAATTTTTCAGCATGTGTGTTTTCTAGTCCCCTTAAATGGTAATAGGACACTAGATTACTCTCACGTTTATTTGTCATAAGTTTTTCTATAGGAAGTTGGTATTAGTCTATAAAATGTTTTTGGTAATTGGTAATCTTTTTAACCCTTTTACCCCCAAAGGACGTACTGGTACGTTTCACAAAACTCATCCTTTTACCCCCATGGACGTACCGGTACGTCCTTGCAAAAAAATGCTATAAAAAAATTTTTTTTCATCTTTTTGATAATTTTTTGAGAAAATCCAGGCATTTTCCAAGAGAATGAGACCAACCTGACCTCTCTATTAAGGCTGTTAGAGCAATTATAAAAAAATATACTGCAAAATGTGCTGGGGAAAAAAAAAACCCTTGGGGGTTAAGGGTTGGAAATTTCCAAAGAGCCTGGGGGTAAAAGGGTTAACTATTTTACAATACACTAGGCAGGAAGTAGTTTTATGGTTCGCGCAAACACCACTTGTACATCGTTCCCGTTTGCTTCTTTCAGATGGAGTCGTCTTCTCAAAAAATCCACGAAAACTTAAATTCCATCTTAGACTACCAGACCCATCACCGGCTGCGGGAAGCGCAGGGCCGCAAGAGAGCCGAGGACCTCAACGAGCGGGTCCTCTTCTGGGCCATGGGGGAAACGCTGGGAATCCTGGTCATCGCCGTGGGCCAGGTCATGATTCTCAAGAATTTCTTTGCCGACAAGAAGAGCAATCAAGCCTCGTATTGAGTAGGTTTCAGTTGCATCACACGCAGTTGATGGTGTCGGGGACAGCATTTTTCTAGCTGCGAACTATACATTGTGCAAAGTCTAGTGTCGGCACCACAGCCTGCGAGCTCCCCTGGTTACGAGTTAGCGCCGGCAGGCTGCCAGAAGGCCTACCGGCGGCCGTGTGATCTCTCGTCGTTCCGTCGAGCCTCTCGTATTCGATCGCGACTTGGAACCTTGTGGCTGGGCAATAAAGAAGTCGGTTCTGTACACCACTGTATTTATATTTGTTATTGAAATCTGCTTTGCTATTTATCATACAGTATTTCATTTCATTGCTTCTACTACAACTTTTTTCCTTTTGAAAAACTGAAAACATAAATTCCTAAGCTAATTTTATGTGGCACAGAATCATCTTGAAGTGTTGCATCAGTTCTCAATCTTGTACAGTAATCTTGTGTTAATGACACTATAGTCAATTCTTTTTAATGAGGCAGATTTCCACAGACTCGCAGGGGTGCCCCTTTTAGCTAGGGAAAATTTTCCTGATCCATGATTGGTTGGACAAGATAATTCTAACCAATCAGATAGCAGGAAACTTTACCGAGCTAAAATTGGAAAATTTTCCTGATCCATGATTGGTTGGACAAGATAATTCTAACCAATCAGATAGCAGGAAACTTTACCGAGCTAAAAGGGCACCGCTGCGTGTCAGTGCAAAGGCGCCTCATTATAAAAAATTGAGTATAGTATATAAATTTTTCATTATTCAGGATATAATGAATGTTGTTACCTCTGGATCAGTTGTATCAACTATTCCAGACAATTTGAAATTTCTTTTATTTATTTGCTTGTAATAAAAATCCATGGGTATACTGTATGGAGCTGCCTGCCGCTTTTGTTGAATTGCATTTCCAAATACCAGTTTCACATTCGTTAAAACTTAAGCTTTCGGTCATGTTTGGCTGTGCAAAAGATCTGTATATACAGAGGTATTTGTTTAGAATTGCGAGGGAGACCTCCCCACATTCTTGTTGTGCATATTTACATCAGTGCCGTGTGAATGTCCAGTGAATCTTTGGTGTGGCAGCGTCGATCATTTTGAACGGGTTCAATTTTCTGTTCCAAATCTTTTTAAAGAGAGGAAGTCTTTGCTAAATTGGGCGAGTGGTTACTTTACTTTAGTTGCGAGTGATGTAATGATTATTTTTATAAAAGAATATTTTAAAGAGTTTCTTACACTGGCTACAAAGTACAGTAGTTTAATTCATCAATTCTCTTTTGGGTGGAAAGACTGAATCAGGATGTTAGGCTTTGTGTGGCAATGAATTTATTGTTTTTGTATGTGAAGACTTAATAAAAAATAGTCAGAATGTTGTAAAGGAATCTTGTATTCTATACCTGGGTTACGTTGTTTTTGAGCGTACCTGACCTGGGGCTCTGACCAGGGAGGTTATCAATGCATAAAATGTTTATAAGTATTGGGAAATAACTTTTTTTATTTTAGAATTAGGGTTGTACCTTTTATGGCCAAAATCTTTGTAGTGTGTTCATGTTCTTAGATATATTCTGAATATTTCTCTGTATCTTTTTAAGTTTGTTACTGTTCTTGTTTTAGAAATAATTACACCAAAGCCATGGATTTTAAAGTTCATTTGTCATTGAAAATTTATTATCATTATTGCTTCAGGCAACGGATATGTAGCCGGAGAATTATGCAAACTTTTGGCTGGTATTACCTTCAGATTATTGTATTCCCGTACAAACGAAATGCGAAGAGGTCCGATACTCTGAGTTTATTGGATAGGAGTAATGAGAATAGAAGATCTTGAAGACCTGCTCGAAGCAAATTACAATGGCATGGCTCGGTCCGAAATGCAGGTGGCAGCGAAGGCAACCCTTGACACACCTTAAGGTGCATAAAAGTGGTACATGGGCACATTGTATCATCAGAATAGAATTATCATTAAACTTTAAAGGCCAATATGATAGTTTCATAGATTCAATTTCAGTGTACTTTGCTTTAAAAATTCTATTTGCAGCAGTATTGGATAGTGACAATTAAAAGGACACTGAAAGAAGACGACTTAACCGTTCGATGCCAAGTTAAAGGGAAGTTTTTTCTGATCTACCTTTTTTAATGGGAATTCCAGCTAATAATTGTGCTTGATCGTTGTGGTATGCGACAGGTAACCTATCGTTATTATGTATATTTTGTCTTAGAATTTTGACATGCTCTTAACCCATTATTGAGAAAGTTTATTTCCATTCTAAAATATTGTAGTTCCTCAAAACTTTGTATTGAAATTTAATACTTTCACAGCTAATATTTGATAGTATACAAACTTTTCATTTTAGTTTTAATACTTTGACAGCTAATATTGCCTAGTGTACAAAATTTTCATTGACGTTTTAATACTGTGACAGCTAACAATTCACAATGTACAGAGTTGAATATTTGAAACTGGTCTAGACTCAAAGTACTAGATTAAATAATGGATGCTTAGGCTGACGAGACAAGTTCTTTATCGTTGAACCAACACGCAATGCACTTGCTCCTCATAAAAGTTTTACAGGTCTAGACTTAAAACTAATAATGTTCAGTAACAATAATTTTTATTCTGGCAGTGTATACAGGCTTAGAAACTATTTCTTCTGTATAATACATTATTATATTTACAGTCTGTAAAAGATGCATTTACATATGTTCCAATCATAAGAATATTTTTATGGCAGAAAAACAGCACGAAAACATCTTCCTAAAGTATTTTATTGCACAAACATTTCTCTGGACACTTTTCAGGCGGCATAGACATAATCTCAAGTTCAAAGAAATTTTAAAAATCTGACAAGAAAATATGGTCTCTATAAAACAATCTGCATAAATAAAATTCTATTTGACATTGCAACATTTGAGTGCTTAATAGTAAATGTATTTCTGCTTTTTGTGTGATAGAACACTATAATAATTAGTTGTTAAAATTTATAAGCTAAACAATTTATCCGATAACTTTATTTTACAGAATATACTTTCTTTGCTCATAGGGATTTTTCCAAATACTCAGTCTGACATTTAAAAGTTTAAAAATTGAAAAAGTACAAAGAGGAATACATTAACAATTCAAATAATTACATTCTCTTAGAGCAAAAGTTTTCGTGCCTGTTATAATGAACAAACATTCAAAACACACTACACTCCAGATATGACTTTAAAAAATTTCCCTCCAGACCAAAATCTAGAAAAAAAATTGCAGCAACAACTCGGATCACAAACACACACCCAATGTGAACATAAACCACTGGTGACAAGGTTGTACAGTTAAGACAAAAGGTCTCCCAGTACATATTACATTATGCATTCCACATTTCAATGTGTTGAATTTTATATTTAGAAAAACTAGGACCAAATATAATAAATTCCAAATTAAATATTTATTTAAATGAAAATTAGGACCTAGATGATGAAATTAAATTAACTAAACCAGCCACAACTAATAGGGTAGCTATGAATAATTAGGTTTCTCATAAAATAAGATGGAAGACTTCAAAGAAGTTAAAATTCAGAAGAATTAAGTACATTATATAAAAATAAAATCTTTGATAAAAACAATCTTTGTCATGAAATTTAGGTTCCGTAAAATACTTTTCGGTAATTTAGTCTGTAATCATACAAATTCTCGATCTTGTACACTCCATTAAGCCAATGATAAAGTCGAATTCTGTGTTTAGGTAATAACTGTTGGTTCCTGTCTGCCTGTGCGCTCTCGAAGCTTGGACAGTTGTAGGGAGATTTCAACTAGGGGCTTCAACATTTCCTGAAAAGTTGAAGAAAATATTTATTGCAGTCCAGAACCATTACTCCCACGGACACGTGGGCTCTTAACCCTTTTACCCCCAATGGACGTACTGGTACATTTCACAAAACTCATCCCTTTACCCCCATGGACGTACCTGTACGTCCTTGCAAAAAAAACTGCTATTTACATTTTTTTTTGCATATTTTTTGTAAAAAAAAAAAAATGCCTGGGGGTTAAGGATTGGAAAGTTCCAAATAGCGTTGGGGGTAAAAGAGTTAATACGAAAAGGGGGGGAGCAAACCTAGAGAGAACAGATGAGAATGCAGAGTATTATGGAAATATCACTTATTGAAAGCTTGGAAAAGGATGAAATAAGATTGGCAGGCATATTAAAGATTACAGAAGTGACCAAGACTGGCAGGCATAGAAAGGTTACAGAAGCAAGTGTCAAGGCCGAGATGGTATAGGCACGTGTCAAGGATGAATGGTGGAGAGGGAGTGAGGACGACTTGGGAGGAACCTGTTATGTGGGGAATATCAAATGGGAGGCGAAGAATTAGATGACGAGATAAAGTGAAGAACGATTTGGGGCAAAGAGGTTTAGTGGAAGAGGCATTGGAAAGAGATCATCAGGTAACAAACCATTTAATTTATGGCTAATGGTGGAAAAGAAGAGTACCACAGTATATAGTAGGTAAATGATTGTAATTTCAAAAATGGCATAACTGGAAAGACAAAATTTTTAATAAACAAAGGGTAAAAATACCAAATCCTAATTGGTATGAAGTACCATGCAAATAATGTAATTTACCAGACGGCTTTAAATTTGCTGACCAAGTTTTTTAAATGGGCCAAATTTGTCATACTTGACAATTTGAAAATTGGTGATCCACAATAACCTTTAATTTAAAAAGCAGACGATCAAAACAATGTACATTCCGTGCTTGTGATATTTTTAACGTAATACTGCTAGGGAAAATGTTTTTACTTTACAAACAGATGAATTACAGGTACAGTATTAATTTCCCTCCACATGTTCAAGAGTCTTCAATACTATGTATATACCATGTACCTATGTCCTTGCTTCTCTTTTGACCGTTTAAATCATACTTTTATGCATGAGAAATCTTGTGTATTCAACTAAAGATGGGTAACTTTTTTTGTATTCAATAAAATATTAATGTAAAAGATGAAGATGCTAAAAACGTATTTTAAATAGAAACGTAAGTAGGCATTCACTTCACGATAGCTAAAATTAAAATGTTCAAAACAGAATACATAAAAGTGCTGAACTGTCCAACGCCGTTTCTTAGAGTACGAGAGGTTAACTTTGAAGCTGATTAAAGAAAACATTCAAGTGATTTTCCTTATGGATTAAACAATATAATAACGGTACTTCTCAAAGAAACCGTATCGAGAGTCAAACATAAGGATGTACAATCTTACCTGAGCATCTTTGCCGTAAGTGCTCGGGTCCGATTCGTAACTTTCAATGTACAGCCGAACAGTGGCTCCCGAACTGCCCGTGCCACTCAATCTGAAAACGACGCGGGAACCGTCGCTCATCAGAATCCGGACGCCCTGAAATAACATTGATGTTTTAGAGCTACATAAAATAATTATATTTTTATGTATTGAAAATAGAATATAAATGGTGTTGTATAAGAGGATTTAACGTGACCAGAAAGGTGTTCTTAAAAAGAAAAATATAGTAAGAGTTTTCTAAATAAAACAAAAACTTTAAAAATTATATTTCTCTTAGCTATATAAACCAGAGTCCTTTAAAATAGGTACTGTAATGTCTTCAGTGGAGCTTGGACGGCCGTTGAAATCAATAATGAGGTAATTAACAGGTGTGTACAAGGGTCAGCTGAGTCAAAAACTTGTCCTTTGATTTAGGACATCAGAGGGTGCTTCATATGGATTCATTTGTATAGGAAAAATACAATTTTAAAAAATTATTTGTTCCGATATGTATACAAAACTTTTGTCCTTTAAAATACTCCGGATAGCTAGGTTGGTAGCGTCATGGGCTTCTGTTTCAGAGGTTCCGAGTTCGCGTCCCCCGCTAAGGCATGAATAGTGTGAGACCTTCTACTGGAGGTTACTCCCCAGGGTGGCACCTGGGGGGAAGGTTAGAGGGGGCTAGTGATAGTCCCTGCTGGCTTATGGTCGCCCGAGGAGATGATGAAGGTCGTCTCAGGGGAGACCTAAAACCCTCAACTTTCAACCTTAAAAATATGCAGACTCATTGGTAAGTGTATGAATTCAACCTAAGACAGAACTTTTTGGTACTTTTTCTTCCATGGAAAAGCAAAGATCCTAGTCCTGTATGGGAGTAAGGAAGCGGACACCCGCAACCTATTAGCCCATCATAGGGGCGAGTAGCCTGATAGAGCCGGGCCATTTGTTGTTGTTGAAGATTGCCTGGCCCTTTTGGCCAGACAAGGGCTCTTGCAATCTTGCAGTCCGTAGTTAAGCCTGGCCAAAACTTTGTAAGTATATGGCACTCTGGCTCAGAAAAAATCTTCTCCCATAGGGGAGATGCAGACTTACATAAAATATCATTAGATAGCCATAGGATAAGTATTTATTCCACCGCCCTCCCCCTTATAAAGGCAGAAGTGAGAACTACTACTGTCCAATGTAGTCTAATATCAATGGTGCTAAGGAATGTAGTTGAACAGCATCAGTGTCTGACCCAGCGTGTAACAGTACGAAAGCTTCATCACCAAGTATTACTATATTTGGGATACTAAAAGAAGAATAAGTAAATAAATAGGGACCTTGGTCAGATTTCATATGGGGCAGGGTCCCCTTGCATGATTATATAGAAAGAACTTTATAAAAATAAAACAAATTGTTTTAACTATTTGAAGAAAGAAATATTGATGCAATTAACTGAAATTCCACAATGCCAAACAAGAGGTCGTGAGTCGTGCTGCTAAATTATCATCATCATTGTTACTTGCTAGGCTGCAACCCTAGTTGGAAAAGCAGGATGCTATAAGCCCAGGGGGCCCCAAAAGGGAAAATAGCATCAATTAACTGAGCTTCCACAATGCCAAACAAGAGGTCGCGAGTCGTGCCGCTAAATTATCATCATCATTGTTACTTGCTAGGCTACAACCCCAGTTGGAAAAGCAGGATGCTATAAGCCCAGGGGGCCCCAAAAGGGAAAATAGCATCACTATGTTCCCCTGTCAAATCCATTAACAAAGTAACTGGACAAGTACTAGACATGAAATGGCCAAAAATTATTCTAACTGTTTACATTTCCCAACAAGGTATGGGGTGTGAGGTTAGCAAATTTTCTCGATGCATGTCAATCTGGTCTAAAGAATGTTCTCGAGGCACAAACAAAACCCAAATGATAAGAATAAATGAATAAACAAAGAAAATAAAAAGAGCAAGGAACTGATAAAAAAAAAAATTAAGTAGTTTACTAATAATGAAATCCTGTAGAAAAACCTTAGTACTGTAATGCCAGGAGTACAGTGAAATGACAAGATACAACAAAAATAGTTGATAAACCATTGAGGGCCTATCAGGCAACAGAAATAAACTACCAACACATTTCTCAGAAAGTTTTACTTGTTTAATAGAACAAAACTAAATGATGACAGTTGATGAACAAGCGATACACGACATCGTAAGAATAATCAAGAGATGGTAGGCTGATGGACTACCTTAACCCTTTTACCCCCAAAGGACGTACTGGTACGTTTCACAAAACCCATCCCTATACCCCATGGACGTACTAGTACATCCTTGGAAAAAAATTTTATAAAATTTTTTTTTCATATTTTTGATAATTTTTTTAGAAAATTCAGGCATTTTCCAAGAGAAAGAGACCAACCTGACCTCTCTATGACAAAAATTAAGGCTGTTAGAGCAATTTAAAAAAAAATATACTGCAAAATGTGCTGGGGAAAAAAATAACCTCCTGGGGGTTAAGGGTTGGAAATTTCCAAAGAGCCTCGGGGTAAAAGGGTTAAGTTCAAAACCGTCTATCAACTTAATTTTCCATGAATGGCACGAGGACAGAAACTTGCTTATGCCTTGCATTTACAAATAATAGGTTAATTTAACCAGAATACACAGTTTCATTTGCAACACCCATGGAACTGGCAAAGTAATGTAATAAAGAGAGATGTAAAAAATGGAGAGGCAAAACTAAACAATCAATAAATTTTCTGAATAACTTGGAGGCCTTTGTCAAATTACTTAGCAATGGAACTTGATCCCAATTTTCAAAGTGATTTTGTCTGAAACCACCAAAATATATTTCAGCATCTGTAGTTATCAGCTTTTCATTATGAATAAAGAAAATGAACATAACCTTCACTAATAGAAAAGCATACTTTCCTCTCCTTAGGAGAGACGGAACTAAATTAAAAAAGCAATTGTCCTCACCTGCTTTTTGGCAACAGCCCCATCAATAGGATCGGTGTATTCGAAGTTATCCACCTTAGCAACCTTGTAAGTCTTACTTCCATGCGACAGCTCCTTTCCAATCATAGACGCATCGTTCGACAGAGCGTCGAGTTCTGCCATCATGGCATTGCATGGATCAGATTCACAATTCTCGTAATCATATCTGAAAACAATCATCCACGGTAAGTATATTTCAGCACTATTATTATTATTATTATTATTATTAAATGCTAAGCTACAACCCTAGTTGGAAAAGCAGGATGCTATAAGCCCAAGGGCCCCAACAGGGAAAATAGCCCAGTGAGGAAAGGAAATAAAGAAAAGTAAAATATTTTAAGTATAGTAACATTAAAAAAAAATATTTCCTATA
Source organism: Palaemon carinicauda (assembly GCF_036898095.1). Classification (NCBI taxonomy): domain Eukaryota; kingdom Metazoa; phylum Arthropoda; class Malacostraca; order Decapoda; family Palaemonidae; genus Palaemon; species Palaemon carinicauda. The sequence continues at coordinate 112,340 of NW_027172192.1, read as the reverse complement.
AAAACTATAAAAATTTTTTTTAACAAAACAAGAGGAAGGGAAACTATATAGAAGTGTGCCCGAGTGTACCCTCAAGCACGAGAAGTTTATAAACATGTAAGGAGGCACAATAGAGATTCTCACATCTACCAGGTCTGATATTTGCGCAAGCGTCTTACGTACCTCGTGAAGAAGTTTCGTCCGTACGTCTGCCAGTGGCTGTGCAAGGCTTTCTCGACTGTCGTTTTCTTGACTGCGAGGATTGAGAGCCACGCTAATACTGCCCAGATGCCATCCTTTTCTCTAATGTGGTCGCTTCCCGTGCTGCACAGATATTCAACGTTATTTACCTTAATATTAATATACATACATATACTAAGGCACTTCCCGCAATTTTGGGGGGTAGCCGACACCAACAAAGAAACAAAAACAAAAAGGGGACCTCTACTCTCTACGTTCCTCCCAGCCTAACAAGGGACTCAACCGAGTTCAGCTGGTACTGCTAGGGTGCCACAGCCCACCCTCCCACATTATCCACCACAGATGAAGCTTCATAAAGCTGAATCCCCTACTGCTGCTACCTCCGCGGTCATCTAAGGCATCGGAGGCAGCAGCAGGGCCTACTGGAACTGCGTCACAATCGCTCGCCATTCATTCCTATTTCTAGCACGCTCTCTTGCCTCACTCACATCTATCCTCCTATTACCTATTAATATGCCAACTTTAAAAGCACAATAAAAAGAGGATTTAAAACATACTCGGTACAGTATTTCACATTTTGCTAAAGTACATCATACGTAATGTAAACAGGAGACAGATTACCCAAAGCTTTCTTCACCACAAATGGAGAGTCTGCCGGCATCCATTAGATTGCCGAAGTACTTCCATCCAGTGGGAACTTCAAATACCTCTACGTTCTTCTTCGCCGCTACTCTGAAAAAAAAAATAATTTTCAGTAAACTCATTGCAAAACTATCTTATCATCACTACATATTAGAAGAGTCAGAAAACTATATTATAGGAATTATATTCAAAGGTAATGGGGACAAATACAATATGGAATTACAGAGGAATAACTTCTTCAACTAGCTATCAAAATCTTTAAAAACGGAGGAAAGGATGTGAAAAATTGCCCAAATTAACATCCGCTTGCTTTGCCCGAAGATTGTTCCTGAAAGATGAGAGGTGGTCCCCCTTAAGGAGTGTGTGATTCTGAACAAGTGAAGGGGAAGTTAAAGTGGTTACTCAGTGTACTAGTTGGAGGGGTTCATGCCAAAAGTAATAATTCTAACAGCCGAGTTCCTGGTTCTCTGAAAACACACACCACTTAAGAGATGACTCTTAAAAGTTTCTATCCGTAAAGGAATAAATACGTAATACTGCTGTATGAATAAGAAAAACTTATAAACTAAAATCTTTCAATACCTATCAATGGAACATCCTGTGGGCATGCTCCGCGCAAGACCCTTCACGCCGTTCTTTTGGAAGTAAGGAATGCAGTCTGTGTTATCCGCGATGACGGCTACAGAATCAGACGGCGTTACGAAGAAAGCCTTGTGGCCCAAGATCATGTTACGGTCCTGAAAGGAAGCAGAGAGGTACAGCTATAATCAGTATATTTCACCTAGAAAACTGCTACGCTTACTCATGTGAAATATGTGGCTGGAAACTTAATTTTGTAAGTTGTAACATCTTCAATGTTCTGACATCAGCTAAAATCTAATTTGCATAAATGAAAAATTAACCAATGGGATCATATCATATATTTTATTGGAGTAGTTTAACAAAAATACAAAAACAAAATAAAAATGCAGAAAACCCAAAAGGAATCATATATTTCATTAGAGTAGTTTAACAAAAATACAAAAACAAAATAAAAATGCAGAAAACCCAAAAGGGATCGCATATTTCATTAGAGTAGTTTAACAAAAATACAAAAACAAAATAAAAATGCAGAAAACCCAAAAGGGATCACATATTTTATTAGAGTAGTTTAACAAAAATACAAAAACAAAATAAAGATTCAGAAAACTCAATGAAGATTTATATCTTTTTCTCACGTACAACTTACCAGAAGCGGATAAACTCCCATCACTCAAATTCCTAATATATTTCACCTGTATCCGTCTAATGCACATCAATTTCAACCATTTTAGCAGTTAAAGGAACAAGAAAAGTAATGGCAAACTTACGCCATCTCCGTCAAACGCCGCCCCAAAGCCATAATCGCCACCTTTCATGGCATTCACCAAGTCTGCGGCGTACGTGAGGTTTGGGTCGGGATGGTGACCTGCGGATATGGTAAGAATTACGTAAAGTATAAAGAGTTTGAGTCCACTTAGTCATCCTTTCGATCACATCCCTCACGTAAAACTATCACAAGTTCCAGGACCTTTTTTGGGACAGTTGCCTATCAAAAGCTATTAGTAGTCATACCTCAGGATATGAAAGATTCTGCATACGAAAAATTACAGATTTTTTCACCGTTACGAAAAAATACTCGGGATAAGAAACAAAATTCATGCAGTTAGGTTAGGTATATTGAAAGATTCAGATGTATTTGGCTCTATTTCATCCAACGAAAAAATAATGTTACTAAAGCCAATCTGGAATGAATTAAATTTGTATCCTAAGGTATTTCAGTAACTAGGAATTTAGAACATTTCCAATTGCATAGTTAAATAAATTTTCGTTTTTGTTGATATTCAATTTTACATACCTTGTAAAATTTTCATGCGTAATTAATAAATGAGTTTACAAAATGTAATTACTGTACTGGACATAAAACATGTCCCATTAGGCTGAACAGAGTAGACATATTGAATACATCTAATGATATTCAGAGTATTAAACAATATGTAAACAACCATTTAATAGGTAGAGTGAGAAACAAAGAAGATATCTTTTGTATATACAGTACCAACAAATATACCAATCATCTCAAAAATAGTCTAAAAGGACATTGGTTTAAAAAGGGATTTTGACAAAGGAAAAATCTATTTCTGGGCTCCGACCCATGTCGCCCAGTGAAATGCTCCTTTAGCACCATTTCTAAGGTATATAACTGCTATATAATACCAGAGGAAAAAATTGCATAGGGATGCCAGGTTGAACCCAGCTCGCTCACCTATATAAGGTGTCGATATAATACTGGGGCGCGATAAATCACAACCAGAGGCCTCGCACCATTTAGATATCTCCTGTCAAAATCCCCGAACAGCGAGGTGCCGTTCAACATCCCACCACTACTAAAATCCCCTCACTAATCAATCCAGCAAGGTGAGTAGAGATTAGCAAACTCTTACCAAAAATATTCCACATTCCAAACGGTTATCATTTTACGTACATTGCCGTACAGATAAATACTAATATCATACATATATATCTGGGTAAACATTTACTACCGCAGTTCAAGATCTGGTAAAGTTTGCATTGTCCTATTAAGTAACTACTTGGAAACAAGAACTAGAAACTTCAATAAATCAAAAAATTGGAAAACAAGAAAAAAGAAAATCTGCACCACAAATTCAACACAGGGAACAAATTGGATGAAATTTTTTTTACATACTCTCTCTAATAATGCCCTTAACTTGCCAAATTACTTTAACTAAGCTGCGATCAAACGAATAAGTTTATCAGAGTCAAACAGTACTAAGAAGGGAGAGGATATGTAACTGCTCCTCACATATCCTCCTCCTTAGATACCAAGACTGGGTTAAGTCTGCTAGGGGTGCAGATATCTATGGTTATATACGGATACGTCCCCGATTATACACGATATCTTAGGATAGTCGTCCCGGGGGTTAAAACCCTATGATACCTGACGGTAATTCTCTTGTAATATCAATCGCAGAAATATTATACAGTAGGAAGCTGCACGAAGGAACTTCCATCAGGACGACATGGCTATCTTACCCAAAAATTGATTTTCCTATGTCAAAATCGGTTTAAGAACAAATTTACAAACTCATTCTATCACGAGTGATTTAGAATTCCTATTATTAAATTATAAGCTAAGCTATAAGGAATGGAAAAGCAAAATATGTATAAAACCTATGGGACCTAATAGGAAATATAACCTAATATGGAAAAAGAAATTGATAAGTAAAGAATAAACTGTCAAGAAGAAATAAAGAAAAACCAACAAGACGAAGGGAAAGAGTGCAATAAGAATTATATCGACCTTGCACAATAAATATTTTAGTCATTAAATGGTAATTCTATTGGTTAAAACCTACACGAGACCATTTGTAATACCTCCAAAGTCCTCCAGGGGAACAATATTCACCGCACAGTCGTCACTAGCCCCGAGCTCCTCAAGGAAGATGCGCCTGACGTACGGACCAGTGACTGGAAAGAAGGACCACAACTCATCATTAAAATTATACTTTCAGTAATCAAATTCTAAACCATCCTGTTTTGTACCCAGGATAATATGATAATCAACAATAATAGTGCAGTAAACTTTACAAGTTAGTTTTATAGGAAAACTTTATAACACGATAATCATCAATAATAGTGCAATAGTCTATAAAAGTTAGTTTGCTTTATAAGAAAACTAGAGAATTATAGTACTGTACATATGATGCAACCATTAATATATGTATAAGCACAACATATTTTTAAGAAATATTTTCAGGGCTGTACTTTAAAACCTTTTTCAAGTTAATTCTGCATCTTACTTGTGTAAAGATCTTTTTATTACAAACTACTGTATAGATTCAAGATTAAAGTTTACATTCTCTTTACATCAAAACGAATAGACATAACTATTTCTTACCACCGTGCATAGCATCGATGAGAACCTTAAGTGGAGGCTGTCCACCGGCTCCATGGAGAAGATCCTTTATGGCTGCGAAATTGAAGATCTCTTTCATGTACTCCACGTAATCTTTCACAGAATCGACAATTTCTACGGTGAAAGGATTACCGTCAACCTGGCAAATACGAATTTTAATGACTTTCACCTTCCAATTGAGGAAATTCATCCCCCTATTCTGATGCAAGTAAAAGCATTAAAAAGAAAAAAAAAAGTTGACAAGATACATTACAACTAAGAAAGCTTTTACTCCATTTTTACCATTCGGTGAACAATAGTCCCAGAAAGTACAATAAATTTTTTAACATACTTACCCGCTGATTATATAACTTATATTAGAAGAAAATCTGTATTGTTATATAACCAGCGGGTAAGTTTAAATGTTTAAAAAGGTATTTTCATAATAAAATAAATTTTTGAACATACTTACCCGTTAATTATATAACTTATATTAGAAGAAAATCTGTATTGTTATATAACCAGCGGGTAAGTTTAAATGTTTAAAAATGACATTTTCATAATAAAATAAATTTTTTAACATACTTACCCACTGATTATATAACTTATATCAGAAGAAAATCTGCTATTGTTATATAACCAGCGTGTAAGTTTAAATGTTTAAAAATGACATTTTCATAATAAAATAAATTTTTGAACATACTTACTCGCTGGTTATATAACAATAGCAGATTTTCTTCTATTATAAGTTATATAACCAGCAGGTAAGTTTAAATGTTTAAAAAAATGAACCACTTGGCCACATTATTATTACTATCAAAATCATCAATAACGAACAAATTGTCATGAAAAAGTTTAATAACTTTGAAATTTGGAGGAGCATTAAAGTCAGAACACTTTTACCATACTCTTAATAGCAGTCTAAGACCCCTCGATACTCACGACATATTCTTGGACGCCGATCTTGGAAATGTCGCACTGCAGATCCGGACATATTTTGTACTCGCTGATAGACTGGGAAAGACCGTAGATCTTATTTGTGACACCGTCGGGCGCAGGACCTGAAATACACCAGTAATACATTGTTCTCTAGTCTTGGGTAGTGCCATAGCCTCTGTACCATGGTCTTCCACTGTCTTGGGTTAGAGTTCTCTTGCTTGAGGATACACTCGGGCACACTGTTCTATCTAGTTTCTCTTCCTCTTGTTTTGTTAAAGATTTTATAGTTTATATAGGAAATATTTATTTCAATGTTTTTGCTGTTCTTAGAATATTTTATTTTTCCTCGTTTCCTTTCCTCACTGGGCTATTTTCCCTGTTGGAGCCCCTGGGCTTATAGCATCCTGCTTTTCCAACTAGGGTTGTAGCTTAGCATTTAATAATGATAATAATTAAGAGTCCTATTTTCATGATAATGTCTGGTCCATTTAGATTATCAAATGAAAGATAAGGTATAATTCTATCAGTTCTCCAGGATCTACAAAAGCACATCTAACAGATGTTCTTTATAAAGACGAATATTCTGTACTGTGTATTAACCCTTTCACCCCCAAAGGACGTACCGGTACGTTCTTGCAAAACACTGGTAATTACATATTTTTGATAATTTTATGAGAAACTTCAGGCATTTTCCAAAAGAATGAGACCAACCTGACCTCTCTAGGACAAAAATTAAGCTTTTTAGAGCAATTTGAAAAAATTATATAGCAAAATGTGCTCGAAATTTAACCTTATGGTGGGGGTAAAAGGGTTAACATACTTACTAAGTAATAGTTTAAAGGTTTAAAGCTAACTCATGAATGGCAGAGGCAAGGAACTGACCATATATCCTTATGATCAGCACTCAAGCCTCCTCTCCACCCCAAGCTAGGCCCAGGGAGGGACAGGCAAAGGATACTGATGATTCAGTAGGTAGACCTACAGGCTCACCTAACCCCCAATCCTTAGCTCACAAAGATGGTGAGGTTGCAGACACTACTAGAAATTATTGAACAACATTCACCATCACATGTTTTTACTTCAGCCATTCCCTTTACAGGACTAGAAGCAAAATTATTCTTAACTCTTTAAACTTTAGCTTTTCTTTTCCAAGCTTTTAATTTCAGTATTTCATAATTCTAAATGAACTTTAATCTTCTACAGGTCTTCCCCCCCCCCCCCATAAACTAATACAATATTAAATTAGCTACATATAACACAAGATAAGAACCTCCTCAGCTAATTCACAAACTTCCCAATTCTTAATTACGACACAAAATGGAAATACTTCTTCACACCTACGCAAAAGCCTAATTAGCGGTACATCGAACAAATACTACACCATTAATGAGAGAACGTTGATGAAAAACAAAAAGCAGACATGTGGATTTAAAGAGGTCAAATTGAACTAACGAATAAAGCCTAAAGTAATGTAAGGGGTCCATTTGAAAACTGGCTTATCATTCAAATTACCAGATACGTTTAAATATGACAAATTCGAAGATAATTTGTATTTTTCCTAACCATACAAACCTTAGCTATTTACAAAGGGTTTACTTTTAGCGCAGCTGAAATGACGAGCCAATAGTTTTTAACGAGGGTTAATTACCCCCGCGCTAGTTAGCGGGGGGTGGGGAAGGGTAGCTTGCTACCCCTCCCCCCTCCACACACCGGTGACTTGCTTCACTTCACTTAGAGGTAGGACTTGACTTGGGGGTCAGGGATGGCGGGCACATATGTGTAAATAGCTAAGGTTTGTATGGTTAGGAAAAATACAAATTATCTTCGAATTTGTCATTTGTTCCGTAACCGAAATACAAACCACGCTATTTACAAAGGGTGACTTACCCCTTAGGAAGGGTGGAAAGTCCCCAGCCTTACTGACTTCGGCTTGCCCGGGGGCTCGATCCCTTAGTGAACAGCACTAGAGAGAGGGAGCCCCTGTACCTCACAGGTTCCTAGCATCGCTAGGAACGAGTGGCCTACATAAGTAGTGTGAGGAGGAGAGTGTGACTCGTCCTATGAAGTTGACCTTGAGACCTTCAGATAGGAATTCTAGGATAGGACGTTCCCCATACCACCTCGTCAGGGTATGGGAGACGCAACAGTATTAAGCTTAATACTAGGAGCACAAAGAAGCATGGGTTACCTGCAGAGGTCGAGGTCAGCTATGCGAGGACCAGGATGCTGCTTCCCCAAGAGAGGGGAGAATGAAGAAAGAAGTAAGGGTCAGACATACTCTTTCATTCACACAGACTAAGACCGGGTAACAACGCCCTCAACCTACTGCTACTTGTCCAAAAAGGAGCCTGAGGTTAGACCAGCTGTTGTGCAGCCACCACAGGGCCGATAGAGAACGTATCGAGGCTCCTGTGGGTCACGTCTTGCAGGTAGTGGGCTGTGAAGGTCGTTTGACGCTTCCAGACCCCCGCTTGAAGTACCTGCGTCACAGAGAAGTTTCTCTTGAAGGCCAGGGATGTAGCAATACCCCTGACATCGTGGGCCCGAGGGCGACGTGACGGAGGAGGGTCAGGATTCAGGGCATGGTGGATAACCCTTCGAATCCAAGCAGAGATGGTGTTCCTTGTGACCCTCCTCTTTGTCCTGCCTGTGCTCACAAACAAAGCTCGCACATGAGGACGGACTGCAGCCGTTCTCTTCAAGTAGTACCTCAGACACCTCACTGGGCATAGTAGCAGCTGGTCTGGGTCGTTTGTTACAGAACGGAGACTCGCGATCCTGAAAGAGTCGAACCGAGGATCCGGCACTCCAGGATTCTGAGTCTTGGCCACAAACTCAGGGACGAACCTGAACGTTACCTCCCCCCATCCCCTTGAATGGGCGATGTCGTACGAGAGACCATGAAGTTCACTAACTCGCTTGGCCGAGGCCAAGGCGAGTAGGAAAGCCGTCTTCCAAGACAGGTGGCGATCGGAGGCCTGGCGTAATGGCTCGAAGGGAGGTCTCTTGAGAGACCTGAGAACTCGAACCACGTTCCAAGGAGGGGGTCTCACTTCCGACTGGGGGCAGGTAAGCTCATAGCTACGTATGAGTAAAGAGAGTTCTAGCGATGAAGAAATATCCACGCCCTTCAATCTGAAGGCCAAGCTTAAGGCTGAGCGATAGCCTTTCACTGCCGAGACAGAAAGGCGCATTTCTTCTCGCAGATACACAAGGAAGTCCGCTATTGCTGGAATAGTGGCATCGAGTGGAGAGATACCCCTTCCACGACACCAACCACAAAAGACTCTCCACTTCGCTTGGTAGACTCCCTCAGAGGACCTTCGCAGGTGCCGAGACATTCTCTCCGCAACCTGTTGCGAAAAGCCTCTCTCCGCGAGGAGACGCTGGATAGTCTCCAGGCGTGAAGCCGAAGCGAGGCTACGGCCCTGTGAGGGACACCGGAGTGGGGTTGTCTGAGAAGCTCGTGTCGTGGAGGAAGCTCCCTTGGGAGTTCCGTCAGGAGTTGCAGAAGGTCCGGAAACCATTCCGCGTGATGCCATAGCGGAGCTACTAGAGTCATGGAACAGTTGACCGATAGTCTGGTCCTGTTGAGCACCCTTCTCATCAGACAGAATGGTGGGAAGGCGTACACGTCGATGTTGTCCCACCGTTGCTGGAAAGCATCTTGCCAGAGTGCCTTGGGGTCCGGGACTGGTGAGCAGTACAGGGGCAGCTTGAAGTTCAAGGCTGTCGCGAACAAGTCCACCGTCGGGGAACCCCACAAAGTCAGGACTTTGTTGGCTATCTGAGGATCCAAAGACCACTCGGTACTCACTATCTGCGAAGCCCTGCTCAGACTGTCGGCGAGCACATTCCTCTTGCCAGGAATGAAGCGAGCTGATAGTGTTATCGAGTGGGTTTCGGTCCACCTCAGAGTCTCTACTGCAAGATGGGATAGCTGTTGCGAAAAAGTGCCTCCCTGCTTGTTGATATAAGCCACTACCGTGGTGTTGTCGCTCATCACCACCACGGAGTGACCCGCCAGGAACCGTTGAAGGACCAGAAAGACGGCCTTCAATTCTAGCAGGTTGATGTGTAGGCACTTTTCTGATTCTGACCAAAGGCCTGAGGCCCTCTGGTTCAGAACGTGCGCCCCCCACCCTTCTTTTGACGCGTCCGAAAACAGAGTCAATTCCGGGGGAAGGACGAGAAGACTCACTCCCTTTCGCAGGTTCTCGTCGGCCAGCCACCACCGCAAGTCCGTCTGTTCCAGAGACCCCATTGGGATCAGAGTGTCCGGGGAATCGGATCCTTGATTCCACCGGGACTTGAGCCGCCATTGAAGGGATCTCATCCTGGGGCGGCTGTTTGGAACCAGACGGGCCAGGGAGGATAGGTGGCCCAAGAGACGCAACCACGATTGGGCGGGTAGTTCTTTTCGCCTGAGGAAAGGTTCCGCCACCCTCCTCAGCCTTGCTATCCGGTCGTCTGATGGAAAGGCTTTGTGGAGATTGGTGTCTATTAGCATGCCTAGATAAACCAGTCGTTGGGACGGCTGCAGAGAGGACTTCTCGAGGTTTACCACGATCCCCAGATCCTGGCAAAGATCTAGAAGCCTGTCTCGGTGTCGAAGAAGGGTCGACTCCGAGTCTGCTAGGATCAGCCAATCGTCTAGGTAACGAAGGAGACGAATGCCGTTCCTGTGCGCCCAAGTCGAAATCAGGGTGAACACTCTGGTGAACACCTGAGGAGCTGTGGAGAGACCGAAACACAGCACCTTGAACTGGTAGATCTTGTTGTCTAGGCAGAATCTCAGGTACTTCCTGGAAGACGGATGGATTGGGATCTGGAAGTACGCATCCTTTAGATCCAGTGTACACATGAAGTCTTGTGGTCTCGCCGCAAGTCTGACCGTGTCTGCTGTCTCCATGCTGAACCGGGTTTGTTTGACAAACCTGTTCAGAGCCGAGAGATCGATGACGGGTCTCCAGCCTCCAGTAGCCTTCTTTACAAGAAAGAGTCGACTGAAGAAGCCTGGAGAGCCGTCCACGACCTCCTGGAGAGCACCCTTCTCGAACATGGTCTTGACTTCGGCCTGAAGGGCCAGCCCCTTTGCCGATCCCATGGCATAGGAGCTCAACGACACTGGATTCGCTGTCAGGGGAGGTTGAGATGACGTGAACGGGACGCGATAACCTTGGCCGATCACTGAGATCGTCCAAGCATCGGCCCCGAGATGTTGCCATCTGCGGACGCAACGCTGAAGGCATCCCCCCACAGGTGGACACGCAGGGGGACTGCCACCCCTAGGGCTTGCGGCCGCCACCCCTAGAAGTCTTGCCTCCCCTGGAGGACTTACCACCCCTCTTGACCTTGGCTGGAAAGGGCTGGGGCTTAGACACCACTTTCTTAGCTGCCGGTGCCTGTTTTGGAGCCTTACGAGGCTGTTGCTGCTGTTGTGGCGGGGCTGGAGGCTTATAGGGCCGAGTTGTGAGGGCCCTGTGGAGGAGGGAGTCCGTGCTGGATTTCCTCCACCTCTCAGCCGTTCGCTCCAAGTCTTGAGGCTCAAACAGGCTCTCCCCCAGGAGGGAGGCATGTCGGAGCCTACACACATCTACGGCGGGGACCTTCGGATGGAATCTCTCGGACACAGCATCGCGACGCTTCAACACCGAGTTGGCCCACAGGGTGGTAACCTGGTGCGCCAAGAACTCGATGGAGCGGGTGCCCGAGAGCAAGAAGGTCTCTAGGGCCTTCCTATTGGTCTCCTTGGACAAGTCCTCAGATCGCAATAGGATGCCCAGAGATCCTAACCAGAAGTCCAGCCACGAAGTGGCCTGCATGGCACACTTAGCGACCTTCTCATGGTTAAGGATCTCTGCCGCCGAGAACGACACCTGCCGGGCAGAGAGTTTCTCCAAGGGAACTCCCTTCGCCAGCTCCTCCACAGAGTGATGGAGAGGAAGAGCGAGGTTGTGCTCACCCAGGATCTCGAAATACCTCCTCTGCTGAAGGCGAGGAGGAGGGATGAGTTTGTTCCCGGCAGTGGAACGACTGGAGGAGGCAAGAAGTGCGAGCTGAGCATTGGCCCTAGCTCTGGCACTCTTCAGCCCCGAGACCAGGGCAGAGCTGCACTGGTCTTAGGGGCCTTCCGAACGTCGAACACTTCATCTAGAATCGTGTCTTTGCCTTCACGGGGGGGATGACTGGATCCGTAAGACTGTTAAGTTGCCTTATCAGGCTTAGGACCTGCCAGAAGGCATGTTCGGACTCTTGCTGTTCTCCTCCCTGTGGGCTGGCAGCTAAGTCTCCTGCCCCAGGAATCTCTTCCTGGGGTGATACGTGGACATTCCCCTGGGTAGTCGTGGGTTCCTGTCGAATCCTTGCAGAGGATTTAGGGATGGTCTTGGAATCCTTGGGCTCCCTCCTAGGAGGGATACAGGATCCCAACAACGAGGTTCGAGGGGCCCCTTCCTCACGAGACGATTCTCCTGCCTGAAGCGAGGTCTCCCCCCCTGGTGCCGAGGGGAAGACTACCGGTCCACTGGACTCACCTGAGGACGGAAAGGCCTCGTCCACAGGAGAAGGAGAAAGTACTCGTGCAGGAGAGGGGACCCTCGAGACCGACCTCTTGGGAACCAACTTCGCCCTGGGGGAAGTCACCACGAAGTCCACTCCTCTCTTTCTCTTCAGCGTAGGAGAGACAGCCGCTGGTTTGTTACCCTGGCCGGCGAGTGCTGGTTTCATAACCCTCACTAACGCCCGTGCCAGCGGACCAAACCAAGTCTGCTGCTCAAAGGACACAGAGTCCGAAATCCTCGCTAAGGTGAAAGGGATCGGGCGATCCTTTGGAGTGGACACGACGGTACCTGCCTGAAAAGAAGGTGGGGAAGAATGCTGTAATGACCTGTCCTCGTCCTGCAATACCAACCTGTGCTTGGATGGAGGTGATCCCGAGTGCCGTCTAGGAGCACGCGTCCCTGCTGTTACCACCGGCTGTGGAATTCGCTGCGAACTATGGTCGCGCAAAGGCGAAAGGTTGCGCGGGTGATCGCGCGGGCGCACAGGCGAGCGGTCGCGCGGGCGAGCGGTCGCGCAGGCGAGTGGGCATGAGGGTGGGTAGGTAAATGAACACGTGTCCGAGGCGACGAACGCAAGCGATGGCGCGACGGCGAGGGATCGTGCTGCCGCGTAGGTGAAGAAGATCGCTGGCGATAATGACCACGTGATGGTAAGCGATGGCGAGCAGCATGTGTAGGTGAATGATCGCGCGCAATAGGGCGGTCGTTCAGGGTTGCGCGATGAGGAGCAGCATGCGTAAGCGGGCGATCGTTCAGGGTTGTGCGATGGCGAGCAGCATGCGCAGGTGAATGATCGCGAGAAAGGGTGCGATGGTGATCAGCATCCGCAGGAAGGCGATCGTTCAGGGTGTTGCGATGAGGAGCAGCATGCGTAAGCGGGCGATCGTGCAGGGTTGTGCGATGGCGAGCAGCATGCGCAGGTGAATGATCGCGAGAAAGGGTGCGATGGTGATCAGCATCCGCAGGAAGGCGATCGTTCAGGGTGTTGTGATGAGGAGCAGCATGCGTAAGCGGGCGATCATGCAGGTTCGTGCGATGGCGGGCAGCATGTGAAGGTGATCGCTGGCGAACTGTTGATCGCTGGCGAGCTGGTGATCGCTGGCGAGCAGAAGGTCGACGCGTGTCCTGTGAGAGGATAGGTTCACGAGCAGGAACGGGAAGATCGCTGGCGCGTTGGCGAACATGTGTTTCTGACACACGCGCAGCACGATGTTGCGTAGCCACAGGACCAGGTGGATGGTGAGCAGGGAGTTCAGCAGGAACTAAAGGGTGGTCAGAGACCGCAGGGCGATGGTCCTCAAATGAGCGCTGACGCTCGGAAGAGAGCTGACGAGCAGGAGAGCGCTGGCGAGGGGGGCGAACCTCAGGAGAGAGCCGACGAGCAGGTGAGCGTCGGCGAGCAGGAGAGTCTTGGCGAGCAGGAGATCGCTGGCGAGCAGGAGAGCGCTTGTGCGCTGGCCCTGCTCGCGTAAGGGAAGAATCCCTTAGCCCCGAAGGGACCGTTGCCCGTCGGGTGACGAGTTCTCCAGAAGGCGAAGATCCGGCAGGAGATGGTGAGCGGTCTGCAGAGAGGTTCATCGGTTGAGGCTGACGAGGAGAGTCCCCCCCGGAGGACGAAGACCCAAAAAGGCGCCTCTTAGTCCCCCTGTAAGGGGAAGGGAGGCTCTTGTGGCGTAGAGGGCGGTGAGCCTTACGGCGGAGGCGGCCTCGGGGGAGATCGTCGGGACCATCGGTCCTCCGAAGGGGAGTCTCCTTCAAAACACTTCTCTCAGAAGGAAGCTGGGCAGCAGTCGAGACCGAAAGACTCACTTCCCCCTTCGAAGGATGCACGGAAGGAGGAGGAGAGCCTAGAGCACCATCACCAGCAACAGCACCTGCGTCGGAAGGCCCAGCCACGTCGGAGGCCTCTGTCACCACGACGTCGACAATAGACAGAGGGTCTACCTCCGCTACCACCGGCGACTGTTTAACAGCGGCCCCCAACGAGACAAGGTCAATAAGAGCGACCCTGGAGGGCAAGCCCTTAAGCCCCAGGGACGACCAAATCTGTAACAGATCATCACTGGATAAAATATTATTATCAATAACCTCCCCCGGAGGAGGAGGGGGAACCGCCTCGCTATGGGAGGCGACGCCCTCTCCCCCCACCGAAGGTAGGGAAACAGAACAAGGGCCTGCGCTCCCACTCGGACGACTCTCCTTAGGAGGCGGACGAGGGGGAGCTTCGGAGGAGGTTTGGGCGGCGGAAGAAGAGTCCCGAGAACCTTCCTCCTTCAAGGCTAACCCCGGAGGAGAACGGTCTCTCTTGGACTTCTTCTTACGCCGACGGCCAAACCTCTCCCACTGGGAGGCAGACCACTCCCTGCACTCACGGCACATGTTATCCTGGTCGCACCGTCGGCCCCGACATTGAGGGCAGAGGGTGTGAGGATCCGTAATCACGTCCGACATGAAAGTCCCACAAGGACAGCCGGCAACTCCAGGGCATGTACGCATATTAAATAAAAGAAAATAACTGAAGGTCAACTTCCAACCAATCACACAAGCTGAAAAGAAAAAGAAGAAAATTAAAGGCTGTCACGAAGGCGATGAACAGACACGTCTGATCACCGCCGAGCCAAAAGTGAAGTGAAGCAAGTCACCGGTGTGTGGAGGGGGGAGGGGTAGCAAGCTACCCTTCCCCACCCCCCGCTAACTAGCGCGGGGGTAATTAACCCTCGTTAAAAACTATTGGCTCGTCATTTCAGCTGCGCTAAAAGTAAACCCTTTGTAAATAGCGTGGTTTGTATTTCGGTTACGGAACAACTCCAAGTTGAGAAAACACATCATAACTTTCCTTAAAACAGTATTACCAATATCATTACAAGCTGAGCTGCAACCCAACCACTAAGGGGAGGCAAGCCAGCCTCAACTTGGTGCCGGTCCCAAGCCCGGGTAAATGGGGAGGGTTGGCGGCTGGAAAGGCATCCGGCCATGAAAATTCAGCCAAAACCAATATGGCCAGTGGAAATTGTGAGATTAGATTTAATGCTAGGGCATATACAGTATATATATGATGAAGTATGGAATAGAGGTAGATGGAGAAAGCTGGCCAGAAACATCGACCCCATAAAGTGGGGAAAGATGCAGGCAAAGAAGATGATTGCAAGCCAAGCTGCACCACTAATAGGGAAAGCAGTATGCTATTACTACTTGTAGACCAATAAACAGAGCAACCAAGTACACAAAAATAAAAAGCAAAAGACAAATTATCAGCGAGAAATATATAAAAAAAAATAAAGATAAAAAAATATGAATATGACTATACACAGCAATGGCTCTGAAAACTAAGATAGAAGAATAAATAACAGAAACATCTTGATAAACCACCAGGGATTCTTGTCCCTTCTATTAAGTCTGACCAACATACTGTTTGAATAAAAAAACTAAGAGAAATTGAAAGTGGAAAGCCGAGATACAGATCTGCAAGCGTCCTTCTCCTAGAGGAACAGATTACAGTACTATATTAAAAGTTTGTTCTACCCTAAGAGGGGCAATAGCCACTGAACAGTTACAATGTGAGTGAAAGATATAGTATTCATAGTGCCAGAAGAGTGAGGAAAGAGGAAAGCGAGTAAGGAATATGACGACACTTACACAATACAGTATTCGGTGCGTTAGAAATATGCCGATACAGAATATTTACTTAAAGGAATATGCTAAAACTTACACAGAATATTCGGTATAAGGAATATGCTAAAACTTAAAAACATAATATTGTTAGCAAAGATTTAGGCATATCTAAAAGATCCAACATCAAACTAACCTATAGGCCATTTCTTTTGGCGATGCATATTTGCACCGACTCGCGACGGTGCCCTTTTAGCTCGGAAAAGTTTCCTGATCGCTGATTGGTTAGAATTATCTTGTCCAACCAATCAGCGATCCGGAAACTTTTCCCAGCTAAAAAGGCACCGCCGCGAGTCGGTGCAAATATGCATCGCTAAAAGAAATGGACTATAGGATACGTTGTTCTAGCTTAAAAGGCTAAACCCATCAGTCAACAAAATATTCTCATCTTACCTCCATTGGAGATATTGAATTTGATGCCAAAATCTGCATTAGGTCCACCAGGGTTGTGGCTGGCCGTGAGAACGATTCCTCCGGCAGTTTTGTACTTGCGGATGATGCAGGACACGCAGGGCGTAGAAAGGATACCATTTTGACCTACTAAAAGTTTTCGTACCTGAATTGGGGAGGCAAACATTTCTATTACATTTGTTATTAATAATGTATTAATATATATAACATTTAATTAATTACGGTACAGTATATAAAGGGTATACAGTACTTTGTGTGTGTAATGATATAGTAATACTGTACTGTACCCCATCCCACATTGTTAATAGTTTCCAAAAGACCCGATGTAAGATTTCTTTTAATGTAAGTCGGACTTTTGCCTTACAAGACAATTTATATGTTCACCATACACATACTGAATACGAAGAAGTACTTAGAACATGCCATTATTCTATAAAAACGAGATACCTACATTAATAACCTTCTATGTAAAGTAAAGTAACACAGATTTTATTTTTGCATTTAATATTCAACAATGAGCGATATAAAGTCGAAACCAACATAGGTCGAAAAGATATAAAGAGGGATAATACTGTAGTTCATTGGTAATAAAATGTTATTTTCATTAGTAAAATAAATTTTTGAATATACTTACCCGATAATCATGTAGCTGTCAACTCCGTTGCCCGAC
This sequence comes from Palaemon carinicauda, assembly GCF_036898095.1. Taxonomy (NCBI): domain Eukaryota; kingdom Metazoa; phylum Arthropoda; class Malacostraca; order Decapoda; family Palaemonidae; genus Palaemon; species Palaemon carinicauda. Next base: position 95,332 of record NW_027172192.1, on the reverse strand, counting down.
AGAATTCTATGGAGGGATACGCCAGCTATCACAATACTAGAAGGGGGTGTACTTACCAGCGCCACCTGTGGCCAGGTACTCAAGTACTTCTTGTTGACACCTCCTCAATTATTCCTCGGTCCCACTGGTTCTCTATGGGGAGGAAGGGAGGGTCAATTAAATCATGATTATCGGGTAAGTATATTCAAAAATTTATTTTACTAATGAAAATAACATTTTTCAATATTAAACTTACCCGATAATCATGTAGCTGATTCACACCCAGGGGGGTGGGTGAAAACCAGTGTACAAGGTTAAAGGATAGCTAAGTATCCCATATTTCATATAACAGTTATCTCAAATAACAATGAAATAATAAGTACCTGGTAAGGAAGTCGAATTGAACCGTTACTCTGTCTCTTTTTTAAGTTCGTCTTCCTTACTGAGCGCAGCGTTCCTCTTGGAGGCTGAATCAACCCAAAGGTGCTAAAGTATACAGGGCTGCAACCCATACTAAAGGACCTCATCACAACCTTTAACCTCGGCGCTTCTCAAGAAAGAATTGACCACCCGCCAAATCAACAAGGATGTGGAAGGCTTCTTAGCCGACCGAACAACCCATAAAAAGTATTCAAGAGAAAGGTTAAAAAGTTATGGAATTATGGGAATGTAGTGGCTGAGCCCTCGCCTACTACTGCATTCGTTGCTACGAATGGACCCAGGGTGTAGCAGTACTCGTAAAGAGACTGGACATCTTTGAGATAGAATGATGCGAACACTGACTTGCTTCTCCAATAGGTTGCATCCATAACACTCTGCAGAGAACGGTTTTGTTTGAAGGCCACTGAAGTAGCCACAGCTCTCACTTCATGTGTCCTTACCTTCAGCAAAGCAAGGTCTTCTTCCTTCAGATGAGAATTTGCTTCTCTAATCAGAAGCCTGATGTAGTAAGAAACTGAGTTCTTAGACATTGGTAGAGAAGGCTTCTTGATAGCACACCATAAGGCTTCTGATTGTCCTCGTAATGGTTTTGACCTTCTTAGATAGTACTTAAGAGCTCTAACAGGGCAAAGTACTCTCTCTAGTTCGTTCCCCACCATGTTGGACAGGCTTGGGATCTCGAACGACTTAGGGTAAGGACGGGAAGGAAGCTCGTTTTAGCCAAAAAGACCGAGCCGCAAGGAACATGTAGCCGTTTCAGATGTGAAACCTATGTTCCTGCTGAAGGCGTGGATCTCACTTACTCTTTTACCTGTTGCTAAGCACACGAGGAAAAGAGTTTCTAATGTGAGGTCCTTAAAAGAGGCTGATTGGAACGGTTCAAATCCTGATGACATTAGGAACCTTAGGACCACGTCTAGATTCCAGCCTGGAGTGGACAACCGACGTTCCTTTGAGGTCTCAACAGACCTAAGGAGGTCCTGTAGATCTTTGTTGGAGGAAAGATCCAAGCCTCTGTGGCGGAAAACCGCTGCCAACATACTTCTGTAACCCTTGATCGTAGGAGCTGATAGGGATTTTACGTTCCTTAGATGTAACAGGAAGTCAGCAATCTGGGTTACAGTGGTACTGGTTGAGGAAAACTGCATTGGCCTTGCACCAGCTTCGGAAGACTTCCCATTAAGACTGATAGACTCTGAGAGTGGATGTCGTCCTTGCTCTGGCAATCGTTCTGGCTGCCTCCTTCGAAAAGCCTCTAGTTCTTGAGAGACTTTCGATAGTCTGAAGGCAGTCAGACGAAGAGCGTGGAGGTTTGGGTGTACCTTCTTTACGTGAGGTTGACGCAGAAGGTCCACTCTAGGAGGAAGAGTCCTGGGAACGTCGACCAGTCATTGCAGTACCTCGGTGAACCCTTCTCTCGCGGGTCAGAGGGGAGCAACCAACGTCAACCGTGTCCCTTTGTGAGAGGCGAACTTCTGAAGTACCCTGTTGACAATCTTGAACGGCGGGAATGCATACAGGTTGAGATGGGACCAATCCAGCAGAAAGGCATCCACGTGAACTGCTGCTGGGTCTGGAATCGGAGAACAATACAAGAGGAGCTTCTTGGTCATCGAGGTAGCGAATAGAACTATGGTTGGCTGACCCCACAGGGCCCAAAGTCTGCTGCAAACATTCTTGTGAAGGGTCCACTCTGTGGGGAAGGCCTGACCCTTACGGCTGAGGCGATCTGCCATGACATTCATATCGCCCTGAATGAGCCTCGTTACCAGCGTGAGCTTTCGATCTTTGACCAAATGAGGAGGTCCCTTGCGAACTTGAACAACTTCCTCGAATGAGTCCCTCTCTGCTTGGAGATGTAAGCCAAGGCTGTGGTGTAGTCGGAGTTCACCTCCACCACCTTGTTAAGCTGGAGGGACTTGAAGTTTATCAAGGCCAGATGAACTGCCAACAACTCCTTGCAATAGATGTGAAGTGTCCTTTGCTCCTGATTCCATGTTCCCGAGCATTCCTGTCCGTCCAGTGTCGCACCCCAGCCCGTGTCCGATGCGTCCGAGAAGAGACGGTGGTCGGGGGTCTGAACAGCCAAAGGTAGACCTTCCTTGAGAAGAATGCTGTTCTTCCACCACGTTAGAGTAGACCTCATCTCTTCGGAAACAGGAACTGAGCCCGTCTCTAGCGTCAAGTCCTTTATCCAGTGAGCAGCTAGATGATACTGAAGGGGGCGGAGGTGAAGTCTCCCTAACTCGATGAACAGGGCCAGCGATGAAAGTGTCCCTGTTAGACTCATCCCCTGCCTGACTAAGCATCGGTTCCTTCTCAGCATGCTCTGGATGCATTCTAGGGCTTGGAAGATCCTTGGGGCCGACGGACAAGTCCGAAAAGCTCGACTCTGAAGATCCATACCCAAGGAAACAATGGTCTGGGATGGAACGAGCTGAGACTCCTCAAAATTGACCAGGAGGCCCAGTTCCTTGGTCAGATCCATAGTCCATTTGAAAATCTCCAGACAGCGACGACTTGTGGGAGCTCTTAAAAGCCAGTCGTCTGACGGAGCCGGACACAAGATCATGATACTGCTGCACAGTCTGTAAACTGTCAATCATGGGCAAGCGAGGAAGTACAGTGACAACCCGAATCTGTCTAGACTATCTGGGTCGTACAGACAACTCCTTAACGGGTTGCTGAGGTTGCCGCACTGCGTCACAACAAGTCCCTTCTGTTGGTTGTTGAACGTCTTCCCCGTGACACATTGACTCCGTAAACAAAAAATCCTCTAACAAGGACTAAGCTTGGACTGCATGTCATGCAACACAGCTCAAGGTCTATGGGAGCAGGTGTGGTAACAGACGGGATTAGCGGCTGAAGTGGAACCATTACCTTCCCTGTAAGCATGTAATGCTTAAATAAAAGTCCATAAGAGGTTATGCAGCTAAAGGCTCCCTCCAAATGACAGAGTCCTCAAGGGAATATCAGAAGGAGGGAGAAAAGAACTTTCTCATCTACAGGGACCTTATCCTAGAAAAGCTAAGTTCTCTGAGTGAGGGTTCACTGGTGCAAAAGCAGCAGACTAGAAGGCAACGTTATGAAACTGCTTGACAGTCTAGTGAGTTGGCAACAACCCAAGATATGTTGAGAAGCATGCGGTAAGGTATGCAGAGCATGATGAATGCAGAGTATGCTGTATGCAGAGCATGCTGTATGTAGAGCATGTTGTATGCAGAGCATGCTGAATGCAGAGCATGCTGTATGCAGAGCATGTTGTATGCAGAGCATGCTGAATGCAGAGCATGCTGAATGCTGAGCATGTAGTAAGCAGAGCCTGCTGTAAGGAGAGCAGAGCGTGTGCATGGCGTTTAACATTCTTAGAAATTCCATGACCAGTGCTAGAGTGCTTTATGCATGCTTGCATGGGGTTTAAAAATCAACATAATGTTTACCTTACATTCATAACTCATGATTCATATTTTTGCCATGGTTTGAAAATGGAGGTAAGGTATGCTGAACAGCAGAGTCAGAACGAGCTGGAACAACAACAGTGGAAGGTGCAGAAAGTTCCTGTTCCTGTGGAATGAGTGGAGCGTGAAGAGACCGAGGTTGCGCAGAACAAGGTAAAGTTCCCGCAAGCAGAGGTGTCTGAGGTGCAGGAACAGGGTGCACGGGTTGAGCTCGGTGCAGCAGCTGAGGAGACTGACTCACAGGTGGAAGAGGTTGTACCTCCACCGAGAGTTGCACCACCGGTGGAGCAGCCAGGGGAGGAGGAGGAAGAGTGGAGTAATCCTCCTGATCCCAAACCGAAGGTTGCCTTAAAGAAGGCTGAGGCTGAACAACACTGGGAACAGCGAACACAGAAAGAGGTTCAACATCGTACGCCTGGCAGAAGGTGCTGCGACTGGGTGCAGCGAGTGCAGGCGGGTTGAGCACAGGCTGAACGGGTGCAGGTGGAGGTGCAACACTCTCAGCCCGACATTCACGCAACAGGTCCGAAAGCTGTGCTTGCATGGACTGTAGAAGAGTCCACAACATCGTACGCCTGGCAGATGGTGCTGCGACTGGGTGCAGCGAGTGCAGGCGGGTTGAGCACAGGCTGAAAGGGTGCAGGTGGAGGTGCAACACTCTCAGCCCGATACTCACGCAACAGGTCCGAAAGCTGTGCTTGCATGGACTGTAGTAGAGTCCACAACATCGTACGCCTGGCAGATGGTGCTGCGACTGGGTGCAGCGAGTGCAGGCGGGTGCAGCACAGGCTGAACGGGTGCAGCCGGTTGGTGCACCACCGGTGCAGGCGGGTGCAGCACAGGCTGAACGGGTGCAGCCGGTTGGTGCACCACCGGTGCAGGCGGGTGCAGCACAGGCTGAACGGGTGCAGGCGGTTGGTGCACCACCGGTGCAGGAGGAGGAGGAGGTGCAACACTCTCAGCACGACACTCACGCATCAGGTCCGAAAGCTGTGCTGCATGGACTGTAGTAGAGTCCACAACATCGTACGCCTGGCAGGTGGTACTGCCATCAGGCGGAGCGAGCATAGGCGGGGGGGAGTGTAGGCGCACTCTCAACCCGACAAAATGATGACTGAGGAGAGTCAGAGCTAACCCAATGACTGCATCCGGGTTGTTGAACTTTACTTCGTACGTCTGGCATAGGTCTGGACTTTACGTTTAAGAGGTCTAGAGACCTGAGACCAGCGTTACTCTGCCTTTATTTTCTCCTCTAAATCTCTTCTGCAGACGAGCAAAATAAGGGCTCAATCGTCTGCGGGTGGGAGTGACGGTCTCGGTAAGACACGCCCACAACCACCGAGGATACTTCTGTGCGCCGATCAAGGCCTGCCGAACCCTTTTGCCCTTCGACATTGCTTCTCCCCTGGGCTTGAGAGCTTGCAAGAGGTCCCGGACTGGGAGGACGACTGGCGCGCACAAAAGTACCCTCACGCATAACACTGACATCAATCACTTATCACTTTGATTTCTGTTTGCACTTATTTCACTGAACTCGAAACTTTAAGTGGTTTGTACCTGAAACACGCAATTCTATCCTTCTCAAAAGTTAATAATTGCGAAAACAGAATTACAATGTAACAGAAAAATCTAATGAAAGAAAATTCAGTGGCTGGAAAGAGACTAAACACTAGATCACTCTAGAAACGTTTAGTTTCTTCCCCTAAAGAGACTAGGGATAAGAGCAAAACGATAACGACGTTACTCGTACGCCTGGCAGGCTTGAGGGAAACGTTTATCCTCTTTCTCCCTCCGTCTCTATCTCTCTCTCTCTCTCTCTCTCTCGCTCTCTCTCTCTCTTGACTTAGAACCTGAGAGAAGAGCCCAATCATAAATATCGTTAAAACATATTATTGTTAAAGGAAAAAACTGAAATATTTCCCAAAAAGAAAAGTTCCTTATTAGAATCAACATTAAGTTAAGAAAGAATGAACAAAACGCTAGACACGGTTACTCTTACTGCAATGTGAAACCGTGAACATTCTTTCTCTATCGTAACGATAGAGTGCAAGTTGAAACGTTCTGAACGTCAACAACTGCCGAGACAAACAAAACGTTAGTTCAACTTTGAAAAAGTACGAGACTATCAAAGAAATTCTTTCAAAGACCTTAAAATAGCATAATATGTTAACAGGTAAAACCGAAATGACGGGCTCACGATAATTAACTTCGGTACCAAGAAAAGACCGCCTACTATTAGGAAGGTCGAATATAAACAAATATAAAAATTAATTTTAATAAGTTTATAATAAAAGGAAGTTAATCGAAGAAGCCTATAAGAGGCGGAGAGATATAAAATAAATCTATAACTTTTGTTAAGCAAAATTAAGAAAGAGAGTCTATACTCTCTTAGACACCAACACTTTCGTCTAAGGGAAGGGTCGGCCATTGAAAGGTGAACGAGAGTTCATACTCTCTTCGTCACCAAAATTAATCAAATTAATTCCAAAAGCTAACTAAGCTAAAATAGAAGTTTCCAGTAAAGCGACAGCCGAAATCAAAGAGAAATACTTCACCAAAGTCGTGAAAATACTCCAAGAACATAAGCGTATCCCAGAACGTCTTGCCGGAAGCACGACAGAGGAATAATTGAGGAGGTGTCAACAAGAAGTACTTGAGTACCTGGCCACAGGTGGCGCTGGTAAGTACACCCCCTTCTAGTATTGTGATAGCTGGCGTATCCCTCCATAGAATTCTGTCGGGCAACGGAGTTGACAGCTACATGATTATCGGGTAAGTTTAATATTGAAAATTCCACACTTAAACTTTCCATCGTCCAGCATAGGGCTAACCTTCAGCATCAATGACCCACAAGCAGGATAAGTACGTAGACTAAGGGAACATTGGCCCGAGTCTTAACCCTTTACCCCCAAAGGACGTACTGGTACGTTTCACAAAAGCCATCCCTTTACCCCCATGGACGTACCGTTACGTCCTTGCAAAACAAATGCTATATTTTTTTTTTCTCATATTTTTGATATTTTTTTAAGAAAATTCAGGCATTTTCCAAGAGAATAAGACCAACCTGACCTCTCTATGACAAAAATTAAGGCTGTTAGAGCAATTTAAAAAATATATACAGCAAAATGAGCTGGGGAAAAAATAACCCCTTAGGAGTTAAGGGTTGGAAATTTCCAAAGAGCCTGGGGGTAAAAGGATTAAGAACTTAAGAAGTATCTTTAAAGTATGGACTTGCTGCTCAATTACATTACAGCTTTCAATTTGTGTAATCAAGTACCAATAATTCAGAGGAACTCTAACCAAAGATTATGAGCTCTGTCTTTCGTCAATATTGTAAAAAGAAATTCTAGTTTGTTTAAATGATAAAATCATGTACATCTACTCCCTGCTTCAGGATTTTTTCAGGTTAAAGAGGGCAAATTGTAGTGTCTGGTATGAGTAGAAATGGTAATGATAGAGCCCAGAGTGGAATTGAAAACATTATAACAACGGCCTACCCAAACTATTAAAAATGCACCAAACACTGCTTTGATGAATGACGAATCTCAAAAGACCCATAAAAACATCAAAGTATTTTGATATCATGAGCCTGAATATATTTCAAGAGTAAACAGAGAAGGCTTTTACAATTTAAAAGCCAATGACTTCATAATTTCATTCAATAAAAATGATTACTCGAGATGCAGCTTTGGTACGTCACTTTCAGGATGCAGTGAAACCACTACGTAATATTTTCTATAGCGTATGAACTTGATGTTGCAAAATATATAAAAAGAACCGCTTAATCACAAGACAACTACATAAAGTGTTCTAGAATAACCGACTTTAATTGTTTTGGGTTTAAATCCAACCCTCCACTGAAGTCGAGTGAACTACTTCTCGGGCGCGTCCATATCAATCATCTAACGAAACATCTTCATTACAACTTATACAATTCTTTGAGTGTAGCATCTTCCAAATCACACGATCTTGTGAAAAGTAATGTCTTTAGTTTCTTCTTAAATTCAATTGCTCCCTTTAGGTCCTTCATTTCAGTTGGCAGTTCATCATAATGTCTAGGTGCACAGTAGCTAAAAGCCCTTTCACCAAATTTACTATTTGTTCTTGGTTCAGATAGTCTTTATGAACAAACTCACGTGGAATCACAGAGAGAGAGAGAGAGAGAGAGAGAGAGAGAGAGAGAGAGAGAGAGAGAGAGAGAGAGAGAGAGAGATTCACCCTGCAGTAGAGCAGTAACATACATAAATCAGGATAATCATAGCTGGCATCAAGAGAGAGAGAGAGAGAGAGAGAGAGAGAGAGAGAGAGAGAGAGAGATTCACCCTGCAGTAAAGCAGTAACATACATAAATCAGGATAATCAACACAGGCCTCTAAGACGTCTGTGATCATGACACCAGACATTCAAAAGTGTTACACGTTTAGAAATTACATCAACAGAGGGACTATTTCAATAGAGAGACACTTACCCCATTAGCTGCACACATTTTGACGATGATCCCGACGGCTTCCTTTCCAAAGAATCGGCCGTCGCCTCCGACGACCAGCGTGCACCCGCTCAGAGCTCCTTCCATCGCGCTTAAGATGCATTGCACAAAATTTTCGGTGTAGTTTTCCTGAAAGGATATTTAGTTGTAGATCTTCCAAAGTATAATATTAGGAAAGAAATATGTAATACATTAACCCTTTTACCCCCAAAGGACGTACTGGTACGTTTCACAAAACCCATCCCTTTACCCCCATGGACGTACCGGTACGTCCTTGCAAAAAAATGCTATAAAAATGTTATTTTCCTTAGTAAAATAAATTTTTAAATATACTTACCCGATGATCACATAGCTGCATCCCTGCTGCCCGACAGAAAAAACCTACGGGAGGAATACGCCAGCGATCGCTATACAGGTGGGGGTGTACATCAACAGCGCCATCTGTCAAGTAGGTACTCAAGTACTCGATGTCAACAACGAACCAATTTTCTCCTCTGTCCCACTGGTTCTCTATTGGGGAGGAAGGGTGGGTCCTTTAATTTATGATCATCGGGTAAGTATATTCAAAAATTTATTTTACTAAGGAAAATAACATTTTTCAATATCAAACTTACCCGATGATCATATAGCTGATTCACACACAGGGGGGTGGGTAGAGACCAGCATAACAAGTTGACATTATGAGCTAAGTATTCCGTATTTTATTTTAGCAGTTATTCAAAATAACAAGCATAAAATAAATAAGTACCTGGTAAGGAAGACGACTTGAACAATTACTCTGCCTTTTTAAGTACGTCTTCCTTACTGAGCCTCGCGATCCTCCTAGGATGCTGAGCGACTCCTAGGAGCTGAAGTATGAAGGGTTGCAACCCATACTAAAGGTCCTCATCAAAACCTTTAATCTAGGCGCTTCTCAAGAAATGATTTTGACCACCCGCCAAATCAAGTAGGATGCGAAAGTCTTCTTAGCCTTCCGGACAACCCAAAAATATTTCAAGAGAAAGATTAAAAAGGTTCTGGAATTAGGGAATTGTAGTGGTGGAGCCCCCACCACTACTGCACTCGTTGCTACGAATGGTCCCAGAGTGTAGCAGTTCTCGTAAAGAGACTGGACATTCTTAAGATAAAAGACGCGAACACTGATTTGCTTTTCCAATAGGTTGCGTCGAATATATTTTGCAGAGATCTATTTTGTTTAAAGGCCACGGAAGTTGTGACAGCTCTAACTTCGTGTGTCCTTACCTTCAGCCAAGCTTGGTCTTCCTCATTCAGAAGGGAATGAGCTTCCCGTATTAACAGTCTGATAAAAATAGGATAAAGAATTCTCTGACATAGGCAAAGATGAATTCTTAACTGAACACCATAAAGCTTCAGACGGGCCTCGTAAAGGTTTTAAAATAGAACTTAAGAGCTCTTACAGGACATAATACTCTTTTTAGTTCATTTCCAACCATACGATAAGTTTGGAATATCGAACGATATTGGTCAAGGCCGAGAAGGCAGCTCGTGTTTGGCTAGAAAACCAAGATGTAGAACATGTAGCCGTTTCGGATGAGAATCCAATGTTCTTGCTGAAGGCATGAATCTCACTGACTCTTTTAGCTGTGGTAAAGCATATCAGGAAAAGTCTTAAAGGTGAGATCTTTCAGGGAGGCTGATTGAAGTGGTTCGAACCTGTCTAACATAAGGAATCTTAGAACCACGTCTAAATTCCAACCAGGTGTAACCAAAAGACACTCCTTCGTGGTCTCAAAAGACTTAAGGAGGTCCTGTAGATCTTTATTGTTGGAAAGATCTAAGCCTCTGTGACGGAAGACTGATGCCAACATGCTTCTGTAACCCTTGATAGTGGGAGCTGAAAGAGATCGCTCTTTCCTCAGATATAAGAGGAAGTCAGCTATTTGAGTTACAGAGGTACTGGTCGAGGATACGGATACTGACTTGCACCAGTTTCGAAAGATTTCCCACTTCGATTGGTAGACTCTAAGGGTGGATGTTCTCCTTGCTCTAGCAATCGCTCTGGTTGCCTCCTTCGAAAAACCTCTAGTTCTCGAGAGTCTTTCGATACTCTGAAGGCAGTGAGACGAAGAGCGTGGAGGCCTTGGAGTACCTTCTTTACGCGTGGCAGACGTAGCAGGTCCACCCTTAGGGGAAGAGTTCTGGGAACGTCTACTAGCCATCGAAGTACCTCGGTAAGTTATTCTCTCGCGGGCCAGAGGGAAGCAATTAGCGTCCACTTGTCCCTTCGTGAGAGGCGAACTTCTGCAGTACCTTGTTGACAATCTAGAACGGAGGGAATGCATATAGATCTAGATGAGACCAATCAAGTAGAAAGGCATCTAAAAGAACTACTGCTGGGTCCGGGATAGGAGAGCCAAGTATTGAGAGCCTCTTGGACATCGAGGTTGCGAAGAGATCTATGGTTGGCTGGCCCCAGGTGACCCAAAGTCTCTTGCATACATCCTTGTGGAGGGTCCAATAAGTTGGAATTATTGTCCCTTCCTACTGAGACAATCTGCTAAGACATTCAAGTTGCCTTGGAAGAAACTTGTTACTAGTGAAAAGTCTAGACCTGTTGAACAGGAGAGGAGGTCACTTGCGAACTCGTACCATGTCAGAGAGTAGGTCCCTCCTTGCTAGGAGATGTACATCAAAGCAGGGAGTTGACCGTGTACACCTCCACTACTTTGCCTTGAAGGAGAGACCTGAAGCTTTTCCAGGTCAGACGTACTGCCAGAAGCTTCTTGCAGTTGAAATGCATTGTCCTTTGACTCGAGTTCCATAATCCCGAGCATTCCCTACCGCCTAAGGTCGCACCCCAGCCTACGTCCGATGCGTCTGAGAAGAGAACGTGGTTGGGAGTCTGAACAGTCAGGGGAAGACCCTATCAAAGGTTGATAAAGTCCTTTCATCCAGTCAGACCAGACTTATCTTCCGGAAACCGGGATCGAGACCGCTTCTAGCGTCTTGTCCTTTTCCAGTGAAGAGCTAGATGAAACCGAAGAGGACGGAGGTGTAGTCTTCCAAGTGACACCAATTGAACCACGGATGACAGTGTCTTATCCAGACTCATCCACAGCCTGACAGGGCCGTGTTCCTTCTTCAGCATCTTCTGGATGGATAGCAGGGCTGGGGGTTGATCGTCTTGTTCAGCCATGTCCTCATCAGAGGGTTCCTCATCCGAAACTGATGAGGAAACGGCAACGGAGTGGGTAACGTCTGACTCGCTGAATCCGGTCGCACTGGTGGATGCGTGACGGAGCCGGACACAAGATCATGGTACTGCTGCACAGTCTGTGAACTGTCAACCATGGGGAAGCGAGGAAGTACAGCGACAACCCGAAACTGTCTAGACTGTCTGGGTTGTGCAGACAACCCCTTATCGGGTTGCTGAGGTTGCCGCACTGCGTCACAACAAGTCACCTCTGCTGGTTGTTGAACGTCTTCCTAGTGACACACTGAACGTCCACAACCACCTCCGAGTGTCGCTTAACGTCAACGTGCGACTGGCAACCCACACTGGGTCGCACCGGAGGAGGAACCATCTCAACTGGCGGACGTGAGTAGGATATCTCAGCGTCAACAGGGCGTACAACCAACCGGTAGGAAGGTTGTTGGCAAGAAGGTTCTTCTCCGTAAAAAATCCTCTATCAAGGACTAAGCTTGGACTGCATGTCTTGCAACAAAGCCCAAGGTCTATGGGAGCAGGTGTGGCAACAGACGGGGTTAGCAACTGAAGCGGAACCATTTACCCTCCCTGGAAGCATGTTATGCTTTAATTAAAGTCCATAGGAGGCTAAGCAGCTTAAGGCTCCTCTCCAAATGACAGAGTCCTCAAGGGAATATCAGAAGGAGGGAGAACAGCACTTTCTCATCTACAGGAACCATGTCCAAGAAAAGCTAGGTTATCTCAGTGAGGGTTTCACTGGTGCATAAGCAGCAGACCAGAAGGCAACGTTATGAAACTGCTTGACAGTCTGTGAACTGTCAAAAACTGAACTGTCAACCACAACAGGAGTGTGAGGACATACAGCACTGGTGTATTAGTAGCAGACCAGAAGGCAACGTCATGTAACTGTTTGACAGTCTGTGAGTTGGCAACAACCAAAGCTGTGTGGGGAAGCCTCAACTCCTGACTGACTAGTTTGCTGCAGGCGAGTGGCGGTAACCACAGTGTGTTGCGGAGGCTGACACACCGTGTCAAAACACGGCAGCTTGTGGTAGCTCACGCACGGCAACGGAGTGCTCCGTGTGTCTGTGGGAGTTAGCATACGTCTGGCAGGGTCGACTGCGCATGGGTGGAGGAGCTCTCACAACAAGAGTGTGGGAGCAGGCAGCCATGCCGGGCGCACAACCGTGGTAGGCTGTAGGCCAACGGGTGCATCGTCAACCTTTTCCGCAGACGGAGTGTGGGAGCTGGCAACAACAAAAGTGGAGTGCTGGTGCGTGGGAGGGACTGCCGTGGGTTGCGGAGCATGCCGCATTGCATCAAAACACGGCAGCTTGACAGCACCTTCCCACTGCTGATGCGGTAGCTCACGCATGTCAACGGAGGGTGCAGCATGAACATGCGTCTGGCAGGGTCGACTGCGCATCGGTGGTGGAGCTCTCACAGGTGGAGTGTGGGAGCTGGCAGCCGCAGTATCTGCTGAGCGCACAACCGTGGCAGGTTGTAGGTTAACAGGTGCAGTGTCAACCTTCTCAGCACGATACTCCTGCATGAAGGCAGCAAGCTGAGACTGCATAGTCTGCAGCATGGACCACTAGGGTCTACCAAAGACGGCAACAAACGGAGCTACTGTCCGTTGTGACTGAGGGTCTAAAACAGCTGGTGCGGTCGACGTAGTTACTGCCTGTTGCGGTACCACCTTGCCTCTCTTGGGAGGTGTGCAGTCGTCGGATGACTGCAGCGAGTCTGAACTGACCCAGTGGCTACACCTAGGCCGTTAGACTTGCGCGGAAGGGACCGACTTGCACTTAAAGCTGCAAGATTTGGTCCATGGTTTCTGCGAGAAACCTCTTCCGCAGACGAGGAATAAATGGGCTCTCTCGTCTTTATGTGGGTGGGGCGATCACGTCGGCAACGTGTGTAGATACACCCGAAACCACCGAGGGAAACGTCTGTTCGTCGATCAAGGCCTGTGGAACCCATAAGTCCTTCGACATTACTTCTCCCCTGGGCTTGGGAGCTTGTAAGAGGTATCGGACTAGGTGAACAACTGGCACGAACAGACGAACCCTCGAACGCAACACTGTAACACTTTGCGCATATCACTTCATCACTTTTGATTTTCTGTTTGCACTTATTTCACTGAAATCGAAACTTTAAGTGATTTGCACCTGAAACACGCAATCCTATCCTTCATTAAAAGGTAGTAATTGCGAAAACAGTTATACAATGCAACAGAAAAACATAATGAAAGATAAAGAATTCAGTGGCTGGAAAAGAGACTAAACACTAGATCAAATAAACTACGTTTAAAATCTCTCACCGCATAAAGCCTGGGTACAAGAATAAAACTCTAGAAACGTTTTACCTTCTTCCCCTATAGCGACTAGGGAGAAGAGTAAAAAACGAGAACAACGTTACCCGCTTGAACGAAACGTTTATTCTCCTCTCTCTCCCTACGTCTCTATCTCTCTCTCTCTCTCTTGACTTAGAACCTGAGAGAAGAGCCCAATTATATATCGTTAAACATATTATTTGTTAAAGGAAAAAACTGAAAGGTTTCCCAAATAAAAAGTTCCTTTATTAGAATTAAAACCATTTAAGCTAAGAAAGAATGAACGAAACGCTAGAATCGGTTTACTCTTACTGCAACGTGAAACCGTGAAATACTCTCTCTCTATCGTAACGATAGAGCGCATGTTGAACGTTCTGAACGTCAACAACTGCGGAGACTAAACTAAACGTTAGTTCATCTTTGAAAACAGTACGAGACTATCAAAGAAATTCTTTCAAAAACATTAAAATTTAAAAAAAGTATAAATTCTTAAAAGGAAATACGATATGACGGGCTCAATGTTAATTAACTTCGGTTCCAAGTAAGGACCGCCTACTATTAGGAAAGGTCGCATATAAACAAACATAAAAATTAATTTTTTATAAGTTTATAATAAATGGAAAGTTAATCGAAGAGGCCTATAAAGGCGGAGAGATATAAAATAAATAGATCTATAACTTGTTAAGCAAAATTACCAAAAACCTAAACACACTTCCGTCTAAGGGAAGGGTCGGTCATAAAAAGTGAAAGAGAGTCCATACTCTCTTCGTCACCAACACTTCCGTCTAAGGGAAGGGTCGGCCATTTAAAAGTGAAAGAGAGTCCATACTCTCTTCGTCACCATAATTAAATCTATCCAAAACGAGTTCAAGTTTTGAAATGAAGATAAAACCCCCTGCATAGCGAAAGCTCAAAACTGGAATAGTGTACTTCACCAAATCGTTGTGAAAACAAATCCAGTTAGGGACGGCGTATTTAGTAGGTCTTGCCTGTGGCACGACAGAGGGAAAATTGGTTCGTTGTTGACATCGAGTACTTGAGTACCTACTTGACAGATGGCGCTGTTGATGTACACCCCCACCTGTATAGCGATCGCTGGCGTATTCCTCCCGTAGGTTTTTTCTGTCGGGCAGCAGGGATGCAGCTATATGATCATCGGGTAAGTTTGATATTGAAAAATTTTTTTTTCATATTTTTGATAATTTTTTGAGAAAATAGAGGCATTTTCCAAGAGAATGAGACCAACCTGACCTCTCTATGACAAAAATTAAGGCTGTTAGAGCAATTTAAAAAAAATATACTACAAAATGTGCTGGGAAAAAATTAACCCCCTGAGGGTTAAGGGTTGGAAATTTCCAAAGAGCCTGGGGGTAAAAGGGTTAATGGGAGAATAATTTGGAAAATTTTTGTGATTCTAACAAATCCAACATAATTTCTTTCATTCAAGATGACAATTGAAAATGCAAACGACTGCATTCATACTGTATATGCAGAAAAAGGAGCTCTATTTATTCTATATGAAACAAACCTCAGGAATTTGATTTCTTTTCACTGTTTACAAAATATACTAGACTGCATTCCCAGAATTTGTGCTTTGTCTTATTCATTATAGTTTGACATTGAACTTCTAAAAAATAAAAAGAAAGTTACTAATCAAACACCGACTTCTACCTTAAATCCTAAAAGTTTTCCACTTGATATTAATCTTCAAATATCGAGCTGAAATCCATGGCTTTTAACCCTTTTACCCCCAGGCTATTTGGAACTTTCCAACCCTTAACCACCAGAGTTTTTTTTTTCCAAGCACATTTTGTAATATATATTTTTTAAATTGCTCTAACAGCCTTAATTTTCGTCATAGAGAGGTCAGGTTGGTCTGATTCTTTTGGAAAATGCCTGAAGTTTCTCAAAGTTATAAAAAAGATGCAAAAAAAAATGTAAATACCAGTTTTTTGCAAGGACGTACCAGTACGTCCATGGGGGTAATGGGATGAGTTTTGTGAAACGTACCAGTACGTCCATTGGGGGTAAAAGGGTTAAGTAACAAGTTAGTAACCAAGACCATAGGGATGGAAAGGCTTTTAAGTAATACCTTCGTCAAAAAAAAAAGGTAATATTACGTTAAGCGTCCCATTACTGCTTGCCAATACATAAGGTACTTAATTTTCTTTTTTCGCGAGCAAAAACCGTTAGATTTTGGTAATATTTTCATAGAGTATTATACTTTTTATTATTATCAAATGCTAAGCTACAACCCTAGTTGGAAAAGCATCATTCTATCAGACCAGGGGCTTCAACAGGGAAAATAGCCCAGTGAGGAAAGGAAATAAGGAAAAATAAAATATTTTAAGAATAGTAACAACATTAAAATGCATATTTCCTATATAAACTTTAAAAACTATAACAAAACAAGAGGAGGAGAAACTAGATACAACAGTGTGCCCGAGTGTACCCTCAAGCAAGAGAACTCTAACCCAAAACAGTGGAATACCATGGTACAGAGGCTATAATGGATTTTGCTCCGTCGTGAGCTCGCTTCGCTCGCGAAGAAAAGAAAACAGCAAGCTTCTATGTACTGGCACTGGGTGAGACTCTACTGTAAAGTTATCAAAAATAAAAGCTCATCGCTACTGTTCTCTACATAAAACTTCTGAAAAAATAAATATGCATCTCGAAATAAGATATGAAACAAGAACCAAATAAAAAAACATTCTGCTTATTATATATAAGAAACCGAACTTCATGGGTAAAGTGCTTAGAATCAATTTGAAATTATTGAAATAATTCAAGGGATGTGATGGAAAGCGTCATACAAGATTTGCTTTTTATTTCTCCATAGTAAGCAGGAACCATTAGCAAATGGGTTAACTTTCACCCCCTAATGGACATACCGGTACGTTCTCGCAAAACAACTTATTTACATGTTTTTTGCATATTTTAGATAACTTTATGAGAAACTTCAGACATTTTCCAAAAGAATGAGACCATCCTGACCTCTATGACAAAAGTTAAGGCTGTTAGAGCAATTAAAAAAAAATATATAGCAAAATGTGCTCGAAATTTAACCTTACCTTGGGGGTAAGAGGGTTAAGTAGCCTGTTATCCTAGAAACAAGATTACAGCTACCCTAGGGATTTTAGAAATGCGATATGTACGGCATAGCCGAGAACTGGACATATGAATTCGGGTTATCTAGCACAGACCTCGCGCCAACGAGGATATTCAGTAGTATAATGTTATTCTAATAATTTCATCATCTTCATCATTTTTAATTTGGAAGATGAATCCAACATGACTTCTCTTAAGCTTGAGATATAAAAATACCATAATCACTATTGCACGCACAACTTTCATCATTCTAAGCAGCCGGCCAGACTCCGTTATACACACCCCCATAGATGAAAGGAAGTGTGAGCAGGGTTAAATTAAAGGGTAGTTTGTAGCGCTACGGCCAAGCGTCCTAATTTGCTTATTATCGCTCCGACTTATCTTGTATAGAATAAAAACGTTTGGAAATGGTCTACGGATCTTAAATATGTGCTTAAACGCACACTTTTTAAGTTTTTTCCCGAAAACCCTAAATTACCTGAAAATTTGTGGCTTGAGTTCTTACTCCGGCCACGAATCTTCTCGCTCCCGTAGTAGGTAAGGGGGGGGGCGAAGCACCCCTGGGTAAGGATACGGCTTTTGGCATAGGTTAGGTGGGTTCTTTAAGTTAGCTTCTCCCGCAAAAATCGTTTTTAGAACGACGGCCACAGTTCAGAATATTAAAGTTTTCTACGAACTCTATTTTAGAATGACGGCCACAGTCCACCCCACTTTATAATATTCCCATTTTCTATGAATGAAAACGGATCTGGCCGTCACCCTATAAAGGCTCCAAATTAAATGCTTAAATATGTAGGTATTATTTTCAGAGCTACTCAAGCCCATAATGTTTAGTGCTTAGCTTAACCTAGCCATGCTTACTGACAGCCCTTCCCTTAAAACTATGCATAGCCTGGATTAGCTTTTAACCAATAATTAAACTTAGAATTATTATTTAGCCAGTTTTAAATCTACACTTAAGAAAATACACAAAATAATAAAAGTTTATTCGGCAAGAAATATATCTAATACCGGTAGACCACGTCTCGCCCACTAACCTGCTGGAACACTTTGACAGCCTTTCTCAAACCACTGGTTCCAGGTTTCTGCCCTTCGTAGGCCTTAGTGGCCTTTGTCACACTTGATAAAGTCATTTTTTAATAATCTGTGTCAGTTGATACACAGAGACAGACGGGCGACACGTTCTACCCGAGTGGACGTCTGAATGTTACTACGGTCATAGTGACGTCAAACTCAAACAGCTGATTTAAGTGTTCGGATGGTGTGACTTGGCTTAAGATGGAATTCTTTTTAAATATATTTTATTTATGATAATTAATTCGTATCTAAGAGATATTTTTATACATTAACAATTGTTATCATTAAAATTAAACTCATTTTTTTACTCAGATTAAATTTTTCTTATATTAATCAATCAAAATTTAACCTGATTTAAAGTAGGACATTCGAACGATATTCTGTAGGCAAGTAGCAATTATTTGTCCGGATTTTATAATTGTGTCTTCTACTTCGTAAAATATACATTTATTTTATATTCTACGTTTAATTATAGATTAGAAATTTAAATTTATATCAATATTATTATTTTGTATAAAATTTATTGTTTATTTCTATATATAAATAATAATAAATTCAAAATATAGCCAAATCAGACACGCCCTATCCGAACACCAGATAGGTCACCGCCCAAGGTCAATGGAGACGAATAAAGGGAACATTGATTAAAGTACTTTTTTGCCCTTCACCTTAATTTTTATATATACTCTACAAAGATGTAATAAATAAAACCGAAATATAATAAAGAATAAGTTTGAATTATATTCTGTGCGTGTCATTCCTTCCTTAAAAAATTATACTTCAAATTATACACGGATTGGCTTGAGAAATTTTCATAAAATAATTTGCTTTTATTCAATTTAGTAACTAATATTTCGCCCATAAAACAATTGATTTTAATTTCACAACTACGATGTTGTACCCTTACTTCAATTGCTTAATTGGTGTAGGCGCCAGTAAAATAATTGATTATGCATGGCTTATTTTAGAAAAAAAAAAAAGTTTTACTTTAAATTCTACTTTTCTGGTCTATGGTAGTTCAGCCCTACTATATACTGGACATTTGCAGACATTTTATTGTATACGATATACTACCGCTAGAGTTATGGGGTCTTTAGATTGGCCAGACAGCACTACATTAGATGCTTCTCTCTGGTTACGGTTCATTTTCCCCTTTACTCACCCACATACTGAATAGTCTGGCCTATTCTTTACATATTCTCCTCTGTCCTCATACACCTGACACAGATTACCAAACATTTCTTTTTCACCCAAGGAAATACTACACTAATAATTTAGTGCCCACTTTCCTCTTGGTAAGAGTAGAGGGAACTTTTTAAGAGCCTCTTTAGCTATGGTAAGCAGCTCTTCTAGGAGAAGGACACTCCAAAATCAAACCATTGTTCTCTAGTCTTGGGCAGTGACATATCATCTGTGGCATGGCCTTCCGCTGTCTTGGGTTAGAGTTCTCTTGCTTGAGGGTATACTCACGTGTACCCTCAAGCAAGACAACTCTTACCCAAGACACTGGAAAACCACAGTAAAGAGGTTAATGCACTACCCAAGACTAGAGAACAATGGTTTGATTTTGGAGTGTGCTTCTCCTAGAAGAGCTGCTTACCATAGCTAAAGAGTCTCTTCTACTAAGCTCAATGTCTGTCAAAGTAGTATAAAAGTTAACATTACTTACTAATTGATATGATTTCAATAAATTGCTAAATGCTGACGTATTATGATTTGATGCCTCATCCATCCAAAGATTGAAGTCTCAATGAGTTTATATATATATATATATATATATACATATATATATATATATATATATATATGTATATAATGTATGTATATCAAACTTTTGGCTAAATTAATTTAACCTAGAGTTGAAAGTTAATAGTCTAAATAAGCTATTAAATTATTTTTGTATTATTATTATTATTATTATTATTATTATTATCATTATTGAGCAAAATTTAAAAAAAAGTCCAGCATACGAGAGAGAGAGAGAGAGAGAGAGAGAGAGAGAGAGAGTATGTAGGATTTGAGAGAGAGAGAGAGAGAGAGAGAGAGAGAGAGAGAGTATGTTTGTAGGATTTGAGAGAGAGAGAGAGAGAGAGAGAGAGAGAGAGAGAGTATCTTTGTAGGATTTGAGAGAGAGAGAGAGAGAGAGAGTGTGTGTGTGTATGTTTGTAGGATTTGAGAGAGAGAGAGAGAGAGAGAGAGAGAGAGAGAGAGTATGTTTGTAGGATTAGAGAGAGAGAGAGAGAGAGAGAGAGAGTGTGTGTGTGTATGTTTGTAGGATTTGAGAGAGAGAGTGAGTTTATCTCGTGAACTTTGAGCTTTAGACCAGCCATGGAGAGATAGAGAGAATATTGATAAAGATTATTAGTTGCTATCTTACTCAAAGTTTGTGATCAGGCCACCCAGTAAGACCACATCTCATTTCCTCTAGTTTTGTCCTTAGGCCCACAGAGGTAAGGTTAGGTTACTTACAATTGAAGAACAGATATCAAATGCTGTTTATTTCTATTTATTAATTCTTCTTTTAATTATTTTTTTATATATAAGTGATGACTAGTAATAGCAAAAATAATAATTAAAGAAACATTGAAAGTGAATAATTCGCATAATAAAATAATAGAAAATATATGTGTCAACGTTGCCATTCGGAGCAGAATGAAAAAAAGTGAAATAATTTGAAATGGCAATGGTGAAAATACATAGGTCAGTAAAAGTGAGTGTAAAAAAAAACAAAGTGAAACAATTATAGAAATTTTAGGACATTAATTAAAACAAAGACCAATCTTATAAATCAAAAAGATGCATAAGTTAATACTTTTTAGAGAAAGTGGCATTTTACATTTCATAATCTCATTCTGTTTACCAAAAGCTCTCTATCCCATGCATATCCTTCTTTTCAGTCTCAGGTCCTTGAGAAACACTTACTGTCTGTCCTTAAATACTTATATTCATTAAAGGATGGACAAACATGAGATGGAGAGCATTTAATGAACAAAATGAGATTATGAAATGTAGAATGCCCCTATCTCTAAAAAGAAAAGTATTTAAGGAGATGGTCCTACCAGCATTAACCCTTTTACTCCCAGGCTCTTTGGAAATTTCCAACCCTTAACCCCAAAGGGGTTATTTTTTCCCCAGCACCTTTTGCGGTATATTTTTTTTTAAATTGCTCTAACAGCCTTAATTTTTGTCATAGAGAGGTCAGGTTGGTCTCATTCTCTTGGAAAATGCCTGAATTTTCTCAAAAAATAATAAAAAATATGAAAAAAAAATTTTTTATAGCATTTTTGTGCAAGGACGTACCGGTACGTCCATGGGGGTAAAGGGATGAGTTTTGTGAAACGTATCAGTATGTCCTTTGGGGGTAAAGGGGTTAATTTATACATCAGAAACTTGGAGCCTTACTAAAGCCTTAAAATATAAGCTAGTTACAACTCAAAAGAGCTATAGAAAGAATAAGGATGGAATAACACTAAGAGAGAAAAAGAGCAACATGGATACAAAAACAACTTGAAATAGAAGAATTGCGTTAGAGTTCTCTTGTTTGAGGGTACACTCGGGCACACTATACCATCTTCTCTCTCTTCCTCTTGTTTTTTGTTTTTGTTTTCAAGTTCATAGTTTATATATGAAAGATCTATTTTAATGTTGTTACTGTTCTTAGAATATTTTATTTAAATTGTTCATTACTTCTCTTGTAGTTCATTTCTTTCCTTTCTTCGCTGAGCTATTTTTCCCTGTGGGAGCCCTTGGCCTTATGGCATCCTGCTTTTAAAACTAGGATTGTAATTTAGCTAATAATAATATTAATAATAACACAGTAGATAAGAACCATTTTGAACCTAATATGTAACTTAAACACTCTATCTCATCTCTACAGGAAAACAAAATCCATAAACTATAATTCTTTTGGCCTCCTTAGCAGTGGAAATCCTTTGCAACAACAAAATGCAACCTTCCATGAACCTAGTGAGAAGCTTGGCCCGTCAGTTGCCTTCGGGAGCTCACGGCGTGAAGACCTTCCGCTCGGCTTCGTTCGCAACGCAAGCGCCCAAGTAGGTGGAAATACGAATATCAGTTTCACGAATAAGTCAGTGAAGATGTTGCTCTCGAATACAATAGTGGAATACAGTACTGTATTTGGGTGCATAGCATTGTATGATAAAAACATGCTGTCGTTATTGTACAGGCTGGAATTAATTATGAACTGTGAATTATAGTAAAATTTTTAGTTTTATTCAAATAAACATGGATACAAGCATACAGTAATTGCACTATTATGTCTGTAAATGTCAATTTTAGCATCAAATAAATTCAGATATGAAATGTAATATTTTAAAAATAAATCCTAAAAGCAAGGGTATTTAAAATCACAATACATGTACCTTTGGAAAATTTCTAAATCTATTGTGCGAACAACAACACTACTTGGGAAAAAGGGGACTAAAATTAACAAACTTTCTTCTAAAGTTTTGTGGCTTTTTTATCAGTTGTAAACTGTTAAAACTCTATTATCTATTCACCAATTTTGTTCAGCCATGAATCCAAATATGAGAGAAGAGAGAGAGAGACTTTAAACAAAAAAAGACAAAAAATATTGAGGGAATAAAAACATTGTTGCATGTATAAATAGTATTGCAATTTTGCAGATCAAAAGACTCCAAAAAATACACTGAAACTAGATTGGCCTCTGTCCCTCCATTTCAGAAGCGTAATAAAAGAAAATTTTGAAGTGATCTCACCGTTTCCATCGACCGGACCTGGAAAAATAGACGTGTGCTCCAGAATTCTCGATTCCGCGAGAAAGTGGTCTCATTATACAGCTATGGTGAGTGATTATACTTATTCACTATCTATTTTCACTTGAGCTGAATTTCTTCTTGTCTTTGGTCAAATCTTGTTTTCCACATTTGGGAGTCCCTCTTAGTCAAAGTTGATGGTCTTTTAGACTTACAATAACAATGTCATTAATGATATCAATACTAATGCTTATAATATGAAACTATTAATTATATCAACAATAAAGCCTATAATATGAAACTATTAATGATATCAATAATAATGTCTATATGAAACTATACTCAACACAATGAGAAATGGATGATTGGGGAGGACACCTGGTTTTAAATGGACTCCCACACTGTTGCCATATCTCCACAGATCACTGGCTTACCTTCTTTCTCCAACCCAGCTCCATCTCCTTACCCTCTGTCTCAGTCTTTCTTTCACATTATCTGTTTCTATATAAATTGATGTACAGAAAGTCCCTAACTTATAATACTAAAATATTAAACTGAAAATAACAGAGTGAGTTGAGGACCTACTTCATTTCCAAAATCGTATCTGAAGTTATTCTAACTTTTGATCCACACCATCATTAAGTGGAATCCAATTAAAAACAGGTGCCCTCCCCTACTTTCCATTTCTTGCTGCATTGGGTATAGTGATATACTATACAAATCTTTATGCACTGTATATTAAAATGATGATATCATCCTACGATTGAGAATTGACAAAAATTTAATATCAGATATTGAAGCAAAAATATGTTCTTTAAGAGATTATCAAATGCTTTTGTTTAAACCTTAACTTGTTTTTTAATAATGAAGTTATTTCAGCAAAGCTCTTAGTAACTAAATAAAAAATAAACCCCTATTTCAAATACCATATTCTAACCAATGTTGACTTTCTAAGGAGATTCCAAAATTTTTAAAATCGCGCACAAGATTTCTAAAAAACATCAGTCTTTAGAATCACTTACTTCTTTTTTTTAACTCTTATGACCACTCATGTCCTGAAGGGGACATCCTTGTAATTGATGCACACCTACATTCTAGATGCCCTCTTTTAAAATGTCCGAATGTGTTTCCCGTTCCAAGGAATGTGGCGTAACGGGATCATCCTACACTTACGGGGAACTCGTGGACCGATCGCTTCGCTGGGGCTCGCACCTGCAGAGCCAGGGCATCGGAAAAGGGGACGTCGTGGGAATTTTCCTGCCAAATTGTCCCTCTTATGGCATAGCCCATCTAGGCACCATGACTTCCGGA
This sequence comes from Palaemon carinicauda, assembly GCF_036898095.1. Classification (NCBI taxonomy): domain Eukaryota; kingdom Metazoa; phylum Arthropoda; class Malacostraca; order Decapoda; family Palaemonidae; genus Palaemon; species Palaemon carinicauda. The sequence goes on along the minus strand of NW_027172192.1, from coordinate 71,232 downwards.
GCCGCGTTTACATTTATTAACTCTGTGTTCACGGCAGGCGAGTATTCCTTCCGTCTCGATGCAACTCCCAATAAACCCTAGGAAATCCATATGTGCTCTTGAATTGAATTGAGTATAAAATTTAGGCCTTAAGGCAAGCACTGGGGCATCAAAGGGCATTCAGCGCTGTCATACGTGCTCCTTAGAGACCTATTCTATGCAATAACTGCTCATACACACTCCTCCCAGGGAGGCAATTATAACAGCATTCCACATAGCCCCAAGATAAATAAGTATTTACTGAAGATATTCCTCCACCTCATTGGAACCAATTCAACTTCCTTTTTTATTCCTCAAAGATCAGAAATCAATATTTCAGTCACACTTTTAGCCATTCCATTAACATGCTTCTGAAATTCATTCCTGCCTTCATACTCCCTGATCATCCCTTATTTTTTTATTCCCACCTTTTTAATAAGAGGTGGGGAAAAATAATAAATACTGTACATTCAGCTGTCAGCATTAGTCTTTAATTTACAATATTTAATCATATTACTATCATCAATGCCTTCAAGACTTAATGCCCTTTTTTGTTTACTCTCCCCAGTCTCAGAATGGGGTTTGTGACTCCTAATACACTTCACTATTTTACTCAATATACCTTCTTCATTCTTTTACAAAGTCAGATTCCAAATAGAGTGCTAGATGCTCTTGATAATTATCAATTATAATTAGATAACCAATACTGCATAACAACTTTCCTCTTCATTCTATTATAGAGGAGGAGAGCTCAGACACTAAGTGAACAACTAAGCTGTTTTCTTCCCATTCTTCATTAGGGTTGCAATCTAATAGTTTTTCCAGAAAACTTCAAAAATACAATAAAGTAAAAGAACTTTCTTCTGCATTCTTTTACAGACGAAGTGAGATACCAACTGGTAGACAGCGGATCCAAGGTCATCATGGTCCACCCACTCATGGAAGGTACCGCCATGAAAGCGATCGCTGGTCTCCCGAACCCACCTAAGGTCTACGTCGCCGGTCCCTCTTCCTCGGGCAACCCGAACTTCCTGGAAATCGCCGAAAACAAGAATATTCCTTTTATTGATTTCAAAGGGGTATGAGGTGTCTTTGTGTGAAAGTACTTTTTTTTTATGTTTCATCTGTTCAGTTGCCATTTCAAAACTAAGTAACCAACTAGATAATCATAGAAATTTCCACTTTGCAGTTTGATGGTAATGATGTCTGCTGTCTACAATATTCGAGCGGAACGACGGGCCTTCCCAAAGGTGCCATATTCACCCACGGTCGCGTCACCGACCACATTCCCATGACGCACCAACCGCACCTCTTTCCCAACATACCTACCACGGGTGAGTGACGGCATCATTTTTTTCCATGGCTAACATTACTGGGACAGAGAGTCAGGGCCCGAATAAAACAATTAGGGGAAGAATGGGAAAAAAATGTTGCTTAAGAGAAAAGGAAAGCAGGCACATTAAAGGAGAGAAATTAACAACTTCTGTAGAATGTAAAATTGACAGCATGCGAGACTTTAAATTCATTCAATAAAAACTGGTGTTTATTTACCATAATTCAAGGAATAGCCCAGTATAGAAAGGAATGGCCTTCTTACACGATTGGGATTTTGATTCATTTTCTCTAATGGACTTCAAATATAGCTTATCATCCCTTTTCATGATAAGCTATATGAAGACTGGCGACATCATCAGGTACAAAGATGACGGTCTGCATTGTGGATCGTCTTAAGGAACTGATCAAAGTCGAGGGTTCACAGGTCAGTTTATTAGATAAAAACCTCGATTAAGGCTGTGCTAAGCCAATCTTCTCTGAATCAGCCCATAGCTTCTCATCTATTAAGAGTTGTTAATTGCATATTGCTTTATTTTCTCTCAAATTTTAAAAGTATTTCACAGTTCTCTCACAATTCAAGTTATCTTCTTCAGTCTACCTCTATTTCTACCTCCTGAATTTGCTAAATATTAATCCTATATTATCCAATGTCAATTTCCAACACACTTTCAATAACTAAGATCTTGAGATCATATATGAATGGGGTCTCATGACCCTAAAAAATTTTAACAGCCTCATACACACAATTCTTATCTATTCCTTTATCATCTTTTTAAATTGTTTAATAACTCTGTGGTGGAATCAAACTCCTTGGCTGTAAGGTCTAATTTGATCTTGTCACGGTTTAGGAGTAGATTCTCTTACCATCTCTCATAGATGGAACTAAATCCAAAGAAATTATTTCAATTACTGACTCTCCTAACTCCTCATTTAGTTCTTTTTACACCTGTCATGTCTTAACAAATCATCTCTGTGGGCTCAAGTAGAGCCCCTCCTCTTCGACCACCAACTTCCTTCTTTCTCACCGTTATCCCTACAATAAGGGTTGGTTTCCTGATGCGTCCTCTCCAATGGCTGCTAACAAAGGCATCCTCATCCACCAAACCTCTTCTCTCAATATCATCCTTCACCTTATCTCGCCATTTAACCCTTTTACCCCCAAAGGACGTACTGGTACGTTTCACAAAACTCATCCCTTTACCCCCATGGACGTACCGCTACGTCCTTGCAAAAAAAAAATGCTATAAAAATTTTTTTTTTCATATTTTTTATAATTTTTTGAGAAAATTCAGGCATTTTCCAAGAGAATGAGACCAACCTGACCTCTCTATGATAGAATGAGACCAACCTGACCTCTCTATGACAAAAATTAAGGCTGTTAGAGCAATTTAAAAAATATATACAGCAAAATGTGCTGGGAAAAAAATAACCCCTTGGGGGTTAAGGGTTGGAAATTTCCAAATAGCCTGAGGGTAAAAGGGTTAAGTTTGTAAGTTACCTTCTGTATAATTACTAGTGCAACTAACCCATCAAAAATGAAGGGAACATTAGAAAGAACAAAGGTAAAACTTCTTGACTTTGTAGACGTAACATATTACAAAACTTTGAATAAGGAACCTTTCTTCTACATAATATAGAAGTCACTGGTGAAAGAGCGAGACCTGCCACCCAAGGTTCGATAATGGATAACTTAGACGTAGCATCCCACCATAAAGAGATTACGGCAACATGCTCACGATTAGACTGGCGACGCATTAAAAAGTGTACCATGGTCTTTCACTGTCTTGGGTTAGAGTTCTCTTGCTTGAGGGTACACTCGGGCACACTATTCTGTCTTATTTCTCTTCCTCTTGTTTTGTTAAAGTATTTATAGTTTACATAGGAAATATTTATTTTATTGTTACTGTTTTTTAAATATTTAATTTTTCCTTGTTTCCTTTCCTTACTGGGCTATTTTCCCTGTTGGGGCCCCTGGGCTTATAATATCTTGCTTTTCCAACTAGGGTTGTAGCTTAACAATTAATAATAATAATAATAATAAACTTTCCTTTCTTTAAAAAGAGGACAAACAAGACGTCTTGGTAGCACTCCTGCCGTTCTTCCACGCTTACGGACTGTACATCCTCCTGACATCGGGGCTTCTCATCGGAAGCAAGCTGGTGACCCTTCCTCAGTTTGTGCCGGAAACTTTCATCGCTACGCACAAGAAGCACAAGGTACAGTACGGCACTTTCAATCACGTTTCTTTCAGTCAGTCTTAGATTATCTTGGAAGACATAGCAAAAGACAGCAAAATACCTTTGTAAGATATTCTTGCAACGTTTATGTGCCTTTACGGAAGACTAAAAGGTATATGTAAAAATTTTTGGGTAGTTTGTAGCGCTACGGCCAAGCGTCCTAATTTGCTTATTATCGCTCCGACTGTTATCTTGTATAGAATAAAAACGTTTGGAAATGGTCTGCGGATCTTAAATACGAGCTTAATCGCACTCTTTTATGTTTTTTGCCGAAAACCCTAAATTACCTGAAAATTTGTGGCTCGAGTTCTTACTCCGGCCACAATCTTCTCTCTCCCGTAGTAGGTAAGGGGGGGGGGGGGGGTCCAGGGGGGCGAAGCCCCCCTGGGTAAGGATATGGCTTTTAGCATAGGTTAGGTGGGTTTTTTAAGTTAGCTTCTCCCGCCAAAATCGTTTTTAGAACGACGGCCACAGTTCAGAATATTCCAGTTTTCTACGAACTCGATTTTAGAATGACGGCCACAGTCCACCCCACTTTATAATATTCCCATTTTCTATGAATGAAAATGGATCTGGCCGTCACCCTACAAAGGCTCCAAATTTTTAACACCATAACAAAAAGGTTTTCAAAATAACAGGTACAAATATCATGCAAAAGCAAATGTCTCAACCACCAGTAATGCCAGTTTGGCTTTTCCATCGAATCTAAACTAAATCTAATGATCTCATAGCCAGGAGAATGTTATCTTTCAATTTACTATTCTTCTATCAAATATAGATGCATGAATATATAACCAAATATCGTCTACAGATATGCATGTACAGCCAAATTCAAAAGTCCACCAACGCAAGCTTACGTCAGTGAGCCCAACGTACCCTCCATGCTTAGAAAGTAATACGGTACTTAAGTGTCTGCAGGCTACTGAAATTGACTATACATGAATTCACAATGCTTGAAATTTACCTTCCAATATTATTATTATTATTATTATTAAATGCTAAGCTACAACCCTAGTTGGAAAAGCAGGATGCTATAAGCCCAGGGGCCCCAACAGGGAAAATAGCCCAGTGAGGAAAGGAAATAAAGAAAAGTAAAATATTTTAAGTATAGTAACATTAAAAAATATTTCCTGTAAAAACTATAAAAAAAACTTTAACAAAACAAGAGGAAGGGAAACTAGATAGAAGTGTGCCCGAGTGTACCCTCAAGCACGAAAACTCTAACCCAAGACAGTGGAAGACCATGGTACAGAGGTTATGGCACTGCCCAAGACTAGAGAACAATGATTTGATTTTGGAGTGTCCTTCTCCTAGAAGAGCTGCTTACCATAGCTGAAGAGTCTTTTCTACCCTTACCAAGAGGAAAGTAACAAATAATTAACTTCTCTATTAAAGCAGTAACATTTGTATACCTCATTTTCTTTGTAAATGTAGTTACAGGCAACAGCTTGCCTTGTTTGGGTCATCTGTAGACAGAACTAAAGGCTCCAGGCAGTGACCCCACTGGACTGTTACTTAACTGATCAATTTCTTTTAACACTATCGAATTATCATTTCTCATTTGACAAATTCCATTGCCAAGTTTCCCATTTGACAAATTCCGTGACCGAGTTTCTCATTTGACAAAGTCTATGGCCGAGTTTCTCATTTAGTAAATTCTGTGGCCGAGTTGCTCATTTGACAAGTTCCATGACCGAGTTTCTCATTTGACAAACTCCATGGCAGAGTTTCTCATTTGACAAATTCCGTGGCTGAGTTTCTCCTTTGACAAATACTGTGGCTGAGTTTCTCATTTGATAAATTCCGTGGCAGAGTTTCTCATTTGACAAACTCCATGGCAGAGTTTCTCATTTGAAAAACTCTATGGCGGAGTTTCTCATTTAGCAAAATCTGTGGCGGAGTTTCTCATTTGACAAACTCCATGGCAGAGTTTCTCATTTGACAAACTCCATGGCAGAGTTTCTCATTTGAAAAACTCTATGGCGGAGTTTCTCATTTAGCAAATTCTGTGGCGGAGTTTCTCATTTGACAAATTCGATGGCTGAGTCCCATGAACTGAGAACACTGAGTTGATGGGCTTCATTAATATTGATTTATCTTTTTAACTTCAACATCTTTCTCTTCTCCAGGTTGAAGTATTCCATCTGGTCCCTCCACTGCTCCAATTTATGGCTGCTCACCCAATGGTCAAACCCGAAGATCTAGCACACATGCGCGTTGCCATGTGCACGGCCGCGCCTTGTCCGAGGGAGGCCGCTATCGCTCTGAAAGCCAAGGCGCCAAATCCTGTCTTCTTCCAGGAGGGTAAAGAACTAATTTATAATAATAATGATGCTTAGTCTCTTATGCTCTACGGACGGTGAATTTTGTGGTAGAAACTTCTTAAGTTTTACTGCAAAAACAACAATACATTGTGCATTTTTTTCCTGCATAATTATTTTCAATACGCTAAGCAACTGTACAGCACTGTTGTTTTGTTTCTTTAGTATTACAACAAAATTCATTACAACGATAGAGTTAACTTTACTGCAGTAAAGAAAACCAGGAATTTTCAATGAAATAAACAATATCAGTCACACAAAATTTCTTCAAGGGGTAACTAATACAGCGAGAGCCTGTCTTGCACTTAGCACAGCTAATGTTATATGTTCTACTTTTGTAAAGATGCCAACTTTAATTGAACAGTGAAACAGCAGTACTGTATGTACTATAAAGACATCATTTTTAATTGAACAGTGAAACAACAGTACATAATGTAGAGATGTCCACTTTAATTGAACAGTGAAACAGCAGTATGTATTGTAAAGATGTCCACTTTAATTGAACAGTGAAACAGCAGTACGTATTGTAAAGGTCCACTTTAATTAAACAGTTAAACAGCAATACGTACTGTAAAGACGCCAACTTTAATTGAACGGTGAAACAGCAATACGTACTGTAAAGGTGACAAATTTAATAACATTCAAAATTCCCTGGATAGAAAAGATGTTACCACTTCACACTTCTTCACTTTACTCTCCGACAGCATATGGAATGACCGAAACTTTCTTCACTAACTTTACACCGCTGTCAGGACCAGAGAAGATAGGGTCGTGCGGACCACTTCTGCCCAACGTTAGAGCAAAGATCTTCGACTTGGATACAGGAAAGGCACTCGGATCAGGAGAAGATGGCGAACTTTGTATTAAATCTCCGACGGTAAGTTTTTGCGTTGTGCCAGACCTTTTCACTCGGATAAAGCAGAGACGGTGACCTCTAGTGCTTTAAATCTCAGTCAGCGATCCTTCATTTTGCGTAGGACCTTTCTTAAGTTAATGCTCTTAGGTGTGTGTATATTTAATGTCCCTAAATCTTTCAAATTCATCTGTACTCTAATTTTTCTTAGACTGGCATTCTTATACTAGCATTTGTTTCAGTGTTTTTCATTACCTTTGCTTAATTTTCATTCTCCATCTTTTTACTCTTATTTTTTATAATACTTTATTTTACTTTATATTGGTTCATCTTTCTTCAATTTTCTTGATTTACCAAGCCAAGTTCCCTCTTTATTCTCAACTTCTAAATGTCCACTTACTTCTGTTCTCTGCATTTTACTTTTCAAAGTCAAAACAAATGAGAAAACAGCTTTTCTCCAAGAGCTCTTCTCTTAACCCTTTTACCCCCAGGCTATTTGGAAATTTCCAACCCTTAACCCCCAAGGGGTTATTTTTTTCCCAGCACATTTTGCAGTATATATTTTTTAAATTGCTCTAACAGCCTTAATTTTGGTCAGAGAGCTCAGGTTGGTCTCATTCTCTTAGAAAATGCCTGAATTTTTTCAAAAAATTATCAAAAATATGAAAAAAAATCTTTTATAGCATTTTTTTGCGAGGACGTACCGGTACGTCCATGGGGGTAAAGGGATGGCTTTTGTGAAACGTACCAGTACGTCCTTTGGGGGTAAAAGGGTTAACTGATCTCAGGTATCGAAGGTCCTCAAACAAGCATTCAGATACAAACACAAATTCAACTGAAATAAATCTCAGATGTTGTATCAAAGGCTTGTATGCTGCTATAGGATAATGGAATACTGTAATAATACAATATACAATTTAATACAGTTAGCAAAATGACATTCGCAATAAGAAACGGGACTATTTGTTCACTTTTGCAGCTGGAAATCGCAGGCATGGGTGATAGTTGTTACTTTTTTAGAACGATTTGTTGTTAATTTGTTCTCTTCATTTATTTATTTCCTTATTTCCTTTCCTCACTGGGCTATTTTTCCCTGTTGGAGCCCCTGGGCTTATAGCATCTTGCTTTTCCAACTAGGGTTGTAGCTTGGATAGTAATAATAATAATTGAGGACTGTCTTACATTTCATTGCATTCCAGAAACTCCTCCACACGACTTGCGTAGATATTTTGCCCGACTAATAATATCAACATCGACAGCTAATGAACGAGTACCACGGTCGACCAGAAGCCACGGCCGAGATGTACACGGAAGATGGGTACATGAAGACTGGCGACATCGCCAGATACGACGAAGACGGGTACTTCTACATTGTGGATCGTCTTAAGGAACTGATCAAAGTTAAGGGTTCGCAGGTCAGTTTATCAGATAAAAAGTTCTATAAATACTAGATTAAGTTTTAACCCATTTACCCCCAGGCTATTTGGAAATTTCCAACCCTTAACCCCAGGGGGTTATTTTTTTCCCAGCACATTTTGCAGTATATTTTTTTGAAATTGCTCTAACAGCCTTAATTTTTGTCATAGAGAGGTCAGGTTGGTCTCATTCTCTTGGAAAATACCTGAATTTTCTCAAAAAATTATCAAAAATATGAAAAAAAAAATTTTATAGCATATTTTTGCAAGGACGTATCGGTACGTCCATGGGAGTAAAGGGATGAGTTTTGTGAAACGTACCATACGTCCTTTGGGGGTGAAAGGGTTAATGTAGTAGAGATGACTCAAACATAATTCATGTACCTTCAAAGAGAGCAATATAGTTAAGTATGACTACTTCATTGAACATGATAAGGCAGTAGCATCACTGTAAATATTCAGGGTGCGATGCATCAAGAATCTAACATAAAAAAGATAGAAGGTTTGTTGCAGAAAAGGAAATACAGTAACGCAAGAAAGAGGCAGAGTTTAAATCTATTTGTATCACAACAACAGAAATTACACGTAGTGTAACCACGTACCTTTTTGTTCCTCTTTTTAAAAATCTATAACTATTTGTATTTCTGAAGAAGAAGGGAGATGGTCCTTTTTGAAAGCTCAAAATAAATTTCCCTTTTCATAGATTGAGGGTTTATTTCATTTGTCATACTGTACACGGAAAATTGTGTATTTTAATGTGTACTATGTATAATAGATGATTTTGTGAAAAAGATAATGCAGGTCAAAGAATTTATATATCTGTTTTTGGGTAGTTTGTAGCGCTACGGCCAAGCGTCCTAATTTGTTTATTATCGCTCCGACTGTTATCTTGTATAGAATAAAAACGTTTGGAAATGGTCTACGGATCTTAAATATGTTGTGTAAGGGGGGGTCCGGGGGGGCGCAGCCCCCTGGGTAAGGACACGGCTTTTAGCATAGGTTAGGTGGGTTTATGAAGTTGGCTTCTCCCGTCGTACTCGTAGGTAAGGAAACTGTTGTGTAAGGGGGGGTCCGGCCCTGGGTAAGGATGCGGCTTTTAGCATAGGTTAGCTGGGTTTTTGAAGTTAGCTTCTCCCGCCAAAATTGTTTTTAGAACGACGGCCACAGTTCAGAATATTCCCGTTTTCTACGGGATCTGGCCGTCACCCTACAAAGGCTCCCTGTTTTTTTCCCCCATAGTATTGCATAACTACAACACTCCAACTCCATGTGACAGATCGGGAAGTAGTGATCAATGCAAGATCTCCAACAACCAACACAATTTACTCGTATATCTCTACATCAGACAAATCAACCAATAAATCGCCGTCCTTACAAATTTCTCTAGTTTCCCTTTTGTTTTGCTACCATACACAAAATACAGAACTAATCTGAATATTATTCAGAAAAACGAATGGTTGGCAGGTCTTATGCAAGCAAGAGGAGAGGGAATGGTTGGTATATGATACTCTCGTGTACATGCACAGAATCACAATATCCTGAAAATACGTTAATTAAATTAAATTACACGAGTTGTGGAAACAGAATCAGAGTCGGGAATGAATCTTAATGGGACATAAGAGACGAAACCAGCATAGAAAATCTTTAATTAAATTGTCCTGCCGGAATATAGTTGGTCGAAGTGAAACTTGTTGCAGGTTATAATAAGGGTGTTTATGTTTCTATTGATTATAGTTTAAATTAATTTGTGCATCTTTAAACTGTTAAAAATTTGCAATTCCAAATGGATGACTTTAAAGGGCAACCATCAACTGGGAGTTTGAAGTACAAGTTCTGCAGTCATACTAAGGGGAATTGCTGAGAATTTAGAAGTAACTGAACTCCAGTTTTCAGGATACAATAGATGGCTCAGTCAAAAGGACTCAGTCTTGTTACATTATCATCAATGAAGTGAAATTCAGCACTGTTTCAATGACTTATGTTGAAATTTTGCACTGTTTCAATAACATGTTCATGGAAAGATTAATAACAAGGTCAAGTAGCAATTAGAATATTTACGTTACACGAGATAATAATGGGCAGTACACCAGACGATAAATCAGTAGTACACTTATCATCGTGTGCATTATTTCTCCCTCCTCTCAGGTCTCCCCTTCAGAACTGGAGAACGTTCTGCTGCGTCACCCGGGCATAGCCGACGCCGGCGTCGTTGGAGTGGAGGATATCCGAGCTGGGGAACTCCCAATGGCTTACATCGTGAAGAGAAACCCCGAGCTGACGGAGGAAGAGATCATCAGCTACTTGGACGACAAAGTGGCGCCGCACAAGCAGCTGAAAGGGGGGGTCAGGTTCGTCGAACAGCTGCCTAAAAATGCGACGGGGAAATTAGTTCGGAAGGAACTCAAACTATGGGCTTCCAAAACTGCTTAAAAAACGTATCTACGTAACCTGCGAATACGAAAGAGACGTTGTTTAACTCTTTTACCCCCAGGCTCTTTGGAAATTTCCAACCCTTAACCCCCAAGGGGTTATTTCTTTCCCAGCACATTTTGCAGCATATTTTTTTCAAATTGCTCTAACAGCCTTAATTTTTGTCATAGAGAGGTCAGGTTGGTCTCATTCTCTTGGAAAATGCCTGAATTTTTTCAAAAAAATTATCAAAAATATGAAAAAAAAATTTTTATAGCATTTCTTTGCAAGGACGTACCGGTACGTCTATGGGGGTAAAGGGATGGGTTTTGTGAAACGTACCAGTACGTCCTTTGGGGGTAAAAGGGTTAAAAAACGTATCTACGTAACCTGCGATTACGAAAGAGACATCATCTAAAATATAGATGATTTTACTATCATGTGCATTTAGTTAAAAAATCGACTATCTTATCTCCCACTCGAATGCTGACGTTATTACATCATATGGATTACTGATATCATTATTACTATCACCATTGTTAGTACAAATCATAATCATTTTATCATTATCATTTGATGACTGTGAGGTGTCTTTCATGGCTCTTATTATCTACTTTCACCATCATTATTAGAACTTGACAAAACCTCAGTTGAATTACTGTATTCTAATAAACATACTGTGAATAAAGAGACCCAATGTAATGCATACTACCTGTACTGTGTTTCCCTTTACTAATAATTGACTGACTAAAATATCTGGCTGTATTGCTCATTAAACCTTTTACCCCCAGGCTATTTGGAAATTTCCAACCCTTAACCCCCAAGGGGTTATTTTTTTCCCAGCACATTTTGCAGTATATTTTTTTTTTAAATTGCTCTAACAGCCTTAATTTTTGTCATAGTGAGGTCAGGTTGGTCTCATTCTCTTGCGAGGACGTACCGGTACGTCCTTTGGGGGTAAAAGGGTTAATTTTCTAATACAGTGCCAACATGAACGTCCCGAGGTGGGAGAGGGACGGTAGCGGGTGCCAACGTCCTGACCCTTAGTGCTCTTACTCGGTCGCGCAAAGGCACCACACAAACTCCGTAGTCAGACTGGTCAGTCATCCCGGGCATCGGTGCCACATCCGAGGATTTCCTTGTCATCTCTAGAATTGCAACAGGGGACAGTGGTAACAGCAAGAATTAAGCAGACATAACTCCCGCTGATCGAACTTTCTTGTCTTCACGATGATGTCCTTTACACAAATTTCTTAGAAGTCACAATGAAGACGAAAAGAGAAGGGAGAACTCGAAGTTCTTCTCCGGAGTCGTGTAGGCCAAAGACGACGCATTTGTAGGACAGAACACAACAGACAGGTGATACGTCCTTAGTGCCTTCTGGGGTTGGGAGACATTGAAGGGAAGAAGAGAAGTGCCCCTTCTCTTTAAACTTGGCGGCGGCCAAGAAGAACCTTTCTTAGGCTTACATTGTCAGCTACACACATGAGGGATAGGACAGAAGCAAAAACAAGTATACAGTACTGTATTGGATAATGGTAGGTAGTATAGAGACTGTAACAATTACTGTACAGTTATTTGGAAACACTATAAATCCAATATTCATTCTCTTAATAAAGGTCTAGGGTTTGTACAATATGTAGGGTTGGGAGACATTGAAGGGAAGAAGAGAAGTGCCCCTTCTCTTTAAACTTGGCGGCGGCCAAGAAGAACCTTTCTTAGGCTTACATTGTCAGCTACACACATGAGGGATAGGACAGAAGCAAAAATGTTATTTTTATTAATAAAATAAATTTTTGAATATACTTACCCGGTGATCATATAAGCTGTCAGCTCTGCTGCCCGACAGAAAAACCTAAGGACAAAATACGCCAGCGATCGCTATACAGGTGGGGGTGTACATCAACAGCGCCATCTGTCGAGCAGGTACTCAAGTACTCCATGTCAACACAGAACCAATTTTCTCCTCGGCCCACTGGGTCTCTATTGGGGAGGAAGGGAGGGTCCTTTAATATATGATCACCGGGTAAGTTTATTCAAAAATTTATTTTATTAATAAAAATAACATTTTTCAATATTAAACTTAGCCGGTGATCATATAAGCTGATTCACACCCAGGGGGGTGGGTAGAGACCAGCATTACATGTTGACATTATTAAGAGCTAAGTATTTTGTATTTCATTTTAGCAGTTATTCAAAATAACAAACATAAAATAAATAAGTACCTGGTAAGGAAGTCGACTTGAACAATTACTCTGCCTTTTTAAGTACGTCTTCCTTACTGAGCCTCGCGATCCTCATAGGATGCTGAGCGACTCCTAGGAGCTGAAGTATGAAGGGTTGCAACCCATACTAAAGGACCTCATCAAAACCTCTAATCTAGGCGCTTCTCAAGAAAAGAATTTGACCACCCGCCAAATCAACCAGGATGCGAAAGGCTTCTTAGCCTTCCGGACAACCCAAAAACAACAATAAAAAACATTTCAAGAGAAAGATTAAAAAGGTTATGGAATTAGGGGAATGTAGTGGTTGAGCCCTCACCTACTACTGCACTCGCTGCTACGAATGGTCCCAGGGTGTAGCAGTTCTCGTAAAGAGACTGGACATCTTTAAGATAAAAAGACGCGAACACTGACTTGCTTCTCCAATAGGTTGCGTCCATTATACTCTGCAGAGATCTGTTTTGTTTGAAGGCCACTGAAGTTGCGACAGCTCTAACTTCATGTGTCCTTACCTTCAGCAAAGCATGGTCTTCCTCATTCAGATGGGAATGAGCTTCTCGTATCAACAGTCTAATATAATAGGAAACTGCATTCTTCGACATGGGTAAAGAAGGTTTCTTAATAGCACACCATAAAGCTTCTGACTGTCCTCGTAAAGGTTTAGTTCGTTTTAAATAGAACTTAAGAGCTCTAACAGGGCACAAGACTCTTTCTAGTTCATTTCCAACCAAATTAGAAAGGCTTGGAATATCGAACGATTTCGGCCAAGGACGAGAAGGTAGTTCGTTTTTGGCTAGAAAACCAAGCTGCAAAGAACATGTAGCCGTTTCAGATGAAAATCCGATGTTCCTGCTGAAGGCGTGTATCTCACTGACTCTTTTAGCTGTAGCTAAGCAGACGAGGAAAAGAGTCTTCAAAGTGAGATCTTTAAAGGAGGCTGATTGTAGTGGCTCGAACCTTTCTGACATAAGGAATCTTAGTACCACGTCTAAATTCCAACCTGGTGTGGCCAAACGACGCTCCTTCGAGGTCTCAAAAGACTTAAGGAGGTCCTGTAGATCTTTGTTGTTGGAAAGATCTAAGCCTCTGTGACGGAAGACTGCTGCCAACATGCTTCTGTAACCCTTGATCGTGGGAGCTGAAAGAGATCTTTCCTTCCTTAGGTATAAAAGGAAGTCAGCTATCTGAGTTACAGAGGTACTGGTTGAGGATACTGATACCGACTTGCACCAGCTTCGGAAGACTTCCCACTTCGACTGGTAGACTTTAAGAGTGGATGTCCTCCTTGCTCTAGCAATCGCTCTGGCTGCCTCCTTCGAAAAGCCTCTAGCTCTCGAGAGTCTTTCGATAGTCTGAAGGCAGTCAGACGAAGAGCGTGGAGGCTTGGGTGTACCTTCTTTACGTGTGGCTGACGCAGAAGGTCCACTCTTAGAGGAAGTGTTCTGGGAACGTCCACTAGCCATTGCAGTACCTCGGTGAACCATTCTCTCGCGGGCCAGAGGGGAGCAACCAACGTCAACCTTGTCCCTACGTGAGAGGCGAACTTCTGCAGTACTCTGTTGACAATCTTGAACGGGGGGAATGCATAAAGGTCTAGATGGGACCAATCCAGAAGAAAGGCATCTATATGAACTGCTGCTGGGTCCGGGATCGGCGAGCAATAAATTGGGAGCCTCTTGGTCATCGAGGTTGCAAATAGATCTATGGTAGGTTGGCCCCACAAGGCCCATAGTCTCTTGCATACATTCATGTGAAGGGTCCATTCTGTTGGGATGATTTGACCCTTCCGGCTGAGGCGGTCTGCCATGACATTCATGTTGCCTTGAATGAACCTCGTTACTAGAGACAGGTTTAGATCTCTTGACCAGGTGAGGAGGTCCCTTGCGATCTCGTATAACGTCATCGAATGAGTCCCTCCTTGCTTGGAGATGTACGCCAAGGCTGTGGTGTTGTCGGAGTTCACCTCCACCACCTTGCCTAGAAGGAGGGACTTGAAGCTTCTCAAGGCTAGATGAACTGCCAATAGCTCCTTGCAGTTATGTAACGTTCTTTGATCCGCGTTCCACGTGCCCGAGCATTCCCGACCGTCTAATGTCGCACCCCAGCCCGTGTCCAATGCGTCCGAGAAGAGAACGTGGTTGGGGGTCTGAACAGCCAGTGGCAGACCCTCTCTGAGGTGAATGTTGTCCTTCCACCAAGTCAGTGAAGACTTCATCTTCTCGGAAATAGGGATCGAGACCGCTTCTAGCGTCTTGTCCTTTCTCCAGTGAACAGCTAGATGAAATTGAAGGGGTCGGAGGTGCAGTCTCCCTAACGCAATGAACTGGTCCAGTGATGAAAGCGTCCCTATCAGACTCATCCACTGTCTGACTGAACATCGGTCCTTCTTTAGCATGTTCTGGATGCATTCTTGGGCTTGACTGATTCTGGGGGTCGACGGAAAAGCCCGAAAAGCTTGACTCTAAATCTCCATTCCTAGGTACACTATAGTTTGGGATGGGACGAGTTGGGACTTTTCCATATTGACCAGGAGACCCAATTCCTTGGCCAGATCCAGAGTCCATTTTAGATTCTCCAGACAGCGACGACTTGACGAAGCTCTTAGAAGCCAGTCGTCCAAATAGAGGGAGGCTCTGATGTCTGCTAAATGCAGGAATTTGGCAATATTCCTCATCAGTTTCGTAAAAACAAGAGGCGCCGTGCTTAGGCCAAAGCACAGGGCTTGAAATTGGTATACAACCTTCCCGTAAACAAACCTTAGAAAAGGTTGGGAATCTGGGTGGATGGGGACGTGAAAGTAAGCGTCCTTGAGGTCTAAAGAGACCATCCAGTCTTCCTTCCTGACCGATGCTAGAACCGACTTTGTCGTCTCCATGGTGAACGTCTGCTTTGTGACAAAGACATTCAGAGCACTGACGTCTAGCACCGGTCTCCACCCTCCTGTCTTCTTCACGACTAAGAAGAGACGGTTGTAGAAGCCCGGGGATTGATGGTCCCGGACTTTGACTACCGCTCCCTTTTGTAGTAAGAGAGACACCTCTTGCTGCAAAGCTAGTCTCTTGTCCTCCTCTCTGTACCTGGGAGAGAGGTCGATGGGAGTTGTTGCTAGAGGGGGCTTGCGCAAGAATGGAATCTTGTACCCCTCTCTGAGTAACTTCACAGATTGTGCGTCTGCGCCCCTGTTCTCCCAGGCCTGCCAGTAGTTCTTGAGCCTGGCTCCCACTGCTGTCTGAAGAAGGTGGCAGTCAGACTCTGCCTCTAAAGGACTTGGAACCTTTCCTCTTGCTCCCACGTTTACCTTCGGCACGAGCACCTCCTCTGCTGGAGGCTCTGCCACGAAAGGGCGGAATGAACCTTGACGCTGGAGTATCCATCCTGGGTCTAGACACGGAGGGCAAAGGGGTGGCTTTGCGTGCGGATGACGCAACCAGGTCATGTGTGTCTTTTTGAATCAAGGAGGCAGCAATCTCCTTGATCAACTCCTCAGGGAAGAGGCACTTCGAGAGAGGAGCAAACATAAGCTCCGATCTTTGACATGGGGTTACTCCAGCTGACAAGAAGGAGCAAAGGTGTTCCCGTTTCTTGAGGACCCCGGAAACGAAAGAAGCCGCAAGCTCACTAGAACCATCCCGTATGGCTTTGTCCATGCAGGACATTATGAGCATGGAAGTTTCCTTGTCAGAAGGGGAGGTCTTCCTGCTCAACGCTCCCAAACACCAGTCCAAAAAGTTAAAAACTTCGAACGCTCTGAATACTCCTTTCATCAGATGGTCTAAATCCGAAGGAGTCCAACAAATCTTGGAGCGTCTCATGGCCAGCCTGCGGGGAGAGTCTACAAGACTAGAGAAGTCGCCCTGGGCAGAGGCAGGAACTCCCAAGCCGAGAACTTCTCCCGTGGCATACCAGACGCTAGATCTGGAAGCAAGCTTGGCAGGGGGAAACATGAAAGCTGTCTTCCCAAGTTGCTTCTTGGACTGCAACCAATCTCCCAGCACTCTTAAAGCTCTCTTGGATGAGCGGGCGAGGACGAGCTTCGTAAAGGCAGGTGCGGATGACTGCGTGCCTAAAGCGAACTCAGAGGGAGGAGAGCGTGGTGCTGCAGACACAAACTGATCAGGATATAAATCCTTGAACAGTGCAAGCACTTTCCTAAAGTCCAAGGAGGGAGGCGTGGTCTTGGGTTCGTCGATGTCCGTGTGCGGGTCGTCAAGATGTGCAGCGTCGTCATCATCAGAGAGTCCATCGTCTGAATGTTGAAGAGGAAGCGGCAAAGGAGTAGGAATCAGCTGGTCGGCTGAGTCCGGCAGCACGGGCGCATGCGTGACTGCACTGGACGCAACGTCATGGAACTGTTGGTCAGTCTGTGAGCTGGCAACAACCATAGCTGTGTGGGGAAGCAAAGCTTCTACTCCTGACTGACTAGTCTGCTGCGGGCGAGTAGCGGTAACCACAGTGGGTTGCGGAGGTTGACGCACAGCGTCAAAACAAAGCAACTTAACTCCACCCTCCTGTTGTTGTGGTAACTCGCGAACGTCAACGGAGGGTTCCGTGCGTCTGTGAACGTCAACGTGCGGCTGGCAGGGTACACTGCGCATGGGTGGTGGAACTCTCACAGCCGGAGTGCGGGAGAAGGTAGCCTCAGCGTCTACTGTACGCACAACCGTGGTTGGTTGTAGGCTAACGGGTGCAGCGTCAACCTTCTCCGCACGATACTCCTGCATAAAAGATGCTAACTGTGTCTGCATAGACTGTAGCAAAGACCACTTAGGGTCTACAGCAGCAGGTGCGGCAACAGACGGTGTTACTGCCTGTTGCGGTACCACTTTGCCTCTCTTAGGAGGTGTGCAGTCATCGGAAGACTGCAGCGAGTCCGAACTGACCCAGTGGCTACACCTGGGCCGTTGGACTTGCGCGGAAGGGACCTTGCGTTTGAGAGGCCGTGAGACCTTGGTCCATCGTTTCTGGCGTGAAACCTCTTCCGCAGACGAGGAATGAACGGGCTCTCTCGTCTTCTTGTGGGTGGGGCGATCTTGGCAAGATACGTCCGAAACCACGGAGGGAACGTCTGTCCGCTGATTAAAGCCTGTCGAACCCTTTGGTCGTACGACATTGCTTCTCCCCTGGGCTTGGGAGCTTGCAAGAGGTCCCGGACTGGGAGGACGACAGGCACGAACAGACGCACCCTCAAGCGCAACACTAACACTTTTCACAGCACTACCACTCACTTCACTTCCCACTGCACTCTTACCCTTCAACTCCCTGACGTCTGCCATGAGTTGGTTGCGGTCACTCGCTAAAGACTCGACTCTCTCACCCAGAGCCTGGATGGCACGCATCATATCTGCCATCGAAGGTTGTTGAGTGCTAGAAGGGGGATCAGGAGTAACCACTACAGGGGAAGGAATAGGTTGTGGGGCATGGGGAGAGGAAAAATCAACTGAGCGAGATGAACTCCTCCTGACTCTATCTCTCTCTAGCCTACGTGAATATTTAAGGAATTCGACAAAATCGAATTCCGAAAGCCCAACGCATTCCTCACACCGATCTTCCCATTGATAGAATTTACCCCGACAATTGGAACAAATGGTGTGAGGATCGATAGAGGCCTTCGGAAGACGCCTAAAACAGTCCCTAGCACTACACTTCCTGTATTTAGGGACTTGAGAAGGGTCAGCCATCTTGAATTAGTCAAAGGGGAAATTCAAAATCTATCCAAGTCGTCAACAAATAATCCAAAATTCAATCAAAGAATGCAAGGAAGTATTGAAGATAACCTCTGCAAAGCGAAAGCTAAAAACTAGAAATGAGTACTTCACCAAATAATGTGAAAATCAATCCAGTAAGCAACAGCGTATTTAGTAGGTCTTGCCAGTGGCACGACAGAGAGAAAATTGGTTCTGTGTTGACATGGAGTACTTGAGTACCTGCTCGACAGATGGCGCTGTTGATGTACACCCCCACCTGTATAGCGATCGCTGGCGTATTTTGTCCTTAGGTTTTTCTGTCGGGCAGCAGAGCTGACAGCTTATATGATCACCGGCTAAGTTTAATATTGAAAAAAAAGTATTCAGTACTGTATTGGATAATGGTAGGTAGTATAGAGACTGTAACAATTACTGTACAGTTATTTGGAAACACTATAAATCCAATAGTCATTCTCTTAATAAAGGTCTAGGGTTTGTACAATATGTAGGAACAAATTTTTTGGCTTACGAACTTCCTCCTGGAATGGATTAAACTCATAAACGGAGCTACCAAACGGACTAGTGAACGTAGAAAACCACGAATGCTACTCATGGACTCAAATTTCCTTGAACAACTATAGAAGAAAACCTTTACCTCTAAAGAAAATTATAACCTATAAAAAACCAGTGGAATAAGTTTAAAAATTAGCACAAGGGGCTATTACACAGTCCAGTGCTAACGTCAAAAAGGGCGATAAATAACAATTTGATTTGTGTGCTACTTAGGTGTAGGAGATGATAATGAAAATACACAAATGTCCAGAAGTAGAGAAACAAAAACCACGTCATTCACGAAAACTTTGATGGAAAATTCAAATCAATTAATATAGCAGGATAACTATCTAGGACAAAAGCAAATCTTTTCAGGCGGCCATCACAAATCGGGTCAATTGGGACAACGTCTTGACTGAAGGGCAAAATAACGACAACCAAGACTGCACGACAGTGGCGGTAGACCGGAGCTTACAGCTCGAATCGGTGTAGCACTACAAGAACCACCATTCACCCAAACTTTTAGCAGCCTTATGGCAAGAATATTTCTCACAATATTTACATATCAGTTCTAAATGCAGAAAGTTCTCAACTTGCAAACATTCAAGAGATACAAATAAATCGAGCTAAAATCATAAATATCAGATATAGTATCAAAAGTTCATAGGAAGTATTGTAATAAAACAGATGAGTGGACTTCCTACACACACACACAGCACAAACACTGAAAAGGAAACTTACTGCATTTTTATACTCAAATATATACATAAACATAAGAATGTTTACATATATATTAAGTATAAGAAAAGTAAGTAATTAGTAAGACAAAGCATTAATGGCTGCCATGCGAGGACGGGACAGAGACGTCTGTTCATTGTATGAGCTAAAAGTGAAGTGAAGCAGTTCACTGGTGTGTGAGGGGGGAGGGGTAGCTAGCTACCCTTCCCCTACCCCCCGCTAACTAGCGCGGGGGTAATTAACCCTCGTTAAAAACTATTGGCTCGTCATTTCAGCTACGCTAAAAGGTAAACCCAATGAAAATAGCGTGGTTTGTATTTTGGTTACGGAACAACTAATAATTGATTGATTGATTTCAAGTTTTCTGGCATCCTGACATCAAAGGTCATTGACGCCGGTATCATTAAATTCTCCAAAAATAGGAGTCTGGCCACTTCCAAGTAATTTGTCAGGCAACAATGGAAAGCGACGACCCTTGTCATTTTAAACCCAACAGCTCGTCAAGAAGGTACCAACTGTTTGTGCCATAAATGGACGAGAAAAGGTAACGAATAATTCTCTTTTAAGAATATAGTTTATTTACATAAATACAAGACTCTGATTATGGTTCTGGTTTTTATCCATGCACTACAGTAGTAAATATGTCTTGCAATACACTGTCCCGACATTTAATTTCTGGAAGAAGGCAGTAATATATTTCAATATAAATTCCTTTTTCGGACATACGAAAACATCGTACAAAATGGTTACGTTTCACAATCAAAAGGAAAAATCATAAGTCGACTCGCCACAGCGAACGAACACTTGTCTCGCGAGAGTCTAGCGCTTTTTGAATAAATGGCGACAGGCTCTCGCAATGCAACAGTTCGCCGCTGTGGAAAATAAATTTTTGAAAAACATCCTACTGAACCCTAAAACCAAGTTGCCACATGTTACTCACAGAATCCAAATCGTTTGTGATTATCAACACACTGCGATCGTTTACTGTAACCCCTTTTTTAAAGGAAAGCCAAAGCGCCGGCCATTATAACCGACGAGATCATCACGAAGTAGCCGGTTTTGTAGAGTGTCCTCAGGGTGAATCCGTAGCCAAGATCCCAAACCTGGAATGTTAGTGTGTCTTTAGAACGTTGGTAAAATCGTATATAAACAGACCAAGTTGAAACTCTTACGCTTCATAAATTAAGGGTCATGCTTTTATAAAAAGCTATGAAAGGCATTAGACCCTAGAGCTAGATAATTGAAGATTTTGAAAATAGTGTTCTTTCCAATTTGGAAACTCGTTAATGTAATTGTTTCTCTAAGAGGTATGGGGTCAGAGTATATTACACAAAGAGTGCCATTGTGTTCTCTGAAAATTTCTTCTCAAAACATATGGTCCCAAATCTACTTGCAAAACATAAAAAATAAAGATACCCTTCCTTAGTGCAAGTGAATATCAAAAATTACTTCACAGCCACTTCATGCAAGAAGGGAACACATCACAATACATTACTTTGAAGGCAAAAGAAAATAAAAAAATTACATTGTCAAATACTGAAAGTCAACATTATTCAAGTTGTGAAGTACATGATTAAATACTTTTGGAATACAACTCTTTTAAAAAATTCCATCATAGTCAACTTATTATATCACATGACTAAATTTTTAGCCTTGAAATTCATCGAGATAAGATCTTATAAAGTAATTCTAGTAAAAATATTTCTGGCCACCCTATGAGCTAAAATATTGACACAGGTCTGGTTGAACAATTTTCAACCATGACAGCTTGTAATGAAAGACTATTTTGTACTTTAATGACCTGATTTCAACACACTGATGCTTTGAAAATTGTTGTTCACAAGACTGATTTATACCATACTATGAGAACTACAAACTGCATCGAAGAATAGAATTACTACTTGAACGTAAAGCGGGCACTCGTGCTTACCAAATGTCGAATGCCGTTGTTCAGATGGTACATGAAAGGCAAGGCCAGGGCAAACTTGACTCCGTAAATTATCAACCCGCCGAACTGCAGCGACTGGATCAAATCCAAATAGAATGGGTACGAATTTGGTAGAGCCAGCATACCTGTTTAAGAAAGCAAAAATGGAACTATTATTCTACAGCTATTACAATTATTAATATCGAATATTGTATATAGTATTACTGTACCGGTAGATACTTGCTAGCGACCTACTGGTACACGTCATTAGTACACGTCGAGAGAAGCGGTCAATTGATATTGCAGAAAAGGCGTACGTACCGATGCTGAATCCGGACATGATCGCAGACAGGGCCACGCCTGTGGCTCTGTGACTCAACGACAACATCGAAGTAATCTGAGGCTTATAGATGGTCAGGTGAGGCGAGACTGGCCGACGCAGACGCTTGTTTTTGGCCCAGAAGTCTTCCGCCGACTGCGGCTTCAGGGCCAGGCAGGAGGGCGTCGTGCTCACTCTCATCCTGAAATAGAGACGTTTTACTTTCAATATAAAATCCTCAAAAGAAAAATAGAAAATAGTACATTGTTACACCATCTGGACAAAGCACCAATTCAATCTATAGACATAGTCTGTACTAAACAAGAAATGGACTGAACTTAGAAATAACATTTCAGAGGTTGATTTGCAAATGGGGAAAAAAAATATGAGGGGTGTATGTATGATAGCGGCCACCTGTATGAATTATTATGTATTAGAATACAGCAGTGTAAGGGGGGTCGCAGAGAGGCGTTAGCCCCTTGTTAGGTAAGTAGGTAAGGACACGGCTTGTAGGTTAGGTTAGGGGGGAAAGTCTAGGTTAGTTGATGTCCATCTTTAATGAACACACGAACTGGCCGCTGATATACAAAGGCTCCAAACATAAATGTCTAGTAAAAGGCAAAACAGTGAGCTATGGGCCAAAAGAAAGCCGAAATACACCCCGGTGAGGTGTGTTAAACGAGGGTTATTTAACAACCCATCCGGGTCTGCTGTTTTTGGACAGTCCATACTATAATTTCTTTCATATTTATTACTATTATTACTAGCTAAGCTACACCCTAGTTGGAAAAACAAGATGCTATAAGCCCAAAAGCTCCAATAGAGAAAAATAGCCCAGCGAGGAAAGGAAATACACGATATGTTCTACGGCCCCAACACAATATCCTATAAATACCGGTACTCAATTTTCTTTAACGAGGGGCATGTGCACTGACTCACAGCGGTGCCCTTTTAGCTTGGAAAAGTTTCCTGCTATCTGACTGGTTAGAATTATCTTGTCCAACCAATCAGCGATCAGGAAACTCATCCAAGGTAAAAGGGCATCCCCTGCGAGTTGGTGCAAATCTGCCTCGCTAGAAAAAATTTACTATAGGCAGGATGGCGGAGACTGGGAGGATTCAACGTTTACCATTGACGGCACACGGGTAAATATATACCAGCAATATGAGGCTATCTCGGAAAAATTGAATTATTCAGGATCTATCGACCAAGACGTAATTCCAGGAACATACAGATCCAAATTATGATGCTTATAAATCTATTATTATCTTAACGGCTCTAAATAACGAACTACCTTAAGCCGTCAATATCTATAATATTACCCCTAAGGTAGGGTAGCCTGTTATATGGGTAAAAATTTTATTATTTAATTAAGATAAGACTTTTATTAAATAGGCTTTATTAAATCACAAATTTTTAATTCATTTGTATTTTTCCTAACATACTTACCTAGAACTACCTTCTTAGGAGTTACTGGTTAACTCTACCTAACCAACCAGCTTTTTGTATAGTTTACCCTCTTCTCGTTTTCTACGGGGTCAACCTCAAGCAGTACGGTACGTGCCCTGAGCCGACCCGGGGTCGGGCAGCATGCTAGCTCAGGTCGAATCGCCAGTAAGTTTCTGGTCGCGGCGTGATCAACATCTCACCGTGCTCTCTCTTACCTTTGTGCGACCCTTTGTGTCCCCCGATCCTTTGCGCTCAGAACCGCTATCATCTCCAGGATGTTTATATGGAGAGACGCCTCCTCCCTAGACCACTGCCCTTTTGTCGATTCCCCTAGCAGGTGTGCTCCCCAACCCTCCTTCGATGCGTCCGTGAACAACAGCATCTCCGGGGAATCGGGGGCGAAGGGCATTCCCTTCTCTGTGTTCGACCTGATGTTCCACCAAAGAAGGGTCTCTCTCGTCTTGGGGAGGACTGGGACTATTTGTGGGGCTCCTTGCCTTGGGTCCACGACTCTAAAGACTTTATTAGATTCCACTGTACCGGGCGGAGCCTGAGTCTCCCTTGCGGTACTAATTTCTCCAGCGAAACCAGATGACCCAGTAACTTCTGCCAGCCCTTGGCCCTCCTAGGTTGTCCCGTCAGGAAGGGTTGAAGGATATGTTCCAGGTTGGCTAACCTCTCCCCTGAGGGGAAGGCCCTTAATATACATTAAGGTTATTTTAAGAAATACAGGCCTACCGTGGCCTACAATAGGCCGTGAATATAACCTACATTCGAAAACTCGGTAACCCTAAAATACAAAAGCCAGACTTGCCTGAAAAAATTAAATGAATATTTTAGGAAGCAAAGAAGTTATTAGCGGCAATATTTTAGGTAAATAAGCCTTAAAATACCGTAAAATACCATGACCTAATATTTTAAAAGCCATCTTTACCATTGTGTAGCGAAAGGTCCCTGGAGAGATATCGGCTTCGTATGCGCAAAAGAGCAACCTCTGCTAGCAATTCTGCAATAAAAGAGAGTATTTTAAGCTTTATTCTATTCTCTAATGGTATTTTAGCTCATTTTATACATAAATAAGCTTAAAATAAGCTTAAATTGAATGTAAACTTACCTGAGTACGAGAGCCATTATTGCGTCACGGCCGACGAATTTTCTTCTTCTTCGAAAAAGTAAATAGCAGGGTTGCCAGATTATGTCCACTGGATTATCGTACATAAGGCTTAAAATTATCGTTTTTCAACCAAAATTATCGTACACAGTTTCAATATAATTATTAAGGAGTTTATGATTGACTTATTTCTAAATATTTGAGTATAATTGTTTAATTAAACACACACACCACACATATGTATATACCTAAGGTATGTATCGTACATCGTACTGGATCTAAAATAATCGTACATGTACGATAATTATCGTACGAATGGCACCCCTGGTAAATAGGAATTCGAGGTAGTTTGAAATTTTTAATAAAAATCTAAAAAAAGGATAAAAAAAATATATTAGAATTGTTAATTAAATGCAAAAAAATATACCAGAAATACAGGAATATTATAAACATCTCTCCTTTAAGTATAATTTAAGTATAAATTTTTCAAATTGAGAGGCAAATAGTTGAAAATTTTCAATAAAAATCTAAAAAAGGATAAAAAAAAATACATTGCAAATGTGAATTAGATACAAGAAATATACTTGAAATATAGTGATATTATATACATCTCTCCGTTGAATATAAATGTTTTAAATTGAAAAGTAAATAGTTTAAAATTTTCAATAAAAGTCTGAAAAAAAGGGTTAAAAAATATATTAGAAAGATTATTTAAATGCAAGAAATTAAACCAGAAATATTGGATATTGTATGCATCTCTCCTTTAATTATAAATGTTTTAAATTTAAAAGCAAATGAAGCTATAAAAATGCTAAGAAAGATACAACAAAAATCTAAAATGACTAAAAAATATATTAGATATATGAATTAAATACAAAAAAATATATACCAGAAATACATGGATATTATATACATCTCTCCTTTAAGTATAAATATTTTAAATTGAGAAATAAATTGTTTAAAGTTTTCAATAAAAATCTAATAAAAATGGAATAAAAACACATTGGAAATATGAATTAAATGCAAAAATAAATACAGGAACATTATATACATCGCTCTATTAAATATGTTTAAATTCTATAAATGTATTTTCGAGAATGTTTCAATAGAAATCTAAAAAAAATCTAATTAGAATTATATGCGAAATATACATTAAATAAAGAAAATAGACCAGAAATATATATACATTATTTACATCTCTATATTAGATATAAATGTTTTAAATTGAGAAGCAAATGAATAGATGTTGAAATGCTAGGAATATATTTACAGAAAACATGAGAATTTTATGGTTATATTAAAAATGGAATATTTTTAAAACAAGGAGTAGGCCTAATGAAAAGAAAACTTACCAATGGAGAAAGATTTGATAAATAGATAAATATAAGATAAATGAAAAATGAAAAAGACAAAAAAAATAATATTAATAATTAATACAATTCCATACACACATATTATTAGTGGAATAAAATTGGTAATATACTAAAAAATAAAGAAAAACGAAGATAAACGAAAGTTTTGAAAAAATTATTTAGCGAATATAACCTTATTATGCATTGCCTAGATTATATCAGAAGCTATAAATACAAAATATTATATACAGCTGTTAATAGAAAAATGTATAATGAATAATTAATCGTACTATATACAATTAAATATGAGTTATGTACACATTCAAGGTGGTAATATAAACATATCTAAAGTGGCTAATAGCGAAGATTATTAAAATACTGTACTGTAAACTAACAAAATTAATATTTTTCCATTAAAAGTTCCAGTAAGAACATGATTACGAAATAATATTAAAAATATAATTTATTCTGTAGAACAAATATAAAAACAAACTGAACAAAATTAAGAAAATAATAACTAATCGGGTAATTGATTTAGTAGAACTTCAAAAGTTCAAACTTGCAGCAAATGTCTTTATGTTGAACAGGCAGACATGAGTCTTTATTATAGTTTATATGTGAAAGATCTGTTTTGATATTTTTACTGTTCTTATAATATTTTATTTTAACAGTTTATTACCTTTCATGTAATGTATTTATTTCCCTATTTCCTTTCCTCACTTGGCTATTTTTTCCTGTTGGAGCCTTTGGTTTTAAAGCAACTCGCTTTTCAAAATAGGGTTGTAGCTTGGCTGATAATAATAATAATAATAATAATAATAATAATAATAATAATAATAATAATAATAATAATAATAATAATAATAATAATAACAACTAGAAGTACATTTTTTTGCTGCATAAATGTGATGATATATTCTTCTACAGAATAAAATTATAATTAATAGAAAACTACATTGTATAAGCAGTAGATATCTTTAAAGATATAAGTCAAAACCAGATAATTTGATACTAAGAAGTGGAAACTCTCTCTCTCTCTCTCTCTCTCTCTCTCTCTCTCTCTCTCTCTCTCTCTCTCTCTCTCTCTCTCTCTCTCTCTCTCTCTCTCTCTCTCTCTCTCTCTCTCTCTCTAAAATATAAGCTACTTAAAGTACAACTTAAGAAATTATAAAGAAATAACAAACAGAGGAAAAAGATTTATAAGCTATTTGAACTACAAGGGCTGCCTATTAATCAAAGCTAGAATAGAGCTTAAAATATGTAGGCTACACAGACTTATCAAGTTATTAGAACCGGACGTGCAAAATATCTAAGAGAATTGCTACACACTGTTCTAACTTCTAGCTCTTTCAAATATGCAGCCCAAAATTATACAATAAGCTTCCACTAGACACCAGAAAGACTGAAAAATATTAAGAGGAAACTCAAGACTTACTGTCTTCCAAGTCCTTTGATTATGTGGATTTGATAATTAACATGGAATACGCTGTGATACTATAAATACATAAGAATTAATACAACCAAACAAAACAACCCTTAAAGTAAGTAAAATAAGTAAGTAGTTTCAGAAAATAGTGGATAGATATATGGTGCAAGTGTTAGAAAGAAAGGGTCTTGCATACTGGAAGTACTACAGCTCGAGGAAGAGTTTAAAATTAATAATTCCCCCCACTTAGGTTTTGTAAGGTGACAGCTAACCAGATATTCAACAACGCAACACGTTGGCAAATAACTAATTAAAATAAAACTAAAGATATTACAACCTTTTTACTGTAATAAAATATATACTGTAGGACATATAGAAGTTTGGAGGCAATGAATAATTGTTTTGTTAATGAATAATAGTAAAATCCAGGTATGAATAAAATGAGTTGGCCACATACGCACACAGGTGCACTTGGACAAGTACGTCTTCGAGGTTCGAATGGCTGCTAGATTTCATTTTCTAAGACATTCCGCTCTTGGTTAAGGTTTTCTCTGTTATACAAAGTCTTTAAATTATAAAATATAGAAAATACAGAATTTATTATACCTGTATCTGTATATACACGATTTATTTTTAATTTATATAAAATAATTATAACTTAAGACAGAAAAGGGTTAAGAAGAAGCATTCGAACACCCAAATGGTTCAATGAAAAAAAAATGTTCTTGCGTCATCAAAAAAATAGAAAATCGAAATAACTTTAATATCATAAAAGGTAAATAAGTGCCAGTTATATTTTATATTGTGTAATTTTATTCCTAAAATATCTAATAATAAGGAAGAAAATGTCAAATAATCTAGATTTTAGTAAATTATTTCGAATTCGAAATCTCCCAGAATATCGTCTGTTTGTTTATATTCATTGGCGAGGAGTAAGAAAGGTATGTCTTAGTCGAAATACTTTCAGAATTAGCATTTAATTCTTATTTTGAACGTGATTTTGACAATTAGATAGAATGGTCGTATTATATACTTATTTCTTACAAACCCAGTGTATATTTATCACTTGTTATTTATAAGTAAGCGAGGCAAGTACTTGTATGCTTGTGCGTAGGAACTGTTACAAATCTGGGTCATTTTGTATTGTATTACAGGGTTACTTAATATATAACGTTATTTTGTACCTTATTTTATAACGTCTAAGTTGCATTAATATGACAATTTTTAGATTATTATAGCCTATAGCCTTCCTCCTAGCTTAGGTATAATTTATAGCTTAGGAAACGGATTTTTACAATAGATATGTCAACCTAATATTCGGGTATAATTACGTAATACCTTCTCTTATGGTATATATCATTAACTATTTGCCTTTAAAATAAGTCATTTTCGATGGAAAGGAAATTTTCTGGTGTATGATAGCAGTCATTTGTACGTATGATGACTGTCTGTTAAGAATTCGGCAGTCTTAGGGGCGTCGGGGGCCGGCGTCAGCTCCTACCCGTTAGGAAAGTAGGTAATGACACGGCATGTAAGTTAGGCTAGGTGGGGAAGATTTAAGTAATGTGGTGTTCTTGTGTAGAGATTTTGCTGAAAAAGTCTTTCGAACAACTAGATAATGTGAAGAAAATTCCCATTTTCTATGCACGAGCGAGGAACTGGCCGCTGATATACAAAGCCTCCGAAGATTTTCCTATAGGAGATATAGCATTTTTTATTAGAAAATTTTTTCACAACGGTAACTATAATAAAACCGGTGAATGATTGTACGGTTTTTCTGGCATAGCGTGCACGGATATTCCGCATTTTTATCTTCTTTTTCTCCTGGCTAAATGAATTTGTGAAAAATGTTACTGCAACCCATAACAGGCATAGACACTGAAATATAGGTTTTCCAATTTTAATGCGAAGTATTTTTTTCTTCTTTTGAAATTATACATGTTTGAGTTAGGACTCGTTTAACATAGGGAAATCTCAGCTAAAAAAAAAATTCTTGTTTTCAGTAAAAGTGAATGAGAAAATTTTAAAAAAAGTGTCACCATAAAATGATTTAAAAACTGTATTTTAATGGTCGAAGAGCTCAAGGTTTTTGCGGTCTCAGTGTAAAGGTTTTCTTTAAGTGACGAGGTAATGTTAAACAAACCAATACAAAATAGCATTTTAATATTTCAGCACTGTGGAAATCATTTCTCTTTCCGAGCTTAGGCTAGAAAAGTTAGTAGTGTGACTCATAACTTCTATTTACTAAAGTGTTGCCTATGCAACCTTGCACATTTTCATTTCACTGTACATATTATAATGAAGTAGTTCTGAGGCTCAAAATTTCTAAGGATTTCTATTTCTTTTTTTTTCCCCCTCAATCATTTTTGCTCGAACGCATTTGCAGGCATCATGACTTTTGTATAGTGACCCTGACAAAGACAGTCGGACCTGCATGCATACGTCCAGCATCCTCTGATATGTGGGGAATGATGTACACGAACTTATTAAAAAATCAGTTATACACAAATAGTGTAAATAAAGTTGATTACAGTACTGTATTACCCAAATGTACTGCAGCTGTAGAGAGATGTACCTGACCGGTACGGTTGATGATATTTGTTCTTTACATTTTTTATTTCTAGCAATGTCTTATTGTGTTCATAGGTTTCTCAAGCTATCTGAAAGTATAACTTTTAACTAAGGCTTTTGTAAGCTAAAGCAGTGAAAGAAAATACCATAGATGGTTATTAATTAATAAGTTGAAAGTACTGTACAGTAGTTAAGGAATCTCGTGTCTCTATAACGTAGTGAATCATGCTCTGTGCATAATTCTAAAATACTCCTAACCTTTCTTGCCTAGGCTAATAACCTGAATCTCTTGGTAGAAATTACTTATTTATTGTTTAGTTTTGCTTATCAGAATTAAGTAGCACATTATTATTATTATTGACTTTTGTAGCTGAAAATCGTTGGAATGCTAGTTAGCTGAAGCCTATCCTAATCCTAGATTTAACAAAATTTATCTTACAAACAGCTTCTTGGAGCCTATTAACTTTGTTAGTTGAGGACTTTCTGTGTTGAATTTAACTATGCAGTTTTTTTTTACGGATAATATAGATATCAGGTAACAATTTTTTACTTCTTTGTTTAGGTAATTGGAAAAGAAGTTGAAAGTCTTTGAGATGGCCTCCCCTGTAGGAGAGGACAACTTAGAAGATATTCCCATCGATGACTTCAAGGGGGCCACGCTCCGACTGGACCCCGCCTCGGGACAACCGTCCAGGAGCGTCAGTCCGAGCGGACACGACACCAGTGTCAGCACAGCGCCTAGGTACAGTTCTCCTCTTACGATTAAGGAGTGGTATCTCAAATTTTGAGCTATTTCTTCATCCAATTTTACCACTTTGCCTTCGAGAGTCGTTGAATTCTATCTATCGTAATACCAGAACATTTGTTGATGACATTCACTTATCGGTTCATCTGTTTCACAGGTTTTTGGAAGAGAGAGCGCGTCCTGTACTCAGACCCTCGATCAGCGATCCTACCGCAGATATAGTAACTCCACCCACCCCGGATCAGGTGAACAGTTTTTACTGTGGACAAGGTATGTAGCATATTTTGTATTTGGATAATTCACACTAACCTATATTTCCAGTACAGTACTGTAATGTAATGATGAGTTCTGAAAAGGGAGCCTTTGTAGGGTGACGGCCAGATCCCGTAGAAAACGGGAATATTCTGAACTGTGGCC
This sequence comes from Palaemon carinicauda, assembly GCF_036898095.1. Lineage (NCBI taxonomy): Eukaryota > Metazoa > Arthropoda > Malacostraca > Decapoda > Palaemonidae > Palaemon > Palaemon carinicauda. The sequence goes on along the minus strand of NW_027172192.1, from coordinate 40,131 downwards.
GTCGTTCTAAAAACAATTTTGGCGGGAGAAGCTATCTTAAAAAACCCACCTAACCTATGCTAAAAGCCGTATCCTTACCCAGGGGGGCTGCGCCCCCCCGGACCCCCCCCCCCTTACACAACAGTTTCCTTACCTACGAGTACGACGGGAGAAGCTAACTTAAAAAACCCACCTAATCCATGCTAAAAGCCGTGTCCTTACCCAGGGGGCTGCGCCCCCCCGGACCCCCCCCCCCCCCCTTACACAACATATTCAAGATCCGTAGACCATTTCCAAACGTTTTTATTCTATACAAGATAACAGTCGGAGCGATAATAAACAAATTAGGACGCTTGGCCGTAGCGCTACAAACTACCCCTGTAATGTAATGATGAGTTCTGAAAAGTGTTACTGATTCCTGTCAGAAGGCTTTTGTGTTAGGTTTTACACTAATCGTAAAGAGTTGAAATATTATACAGTACTGTAGTACTCATAATAGATTAAGACTGCAGAAGAAAATAGCTCAAAGAGGCCTGGTTGTAATGTATTGTATGATTTTTGCTCTTAATAAGAAAGACATTCTCCCAAAGGTTGTTATAAAGAGAAGTAGTCCTAGACACCATTAGATTATCAAGATGTATAGAAATACTCCCAAAGTAAAGTGGATATAATGTTGGGCATGGTCTGGTTAAACTGATGAATAATAGTGATAATAATTCTTATCATTAAAACGAATATTTTTTTCTTGTTAACCCCTTTTTTCCCCTAGACTGTAGCTCAGCCAAGTATGATTTTATAATTTCAAGCCTTTTCTTTATATATGAATTGCAATTTTTTATGTGATATCGTCTCTTTCAATCATTACTTTATCATTAATGAATGTTTTGACATAAAGAAAATACGCTTGTTAAAATGGAATCACTCAATAATGAATGTTTTCAACATTTCTTTTGGAACTGGGAAAAAATGTTATGAAACTTATTTTTATATGACAGGTCTTAGTCGGTCCTTTTACCAGCAACCTCCCATCGGAAGACCCCGGAGGGCGTCCTGGCACGCGGAAACCGGCAGCGAGAATGGCATCGGCGAGTTCTTCTCCGTTCGAGTCGGTGCGCTCGAACAGGCCGTGGAAGAATGCCGTCTCTTGACCGACCCAGAGTTGGACGGTGCTATAAAGGGGGCGTGGCTTCTGACAGAGTGAGTTTCAAGTCAGCAATGTTTCCTTGGTTAACCCTTTTACCCCCAAAGGACGTACTGGTACGTTTCACAAAACCCATCCCTTTACCCCCATGGACGTACCGGTACGTCCTTGCAAAAAAATGCTATAAAATTTTTTTTTTTTCATATTTTTGAGAATTTTTTGAAAAAATTCAGTCATTTTCCAAGAGAAGGAGACCAACCTGACCTCTCTATGACAAAAATTAAGCCTGTTAGAGCAATTTAAAAAAAAAAATATACTGCAAAATGTGCTGGGAAAAAATAATCCCTTGGGGGTTAAGGGTTGGAAATTTCCAAAGATCCTGGGGGTAAAAGGGTTAAGAGGCTTTAAATTTTTCACTTCAATGTTGAATATAGTATCTATACTTAACAATACTGTATACAATACAGTTCCTGTATAAATTCAAGAAGGGCACTAAAGAAAATTACTTGAATCTAAGATTTTGGAAAGGGTATGTATTCACCCCTATCGTTTATATATTTGTTTGTGAGCAACTTTACACAAAAACTATCGTACTGATTTCGACCAAAATAGGTAGTCTTGTTGGGTATAACTCAATGGTAAATCTGTAACATTTTGAATGAAGTACATCAAAGTACAATTACGCAGCAGTACTTTTGAAAGTAATCGCAATGTTAAGTAAATGGCAAATAGTTAGTTTATTTTATGTTTATGAACATTACGCAAAAACCACTGAACCAATTTCAACCAAACTTTGAGGATATGTGGAGTATGCGACAAGGACAAATCCATCAGATTTTGAAGAAAATACATCGAGGTACAAATACGCAGTGGAGTTAAGAACAAAATAAGACTGCTTGGCGTGGCAAAGGCATGCTCTCTACTGAGTGGCCCCTCTGGTTTTGAATATGAAATTTTCATCGCAACTGCTAAGGTCATCAGTGTTGAATGCTCATGGAAGAGGGACCCTGCCATGCATTTACATTTAGTATTAAGGGTTCTCTTGTAACACCTGTTTGACTGTTTCGTTCTTTTATGCATATTATCATACACCAACCCACTATACTATATCACGGTGTTACGGCTATTTTAAGATTATAGCTTGTCCCGTACAGGCACGGCTACAGTCACTTCCTTTTCAATTATTTTTGCACATTTTTATGATTGTTACTGATGTTTTTGCGATAATGAGATAGTGAATTTTGATGTAGAACCACGTTTACAATAAGATTGAATAGGAGAAAATAATGATAGAATATAAGTAATAATATTAGAAATAGAAAGGGAGACAGAACCCTGTATTTGAGCAATGTTTTTTTGAGTGAATGGGTATAGTTATAATTTTCAATATTAAACTTACCCGATAATCATGTAGCTGTCAACTCCGTTGCCCGACAGAATTCTATGGAGGGATACGCCAGCTATCACAATACTAGAAGGGGGTGTATTTACCAGCGCCACCTGTGGCCAGGTACTCAAGTACTTCTTGTTGACACCTCCTCAATTATTCCTCTGTCGTGCTTCCGGCAAGACGTTCTGGGATACGCTTATGTTCTTGGAGTATTTTCACGACTTTGGTGAAGTATTTCTCTTTGATTTCGGCTGTCGCTTTACTGGAAACTTCTATATTAGCTTAGTTAGCTTTTGGAATTAATTTGATTAATTATGGTGACGAGAGAGTTTGAACTCTCGTTCACCTTTCAATGGCCGACCCTTCCCTTAGACGGAAGTGTTGGTGTCTAAGAGAGTATAGACTCTCTTTCTTAATTTTGCTTAACGAAAGTTATAGATTTATTTTATATCTCTCCGCCTCTTATAGGCCTCTTCGATTAACTTCCTTTTATTATAAACTCATTAAAATTAATTTTTATATTTGTTTATATTCGACCTTCCTAATAGTAGGCGGTCTTTTACCGAAGTTAATAAACTTTGAGCCCGTCATTTCGGTTTTACCTGTTAACATATTATGCTATTTCCGCCACAGAGTTTGAAAGATTTTCTTTGACAGTCTCGTACTGTTTTCAAAGTTGAACTAACGTTTTGTTTTGTCTCTGCAGTTGTTGACGTTCAGAACGTTCAACTTGCACTCTATCGTTACGATAGAGAAAGAATGTTCACGGTTTCACGTTGCAGTAAGAGTAACCGTGTCTAGCGTTTTGTTCATTCTTTCTTTACTTAATGGTTTTGATCCTAATAAAGGAACTTTTCAGTTTTTTCCTTTAACAATAATATGTTTTAACGATATATATGTTTGGGCTCTTCTCTCAGGTTCTAAGTCAAGAGAGAGAGAGAGAGAGAGAGATAGAGACGGAGGGAGAAAGAGGATAAACGTTTCATTCAAGCCTGCCAGGCGTACGAGTAACGTCGTTATCGTTTTTGCTCTTCTCCCTAGTCTCTTTAGGGGAAGAAACTAAACGTTTCTAGAGTGATCTAGTGTTTAGTCTCTTTCCAACCACTGAATTATCTTTCATTAGATTTTTCTGTTACATTGTAATTCTGTTTTCGCAATTACTAACTTTGAGAAAGGATAGAATTGCGTATTTCAGGTACAAACCACTTAAAGTTTCGAGTTCAGTGAAATAAGTGCAAACAGAAATCAAAGTGATAAGTGATTAGTGCGTGAGGGTACTTTTGTGCGCGCCAGTCGTCCTCCCAGTCCGGGACCTCTTGCAAGCTCCCAAGCCCAGGGGAGAAGCAATGTCGAAGGGCATAAGGGTTCAGCAGGCCTTGATCGGCGCACAGAAGTATTCTCGGTGGTTGTGGGCGTGTCTTACCGAGACCGTCACTCCCACCCGCAGACGATTGAGCCCTTATTTTGCTCGTCTGCAGAAGAGATTAGGGGAGAAAATAAAGGCAGAGTAACGCTGGTCTCAGGTCTCAAGACCTCTTAAACGTTAAGTCCAGACCTATGCCAGACGTACGAAGTTAAAGTTCACAACCCGAATGCAGTCATTGGGTTAGCTCTGACTCTCCTCAGTCATCAGTTGATTACACTCCGCCTAAGAGGAGTAAGGTTCTGCCACAACAGATCTCTGCTGTTAAGGCTTTACCTCAGCAGAACTTAGTGTCTGCCGACCCCAAGTTAACTCTACTGCAGTCCATACAGTCACAACTTTCGGTCTTGATGCGTGAGTGTCGGGCTGAGAGTGTTGCGCCTCCGCCTACACTCCCCCCCGCCTATGATCGCTCCGCCTGATCACAGTACCACCTGCCAGGCGTACGATGTTGTGAACTCTACTACAGTCCATGCAAGCACAGCTTTCGGACTTGATGCGTGAGTGTCGGGCTGAGAGTGTTGCTCCTCCGCCTCCGCCTACACTCCCTCCACCTACACTCGCTCCGCCGGATCGCAGTACCATCTGCCAGGCGTACGATGTTGTGGACTCTACTACAGTCCATGCAAGCACAGCTTTCGGACTTGATGCGTGAGTGTCGGGCTGAGAGTGTTACTCCTCCGCCTCCGCCTACACTCCCTCCACCTACATTCGCTCCGCCTGATCGCAGTACCACCTGCCAGCAGTTCCACCTGCCAGGCGTACGATGTTGAGCCACGTGCTGAGTTTGCTGTTCCCTGTGGTGTTCAGCCTCCGCCTTCCTTAAGGCAACCTTTGCATTGGGATCAGGAGGATTATACCTCTCTTCCTCCGCCTCCACTTGCTGCTCCACCAGTGATGCAACACTCGGTTGAGGTACAACAACCTCTCCCGTCCATGAGTCAGTCTCCTCAGCTCTCGCTGCAGCGAGCTCAACCCTCCACAAGGCAAGCACCACAACACCTTAGCCTTGCGCCTCAGGAGCCTCAGCTTGCGAGACATTTACCTTGTTCTGCGCAGCCTCTTCCTCATCGCGCTCCGCTCACACCACAGGAACTGGAACTTGCTACTCCGCTTCCGCCAACCGCTCAGCAAGCGCACCCTTGGGTTCAACCACTCATGCTAGGAGTCAGCCTCCTCCACCCATGCGCCTTCCTTCTGCTTGTCTTTTATTCAGCCTTTGCAGACTGAGCCTCAGGTGTTCCCTCATCGGAGTCTTGAAGAGGAAACCACAACTATTGTTGTTCCAGCTCGTTCTGACTCTGCTGTTCAGCATACCTTACCTCCTTTTTCATACCATGGTTTAAACCCCATGCAAGCATGCATAAAGCACTCTAGCACTGGTCATGGAATTTCTGAGAAATGTTAAACGCCATGCACACGCTCTGCTTTCCTTACAGCAGGCTCTGCTTACAGCAGGCTCTGCTTACTACATGCTCAGCATACAGCATGCTCTGCATTCAGCATGCTCTGCATACAACATGCTCTGCATACAGCATGCTCTGCATTCAGCATGCTCTGCATACAACATGCTCTACATACAGCATGCTCTGCATACAGCATACTCTGCATACATCATGCTCTGCATACCTTACCGCATGCTTCTCAACACATCTTGGGTTGTTGCCAACTCACTAGACTGTCAAGCAGTTTCATAACGTTGCCTTCTAGTCTGCTGCTTTTGCACCAGTGAACCCTCACTCAGAGAACTTAGCTTTTCTAGGATAAGGTCCCTGTAGATGAGAAAGTTCTTTTCTCCCTCCTTCTGATATTCCCTTGAGGACTCTGTCATTTGGAGGGAGCCTTTAGCTGCATAACCTCTTATGGACTTTTATTTAAGCATAACATGCTTACAGGGAAGGTAATGGTTCCACTTCAGCCGCTAATCCCGTCTGTTACCACACCTGCTCCCATAGACCTTGAGCTGTGTTGCATGACATGCAGTCCAAGCTTAGTCCTTGTTAGAGGATTTTTTGTTTACGGAGTCAATGTGTCACGGGGAAGACGTTCAACAACCAACAGAAGGGACTTGTTGTGACGCAGTGCGGCAACCTCAGCAACCCGTTAAGGAGTTGTCTGTACGACCCAGACAGTCTAGACAGATTCGGGTTGTCACTGTACTTCCTCGCTTGCCCATGATTGACAGTTTACAGACTGTGCAGCAGTATCATGATCTTGTGTCCGGCTCCGTCAGACGACTGGCTTTTAAGAGCTCCCACAAGTCGTCGCTGTCTGGAGATTTTCAAATGGACTATGGATCTGACCAAGGAACTGGGCCTCCTGGTCAATTTTGAGGAGTCTCAGCTCGTTCCATCCCAGACCATTGTCTCCTTGGGTATGGATCTTCAGAGTCGAGCTTTTCGGACTTGTCCGTCGGCCCCAAGGATCTTCCAAGCCCTAGAATGCATCCAGAGCATGCTGAGAAGGAACCGATGCTTAGTCAGGCAGTGGATGAGTCTAACAGGGACACTTTCATCGCTGGCCCTGTTCATCGAGTTAGGGAGACTCCTCCTCCGCCCCCTTCAGTATCATCTAGCTGCTCACTGGATAAAGGACATGACGCTAGAGACGGGCTCAGTTCCTGTTTCCGAAGAGATGAGGTCTACTCTAACGTGGTGGAAGAACAGCATTCTTCTCAAGGAAGGTCTACCATTGGCTGTTCAGACCCCCGACCACCGTCTCTTCTCGGACGCATCGGACACGGGCTGGGGTGCGACACTGGACGGACAGGAATGCTCGGGAACATGGAATCAGGAGCAAAGGACACTTCACATCTATTGCAAGGAGTTGTTGGCAGTTCATCTGGCCTTGATAAACTTCAAGTCCCTCCAGCTTAACAAGGTGGTGGAGGTGAACTCCGACTACACCACAGCCTTGGCTTACATCTCCAAGCAGGGAGGGACTCATTCGAGGAAGTTGTTCGAGATCGCAAGGGACCTCCTCATTTGGTCAAAAGATCGAAAGCTCACGCTGGTAACGAGGCTCATTCAGGGCGATATGAATGTCATGGCAGATCGCCTCAGCCGGAAGGGTCAGGTCTTCCCCACAGAGTGGACCCTTCACAAGAATGTTTGCAGCAGACTTTGGGCCCTGTGGGGTCAGCCAACCATAGATCTATTCGCTACCTCGATGACCAAGAGGCTCCTCTTGTTTTGTTCTCCGATTCCAGACCCAGCAGCAGTTCGCGTGGATGCCTTTCTGCTGGATTGGTCCCATCTCGACCTGTATGCATTCCCGCCGTTCAAGATTGTCAACAGGGTACTTCAGAAGTTCGCCTCTCACAAAGGGACACGGCTACGTTGGTTGCTCCCCTCTGGCCCGCGAGAGAATGGTTCACCGAGGTACTGCAATGACTGGTCGACGTTCCCAGGACTCTTCCTCCTAGAGTGGACCTTCTGCGTCAACCTCACGTAAAGAAGGTTCACCCAAACCTCCACGCTCTTCGTCTGACTGCCTTCAGACTATCGAAAGACTCTCAAGAGCTAGAGGCTTTTCGAAGGAGGCAGCCAGAGCGATTGCCAGAGCAAGGACGACATCCACTCTCAGAGTCTATCAGTCTTAATGGGAAGTCTTCCGAAGCTGGTGCAAGGCCAATGCAGTTTCCTCAACCAGTACCACTGTAACCCAGATTGCTGACTTCCTGTTACATCTAAGGAACGTAAGATCCCTATCAGCTCCTACGATCAAGGGTTACAGAAGTATGTTGGCAGCGGTTTTCCGCCACAGAGGCTTGGATCTTTCCTCCAACAAAGATCTACAGGACCTCCTTAGGTCTTTTGAGACCTCAAAGGAACGTCGGTTGTCCACTCCAGGCTGGAATCTAGACGTGGTCCTAAGGTTCCTAATGTCATCAGGATTTGAACCGCTCCAATCAGCCTCTTTTAAGGACCTCACATTAAAACTCTTTTCCTCGTGTGCTTAGCAACAGGTAAAAGAGTAAGTGAGATCCACGCCTTCAGCAGGAACATAGGTTTCACATCTGAAACGGCTACATGTTCCTTGCAGCTCGGTTTTTTGGCTAAAAACGAGCTTCCTTCCCGTCCTTGGCCTAAGTCGTTCGAGATCCCAAGCCTGTCCAACATGGTGGGGAACGAACTGGAGAGAGTACTTTGCCCAGTTAGAGCTCTTAAGTACTATCTAAGAAGGTCAAAACCATTACGAGGACAATCAGAAGCCTTATGGTGTGCTATCAAGAAGCCTTCTCTACCAATGTCTAAGAACTCAGTTTCTTACTACATCAGGCTTCTGATTAGAGAAGCAAATTCTCATCTGAAGGAAGAAGACCTTGCTTTGCTGAAGGTAAGGACACATGAAGTGAGAGCTGTGGCTACTTCAGTGGCCTTCAAACAGAAACGTTCTCTGCAGAGTGTTATGGATGCAACCTATTGGAGAAGCAAGTCAGTGTTCGCATCATTCTATCTCAAAGATGTCCAGTCTCTTTACGAGTACTGCTACACCCTGGGTCCATTCGTAGCAACGAATGCAGTAGTAGGCGAGGGCTCAGCCATTACATTCCCATAATCCCATAACTTATTAACCTTTCTCTTGAATACTTTTTATGGGTTGTACGGTCGGCTAAGAAGCCTTCCACATCCTTGTTGATTTGGCGGGTGGTCAATTCTTTCTTGAGAAGCGCCAAGGTTAAAGGTTGTGATGAGGTCCTTTAGTATGGGTTGCAGCCCTGTATACTTTAGCACCTTTGAGTTGATTCAGCCTCCCAAGAGGAACGCTGCGCTCAGTAAGGAAGACGATCTTATTAAAGGCAGAGTAACGGTTCAAGTCGACTTCCTTACCAGGTACTTATTATTTCATTGTTATTGTGGATAACTGATTATATGAAATACGGGATACTTAGCTATCCTTTAGTCTTGTACACTGGTTTTTCACCCACCCCCCTGGGTGTGAATCAGCTACATGATTATCGGGTAAGTTTAATATTGAAAAATGTTATTTTTATTAATAAAATAAATTTTTGAATATACTTACCCGATAATCATGATTTAATCGACCCTCCCTTCCTCCCCATAGAGAACCAGTGGACCGAGGAATAATTGAGGAGGTGTCAACAAGAAGTACTTGAGTACCTGGCCACAGGTGGCGCTGGTAAATACACCCCCTTCTAGTATTGTGATAGCTGGCGTATCCCTCCATAGAATTCTGTCGGGCAACGGAGTTGACAGCTACATGATTATCGGGTAAGTATATTCAAAAATTTATTTTATTAATAAAAATAACATTTTTCAATAGTCAGTAAAATACCAAAGAAAAAATTTGTGATACATTGCCGTGCACATAATTGCTTCAGTGTTAGAAGTCTTGAAAAGTGAAAATGATTCTGATGCCGATTACTTTTCAGCCATTTCCTGCCACACACGAATCACTATTTGTGTGTATAAATAAACTCTCTTCTTCCTTACAGAATCAATCACTGGGATATTGAGAAAGAGCGAGTTGTAGTACTGTGCGAACTGTCTCTTCTCGTCATAAAGTACGACTTCATTGCCCTCCGCTATGTTGACTACACGCGGATCTACCTGAACTCGTTGGAGCACCTGCAAGTCGGGGAACTGACTTATCCGAGTCATTCTCTTGTTCCGTAGGTTTTTCCATAAATTTCCGTAAATGTTTTGGCATTATGAATAATATTCTTTATATATAAAGAAGATTTTCATGTTACTATTAAGTGCTTTAGTATACTGTGCTGTATGTTTTTTTTAAGGTTAGATAAATTTTTGTAATGTTTCTTCATGGCACTACGTTAGGCTTTTGTAATGTTTCTTCATGGCACCAATCTGGCTTTTGTAACACTTCCTCATGGCAATACATCTGTTTTCTGTAATGTTTCTTCATGGCACTACGTCATGATTTTGTAATGTTTCTTCTTGACACTCAATCAGGTTTTTGTAATGCTTCTTCATGGTACAGTACTACAACAGCTTTTTGTAATGTTTCTTCATGGCACTACGTCATGATTTTGTAATGTTTCTTCTTGACACTCAATCAGGTTTTTGTAATGCTTCTTCATGGTACAGTACTACTGTACATCAGCTTTTTGTAATGTTTCTTCATGGCACTATGTCTGGTTTTTGTAATGTTTCTTCATGGCACTTCATCACATGGAGTTTAATGTACATGTAAAAGATTTTTTTTAACACATACTTGATAAACATTTTTATTCTATGACAGGAGGATAAGCGGTATAGCAGGGGGAGTCGTAACAGTAATACGTAGCTGTCTCCTGAGTCGACTACAGAACACCTTTGCCACTCTTAGCTCCCGGGCCGCCGGAACAACTGGTGCTTCTGAAAAGGGAGAAAAGGAGGAAAAGGGAGAACCAGACTCGCACTTTTCCCTCTCTGCCGTCAGTTTCGAACCCAGGTTGGTTTGCAATCTTTTTATGCTGCTGTTCTAAGCTTTTTAAACTTTCATATTTTATCAGTTATTTTTTTATCTTAATTTTCTCTTTGTTGATTTATATTTTTGTGTTATTTGATTCTCTGTTTTTTCTCTATGAAGTTACCTTCCTTTTACTGTAATGTACAGTATTACTGTTATTGGGTAATTCAAATGATAGGAATTATACTCAGTTTTTTTGTTGCATACTTTGATGTCTTTAGGAATAATTAAAAATCCATGAATTAAAGCTGGTATAACCATAATTAAAGTAAATTTTGTAAGACTTAAATGTTTTTACTATGACCGCAAACATCAATCGAAGACAAAACTGAAGTGGAGTGAAATCATCAAAGTGTTTCTTGGAAAGGTAAATAAGTATCGTCTCGATTGGCTAGTGAATTTACAACCAATCTTAGCAATTACCAGGTATTGTTTTCTCTGCCATTCAGAACGCGAAACATGCAAGGATTCCGCATAACCTGGAACACCGGCCATGAAGTGTCTTTTGCTCAGAAGTGGAACCCTTGGAGCAGGGATATTCCATACACAACGTTCACCTCGCATCCCCTCTACTGGTACACGGGTAAGGCATCCCTCTCTTGCTGTTGCTATTATTATTATTATTAATTGCTCAGCTACAACCCCAGTTGGAAAAGCAGGATGCTGGAAGCCCAATGGCTCCAATAGGGAAAATAGCATAGTGAGGAAAGGGAATAAGGAAATTAGAATAGTGTGTTTGAGTGTACCCTCAAGCAAGGTAATTCTAACTTAATACAGTGGAAGACCTTAGTACCGAAACTTTGGCACTAATAGCAAAGAGCAACTTCTAGCTGCATATTAACTTTATGGAACAGAGAGAAAATATAAATCTTCATTTGCAAAGGTCTAGTCTGGTGTAATTTTAAGTTTCTATGAAGGAATAAAATCCAGGTTTCCTATAAGTCTGTTGGATAATAAAAAAGGAAAATTTTTTCCCTTAACATGATTGTTGTAGCTTGTTACATTTAAAATGTCCTCATTTATTTTGTCATGGTTTGTGTAATAGTGTAATAGATACTACTGCTAGAGAGTTATGGGGTCCTTTGACTGGCCAGACAGAACTACACAGGACCCTTCTCTCTGGTAACGGTTCTTTCCCTTTGCCTACACAGACACCGAGTAGTCTGGCCTATTCTTCACAGATTCTCCTCTGTCCTCATACACCTGACAACACTTAGATTGCCAAACAATTCTTCTTCACCCAGGGGGTTAACTACTGTACTGTAATTGTTCAGTGGCTACTTTCTTCTTGGTAAGGGTAGAAGAGACTCTTTAGCTATGGTAAGCAGCTCTTCTAGGAGAAGGACACTCCAAAATCAAACCATTGTTCATTAGTCTTGGGTAGTGCCATAGCCTCTGTACCATGGTCTTCCACTATCTTGGGTTAGAGTTCTCTTGCTTGAGGGTACACTCGGGCACACTGCTATCTAGTTTCTCTTCCTCTTGTTTTGTTAAAGTTTTTATAGTTTTTATTGGAAATATTTATTTTAATGTTGTTACTATACTTAAATATTTTTTTATTTTTTTATTTCCTTTCCTCACTGGGTTATTTTTCCCTGTTGGAGCCCCTGGGCTTATAGCATCTTGCTTTTCCAACTAGGGTTGTAGCTTGGATAGTAATAATAATAGGATAGTACTGTACCAGTGCATTTTCAAACTATTTCCCTTTCAGAGCCTGTTGCTGTTGTTTATCTAATAGTAGACCATTTATAATGTGAATTTCTTCCTTCACGAATACAAACTTCTGTCCTCTAATAGGAATATAATTTCTGCGAGGTGATGTTAGTTACTGGAAATTGGCGGGAAATCCCCGATCACTGTCATGACACCGATAAGCCACTTTTGAACTAAGCCACCGAGCAGTTCATATGTACTCTCGGTCTCCATATCTTCGCTATTTTGTCTGCTAGCTGTGTGTGGGGTGGTTTAACTCCGATTCCCCCAATGGATAAGGTGAACCCCACTCTTCTATTTTCCTTGAGCCTGACATTGATGAATCCAAATCCTTGGCTCTGAAGATGCTGTGACCTTTTTAGACTTGAAGGGCATTCCGTTCACAGAGAAGCTGTGATAAATCCTCACTAGGAGTTCCCAGTCTTCCGTTGCTGCCACTTCTACTGCGCCAGAAGGAGTGACTGACGTTACTCACTTCAATCTGGCCCAGACAACCTTAGGTGTAGTTAACAGTATATCCTCACCTTCAGTAGTTCTAACGACAAATTTGAAAGCAAAGAAGCAGTTCAGTCCCCTCACCAAAGGCCATTTTGACCTATTCAAACAATTATTCTTTGCTCAAGGGGTTAACTACAGCACTGTAGTTTTCAGTGGCTACTTTCCCCTTGGTAAGGGTAGAAGAGACTCTTTAGCTATGGTGAGCAGCCCTTCTAGGAGAAGGACACACCAAATCAGACCATTGTTCGCTAATCTTGGGTAGTACCATAGCCTCTGTAGCATGACCTTCAACTGTCTTGGATTAGAGTTCTCTTACTTGGGGTTACACTCCGGTATTCTGTTCTATCTTATCTCTCTTCCTCTTGTTTCTTTGAAGTTTATATAGTTTATATATGAAGGTTCTAATTTAATGTTGTTACTGTTCTTGAAATATTTGGATTTTTTATTCTCCTTATTTCCTTTCCTCACTGGGCTAGTTTTCCCTGTTGTAGCCCGTGTGCTTTTCCAACTAGGGTTATAGCTTAGCTTGTATTAGTAATAATGAAACTGTATCCATGGGAATTAGAGTCTACTGCTGCTACCCACTTCCCTTTGGTGAAAAAAGAATTCCTCTCCTGCAACCAACCAGTCAACTCCCATTCACACAAGCGTGAAAAGGCCGCCACTATTTCCTGATGGGAACAAATGCCAATTGATTGCTCAAAGTGTGCTCATATCCCTTCCGAGGCGGGAAATAACAAAGACTTTCGAATGTACGCTAAATCGGGCTTCTCACTTTTCAGTCGAGGAATTCTCTTATGAAACTAACCCTCTTCCTTACGAAAGCGATTATTCGTTAAAGAGTGTATCGTTCCTTTGGAAGAAGAATTTCCATACGGAGTTGAACCTCATCGTACTCGTACCAGACAGCACATACGCCTGATGAAGAATTGGATATTGAGGTGGACCCTCACCCTTACAAACGCTTACATCCTAGAGTGCTCTTACACCTTGGAAGAACAACTAGAAGTTGTTCCTCATCTTCGTCCATGTGCTGCACATATGCTCCTAAGTGTATTTATGCATCTGAAGAGGAGCTTTATTCTTGTTGATCCTTATTTTAAACTGACTCACCCCCCAGAACGTAATTATTGCTCCTGAAGAAGAGTTAGCTATTTCAGTTGATTCTCAAACTCACACTTGCATTAAGGTGTGTGTACAAGTTCCTGAGTGGGCTGTAGAGCGCGCCCACTACTTTCAAGGTGATCAATATTAAGAGGTTGATACTTTATTGCGTGTGCACTAAGGCACACATGCAAATCACAGTTTTCATTCCTTTATGAAGAAGAATTTACTGACGAATTGGATTTTTAGTCTCGCGCACGCGCTCCAGAGCTCACACTTCTCAGAAGAGGAATTGACATATGAATTGTACACCAATTCTTGAGCTAGCACTAAGGCGCAAGCTTGTGATCATTTCATTTTGAAATTTTCCTTCTCATTGTGTGTGCTGTGGAGCGCAAGCATGCTCCTTACAAGTAGCCCAAGAATTTGTATCCAATTCATATGTCAATTCCTCTTCCGATAAGTGGGAATGATCTGAAGTGCTTTCCAACAGATAATTTACCAATGAAGTGGTTTCTAAGTCTCATACAGAAGGTCCTCAACTTACATACTTAATAGGTTCCAAGGAGCCACTTATTTATTTTCTTATTTCCTTTTTTCACCAAGCTATTTTTCCCTTGTTGGAACCCTTGAGCTTATAGCATCCTGCTTTTCCAAATAAGGTTGTAGCTTACCTAGAAATAATAGTAATAATATAATCAGAGTATGATGAAGAGCTTTTAGTGGCTTTGTATAAAAAATTATAGCTATCATTAGTGGTACAGACTGTTCTCCATAAGCTGATATTCATCTTTGTTTGTAGGTTGTGAAAACAGCACCTACGATGCCAAGTCTTTGTCCAAAGAGATAAAATTAGCCGTCGAAGAACTCCAGGATCGTCCAGATGCCGTAGCCACTTGCATCGTGAGCCAGAGTCCTATTGTCATCGAGAATTACGTGGGCATCGCATCCTTGCTCCACAACGCCACGGAACTTGGCTTCTTCAAACTACGAGGAAAAGTGAGCTTTTGAAAACGTCAGGCATTTGTAGACATATCAGTTGTAGGGACTATAACCCCCTCAAAGTCCAGGCTTAAGATCAGAATATTTTAGTAAAACGATACATGCGGATAACACTCACGTATTATTCCAGTACAGTATAAAGAGATGTTTGCATGGCGTGGAAAAGAGATGAGACAAATTATATTTTTTAATGACTAAGTGCTGCATCGAAATGTATAAGATGTGTGAGTTTCAGAATGCATTTCAAGCTGATTTTTAAAGCCCGCTCTGTGAGCACGGTTTCATCTGTAATACCACAGTACGACTTCTTTTTGCAGTGTTCTGTATAGTATCTAATTTGGGATCATGCCATAAGCTTGACAAAACATCTACGGCCGAGGTCGTGATATAGAGTTGCATAATACGTTGCTGTGGATAAGATAATAGGCTAAACATCATTGAGGAAAAACTACATGTTTTTCTTATTTCTCATATTTACGTTCTGTACGATTTCGTACGGGACAGGGACTTGTACAGTAACGCTTTAGTAATGTACTATAATAGTTCTGTTCAACATGCATTAATTTTATTTTCTTTTCCTCTACCAAAGGTATTGCGGATCGCAGCTTAAGAAATCCTCTTAAGCTGTTCTTGAATACTTGAAGACTGAAGATCAGTTTCACTTTTGATATACAGTATAGGACTGAGGATCCTCAGGTGACGGAAGTAGACGTACAGGTTTATATATACAGTATACAGTTATATATACAGTATAAATGATACATAGGGTTTGATATTTTGTCTAAAGGTAACCATAGATAGTACCTCCCATCATATGATAAGGCCTTTTTAATCTTCACATGCTTCCTTTCTTTAGGTCATACCCTCACAAGTCCTGTATTGGCACAAATCACTTGCAAATTTAAGAGAAATAGAGATAAGATTGAAAACTAGTGTAATTGTAATGGTAAAGTACTCTTTATTGTCCGGTAAACTCTAGTAAATTCATCCATGTACTGTGTATGGATTGCGCAAACACTCGATAGTACGGCGGAACTGTGCTATCCTTTTTTTTCTGTCCTCGCGTAGAATGAAACGGCCAGACATTAGGTAACAAATGCGGTTGCTTAGGTTTGCCTCAAGTAACTGTTCTTTTTCGCAAGCATCTTTTCTCTCGACAGCTGGCAAAATAAAGCCTGTGCTTACGGCTTAAGATCCGATCTTCGGACATCGTTAAGGTCTATCAGTTTTGTTCTTCCAGTTGGTACCATTCTAGTCTTGTTAAATCTTGGTTACATAAAAATACAGCAATCATGGGAATAATAATTTTGGATCTACAGTATTTACTCACTCCATTTGATGACAAAGCCATAGATTCTTTTGAATTTTTAGTAGAAGACGAGTATGAAAATGTGGCCCTTTTTCTTATAGCATTTACACATATATGTGAAGCCTTTGTGTATTTATTCTCACAAGCAGAAAGCCCAGATTCTATTGAGTGTGCTTTTCGAGTTTTACTGGAAGCGGAATTAGTTCAAAATATCATTTAGTAATTTTGCCAATATGTGGCAGGATAAAACCAATTCAGATGAAAGTGAATGTTTGTGAAAAGTAGAAATTATTCTCCTGGTAAGAGGCTGACATAACTACCATACTTGATAGATTTAATAGATTAATTTATTTTGATAGAGAATTTAGGGCTGATTTGGTTTTAGGCAAGTTTCCTCCTGTATGATAAGTACCAAGGTGGAAAAGCGGATAGATTCAAAGTATAATGTAGGCTCTGCTTTGTCGGTCGAGGGCTAAAATGACAAGCTGGGACACTTTGGTTGCTGGCATTTTAAGCAGCAAAAATACACAGCTTATCTTTGCCTAATGCTCGAGCATAAACGACACATTGCGAAAGAGCCAGAACTCTTTCGTACAGTATACTCTCTCACAACATGGCTTATCTTTGCTTAATGCTCGAGCATAAACGACACATTGCGAAAGAGCCAGAACTCTTTCGTACAGTATACTCTCTCACAACATTTCATGAAAATACAGTAAGTGATATTATGCTATTTAAAACTTTTGAACCTTTAGTAAGTCGTTGCCTAAAAACATGGTCAGTAGCGTACAGTACAGGCAGTGAAAAAGAACAACGAGATACTTCACCATAGTCAGAGCCCAATTTTGGTGCTCAGGTGTACACTGTACTGATGAATGCAGGTGAGTCACTCTAAATCCTGTGGTTTATTCATTTAATGTTTTTCCTTATCTAATTATACTTTTTTCCTTGCCAAAACCTAAAGCAGCCTTGAAATTTTGACAATTTATTTATGGCTTCTTTGGAAAAGATCTGCTAATGCCTTTTTAATTCACAATGAATTAATGTATTTTAGTACTGCAATTTTGTACAGTATTTTATTTTAGAAGTTTCGTACTGTATATATGATTAATAGTAAATAACTTGACAATGTAAGTTATGTGCCAAAACAGATAAAGCTTTTGTCACTTGAGTAATGCCCATGTATTTCATGGTACAACTTGAAGATTCTTTTTCATTTTCCTCTTTTGATCTCTACACGTACTATAGTTGCCCAGCTTTGTCAACGATACGTAGTTCGAGTTTTTAGTTCTTAATGAAGACCAATTCCAAAAGACAAGCCTCGTTAGATTCTCGAAAGTGAAACTCGTTAGTCTTATTAAAGTATTCCGATATAACGAGTGAGAGAGCATTCAACCTCCCGTGATCCGTTAAAAATATTAGTTTTTAGAAGAAATGTAAATGCTTCGCAAGACTCTTTTGCTAGCAGTAGGAATTGACTGCTTTGAAACTTTGAAAACTAGACGGTATGCTAGTCTTAATGTAGCCAATATACCTTACTTCATCTACTTAAATTTTTCATTTTTATTATTGAATTATATCGCAACTATAATACAGTACCACAGATCGTGAACTTTTGAAAGAGAATAAAAGAAAATTAATTTTCAGTGATTATGGTACTGTACTTTCTGATACTTTTATCACTCTTCGTTACAATGAAAAGAGCCTACGTTCCAAGGCTGTTTGCTGCTCTACCGCCTCTCCTTCTATTTTAAACAATATATGCTTTATCTAGTCTTAAATTTTAATTGGTAATGGAACCTAGTCTCGTGTGGTGTATAGTAGTCTCCAGACTGTATACTGTACTATATTTTCCCTTTTTGTTCATTCATTAGAAGCTTTATCTAGTCTCATGTTATAAGTTATAAGTTCTAGTTAAACCTAGTCTCATGTACTGTGTAGTAGTCTTGACAAATATGGCGTTATTGTTATTGTTTTTATGCTACGTACTCTTAATTTTACCATTGATATCCAGAATTCAACCTTCAAACGAAACTTAGTGGTAATGAGCTGTCAATAGATTTTGATAATTTTCTTTTATGAATTACATGTTCTTTCTCAATGCTAAATAGACAGATGCTGATCATTCTGTCATTTTCTTGCGCACGTAATGAAGATACGATTCAGTACGTACATTCTTCATTTGTTAATTTTGTTCTATATTTTCATTCCGTCATTTTCTTGCGTACATAACGAAGATACTGTAGAGTATGTACGTTCTTCATATGTTAATTCTGTTCTTTCTTTTCATTCCGTCATTTACAGTACAGTGCGTACATTCTCCATATGTTGATTCTCTTCTTTTTCTTAGTGCTTTCACAGCATTTTGTGATATTGTACGTCTTCTTCCATTCAAAATGAAACCTATTTTCTAGATCTATTTAGAATCTTCTCTGTATGATTGACTTAATTAACTCTATTTATTACATTTCCTTTTTAAACTTTGCTTTGCATTCATGGTTTGGGACACGTTTCGGATTGAAATATATTTTTTTTTAAATCATTCACATTCCAATCTTAGCCTGGCCTTCTTGGAATTGTTTGCCTTCTCTTTGGAATGACTTCCCCACTTCGACAGTTACTGCGTTGAGGTTGGCCGCCCTATGAATGATAACGGCATCTTCTGCGTCGCCCATTTCAGCCATAAGTTTTTCTTGTTTAGATTTCCTTTCAGGTTAAGGAACCTTTTTTAATCATTTCTGAAATTGAGCTTATATTATGTCTATAAGATATTTTGAACTCATTTTAATGGAAGATTAGCAAAAGCAGAATTTTTTTTTTTTTTTTAGTTTTAAGAGATAATCCTGGAATTTTCATTTATTTTATGTACCTTTAAAAGTTTTTTTTTTTTTAGTTTTAAGAGATAATCCTGGAATTTTCATTTATTTTATCTACCTTTAAAAGTTTTTTTTTTTAGTTTTAAGAGATAATCCTGGATTTTTCATTTATTTTATGTACCTTTAAAAGTTTTTTTTGTAGTTTTAAGAGATAATTCTGGAAATATTCATATCTCTTTGGTGTTTTTTTTAAAAGACATTTATTTTTTGTAGTTTTGAGAGAAAGTCCTGGAATTTTCATTTCTCTCTGATGTACCTGAAAATCCTGGAATTTTCATTTCTCTCTAATGTACCTGAAAATCCTGGAATTTTCATTTCTCTCTAATGTACCTGAAAATCCTGGAATTTTCATTTCTCTCTAATGTACCTGAAAATCCTGGAATTTTCATTTCTCTCTGATGTACCTGAAAATCCTGGAATTTTCATTTCTCTCTAATGTACCTGAAAATCCTGGAATTTTCATCTCTCTTTGGTGTACCTTTAAAAGACATTTTTTTTTTTTTTTTTGTAGTTTTGAGATAAAATCCTGGAATTTTCATTTCTCTTTGGTGTACCTTTAAAAGACTTTTTTTTTTCTTTTTTTTTTGTAGTTTTTAGTGATAATCCTGGAATTTTCATCTCTCTTTGGTGTACCTTTAAAAGACTTTTTTTTTTTTGTAGTTTTGAGAGAAAATCCTGGAATTTTCATCTCTCTTTGGTGTACCTTTAAAAGACGACAATGTTTTGTTGCGGATAAGAAGATAAAGTGTGCATCAGAAATATACAAATGTGTTCTGAATAGAGATTTAATTGTGTGTGCAATATCTCATGTTAACAGTAATTAATGGTACTTTGTTCTTTATTTATATTATTCTAAATAATTCTTGGTTAATCATAAACAGTGGACAGAAAGTACTGTAGTTGGAGGCATTAATGGTACTTTGTTCTTTATTTATATTATTCTAAATAATTCTTGGTTAATCATAAACAGTGGACAGAAAGTACTGTAGTTGGAGGCATTAAGGCAAGTGTTCGTCTTAGCGGTGAAAATACTTAATGCTCGGTGTTCGTCCACTTCTGGTTAATCGAGTGTCAACTTTGTATAAGGGTTTCCATTTACATGTCAATGTCTGTGTATATGTATGACATTCTATCCTGAAAGAAAACATATGTATGCCCCCTCTTAGTTATTTTTAATTTTGTTTCGCATGAATCTCATATTATCTAGTCGTCCGTTGGTAGAATGTTCTTTTGAGAGTTTGGAAATGTCATCAGAAATACTTGGAAATGGTCACTGTTATTCCTGTAAAGAATTGTAAGAACTTTTAGAGTCTTCAGTGTGTCGTACACTCTATTATGCTTCATCACGCACCACTATATGCTGTAAGCACCCTGTGATATGCTATAGATTCTTCCTCTGTAATTGCTTCCTTCGTAACGTAAGGAAATCCGTACGATTCCTCAGTTACCGTGATCGTGAGTGGCAAATATTGAGAGATACTGATAAAGATTTAGTATTCGTACAAAGTACGAACCGCTGCCTTGCTAGTGGCATTCAGTTTGAAAAGAAGAAGATTGGAAGTGATGGATATGATTAAAGTACAGTACATAGTGTTTGTCACTGAATTTATTTTTGGAAACTATTGTCTTATTGCCATTCATGTAAGTGAGGAATTCCAGTGTACTCCGAAACACGTCTTGTAATTCTTTTATTCCACGTAATATTTCTACAGTTGAATTTGGGTCAAGTATTGTTGTATTTTGATAAGCAAGAATTTCTTGGTATTCTATCTTTAGTGTATGGAAGAACGAAGGGAAATTCTGAATTTTAGGCTTGCATCTATCTTGAAAATTAGATATTACATTCTGATATGCAACGATAGATTGTGGGAAAAATTATAAACTTACGTTAATTTACATACGCTTTGTCCCTTAATTGCTCAAGCACTTTGTATTTTGTCGTGCAATAAATTACCTTGAACATTCCACTCATGTTGCTTTGCAAATATTTATGCATTGTAAGATTATCAATTAATTTTACCCCATCACAGGAAATATCTCTGGAGTCGTGCACTCTTTCTTTTCTGTGCGATATTTACGCGAATTTTAAAATGAAACAAGGCGCTATGCATGATGTGCGTCTTGCCATCTAGCCTCTACGACCAAACTTTAAATCTCCCGAGTATGTGGAGCCAGTAAATGTCCGCCGTGGATCGTTGTTTTACCGATTCCAGCAGTGTTACACAAGTTAGTAAAATGCTATTTATTTGAGAGAAATAAAGAGAGTTTTATTTATTGACTAAGTAAGGAAAGATTTGTTTGGAGCATAAAGCCTTCTCCACTTTTTAAAGATTGATACGATTTAAAGAAGCATTTAACCATAGGCTTGTTCTCCCTTTTAGAAATTCATATTGTATCTTGATATGGCGGGATAAAGGAACACTTATTTTTAATCTCGTTTCTCTCTTTAATATTATTCATGCTGTAACTGTAGAAATCTGTTGTCAGTTAGAGTATAGGACTGTACTAACTGTAAAAACAAAAAAACAAGGTATTAATAAATAATTTTCGTTAACACGATAGCTAATTGTAATATGATACTGTATTCTCTTGCTTTTAGGTGAAAGTTATTTCTTATAGCATGTTAGCATTATGTTCGTACCGTTCCCGATAAAGTGTTTCCGGGTGAAATAAGCAAATGGAGAGAAATAAACTTCTATAAGAATATGTTTTCATGTGATTTCCACTTTTTCTGTATGATAACATCGTACACTTGATATTTAAGAAAGGATAGTGGTTGAGTAGTTCTTTTCCATACTTATCATCATGTCAGCATTTGAATAATATAGAAATATATTCTTGTGCAATAAGTAAAACACAGTACAGTATAGTAGAACGCCAATAAAATGATAAAATATGTTTTCTAGTTACGCTGAAGCTATGCGGGTATAACTTGGGTACTGCTGGTTTTGTTTGACAACTGTTACTCCAAAACTACCAGGATTATTTCCGGTAGTTATGACCATGCATCAGTGATAGCTAGCTAAGGTATTCTTGGTAATCTTAGGCCTGGCTGGTCTTAAGCAATCTGTATGTGTCTTTTTTCAGCTACTAGCCATCTGAGCAGTGGGTTTTATGTGAAATGCCAATGATGAACAATCTCGGCGAATATTGCTGTATTGAATACAGCCATGGATAGTGTGGACATTTGTCAAGTGATCTGAATATTATTCTGGTCATAGGTTCTCACATAGGTTATATAAATAACTTCGAAATCGTGCTTTTCAGTAATACAGATAGTGGTTTTTAGCCTCCTGTCAATAATTGCATGATGACTATAGTCGTGGAAACTATATTTCATTATGACACCGCAAACAAGATTTTGCAACGTAGGATGAGACATGAAAACACTTTTCAGCCGGCAGAAGTTACTGAGCAATAATTGCAGTTTCTTGTCCCAGACATTTATCTGCTGTAGCCAGTAGTAAATCTGCATTGCAGCAAGCTACGCTAGAAACATCTAACACTCTTTGCTCCTGAGGACTTTTGATAATAGCTTCCATCATTCTAGTCCACGATGGACGTAGCATTCCGTATTACAAGTTTCGATTGTTAGGATTCTTCGAGAGGGATTTCTTCCTGTAGGACAAAATGCAGTTCTACCCTTCCTATGTGACAAAGCAGGTTCGATAGTAGGGGGTAACTGCTGGAGTTGAAGACATTCGTTTACTTTTGGTATTGTTAGGATCAAGAAAATACTTTAATAAAAGCCTGTTTTAGGCCATAATTTCCCCCACAGAGATTTTCATCTCTTGGTCCTTGAATGGGAGTTTCTTACTGAATATGGGGTAAGGAAATTATGTTCTTTTGTCCTCGCGAGTGACAGAAGTACGAGTGCAAGTACAGTAATTGATTTACTTTAGCCTCTATTTCTTTGTACGACGTGTGCTACTTTTTTACTTTTTCTGTTGGGTCCCCAGACCTTGTAACATTTTGTTATCTCAAATTTTAGTTTGGCTTGTAATGATGATAATGATAATTGATAATCTCTGTTGCATTTTGGTAAAGCCCCTTTTTCAGTGCAACTTAATGAGATATGAAGTATTCAGCTTATAACTTGAATGCTGATTTCTTGCGACACAACTGTATCATTACTGTAGGTCAGGTTAGGAAAGCTTTTGGTGAATGATGCCTGAGAGAGAATATAAACGAGGATCATTTGGCCGATGAAATGTTATTAGTTGACTTTTCGGAAACGACCGATGACCGGTGTCTGCGTCATTTTCAATAGACTGGGTGTAGTAGTATGGTAGTTTGCTATTCATTCAGAAACTTCCTCGTGATTTAACACTGCAAAAAGTCTTCTGGGAATCGTGAGCGTCATTTAGGTCTATTTGAAAACTGCGGGAGTTTGGAAATTAGAATTTGGTCTTTACTCTACCAATCATTGCCCATCCGGTATTTTTTATTTAGGTTATTCTTACCGGTTATGTGTGAAAACAGAATAGAATTATGTTATATTGAAGTGAAATTTTACAGTTATTTTCTGGTTTATCTCGTGAGAAAATATAAAACAAAATTAACACTACTTTAGCCTAGTGAATTATGTCAAATTCCATCTATTTGAAAACTGCTATAGTTTGCAAATTAGAATTTGGTCTTTACTGTGTCAGCCATTTCCTGTACGATATTTTTTATGTAGGTTATTCTTATCCAATTTTGGGGGCTAGCTGACATCAAACAAATGAAAAAAAGGGGACCTTTCCTCTCTACGTTCTCTGGCTATATGTGAAAATAGAATAGAATTATGTTATATTGAAGTGAAATTTTACAGTTATTTTCTTGTTTATGTCAAATTTTGTTTATCTTTTTAACAACGAGTGGATTTTGAGACAACAAATCCCACCTTACTGTATTTTATCTTGTCTAATTCAGAGTCAGTTTATGCATTATCTAAAGGATTTAGGATATCACTCAATTCTTTAGTGTTTATCTAGCTTCCAATCCCAACTATGAAGTTCACAATAAAGAAGACACAGAAATGCCAATATTGATATATGATATGTAATATGTTTGATGTGTAAATTCAAGCGAATGCATGCATCTTGGCCAAGCAATTTCAGTGCTAAGGTATGTCATTTCTGAAAGCTGATTGATGTGCTTTGATGTAAATTACGATATAAATTACTCAACAGTTTTGATATCGCCATGTAAGGAAAGAAGAGACTGGATAGCTTTATTTCGAAGATGTTTAATTTAGAAGTACAGTTGACAAATAAACACAAAAACTGTATGTCTACGCTGCGAACAAAGGAATGGGGCTTCAGAGACGAACGCGGGCACCTTAGGGTGAGAGGATATGTAACGGCTCCTCACTTATCCTTCTCCTTAGTTGATTAGACTGGGTAAAGCCTATTGGGGGTGCAGATATCTATGCTTATCTTCGGATACGTCCCTGATTATACACGATATCTTCGGATAGTCGTTCCGGGGGTTGGAACCCCGTGATACCTGACGGTAATTCTCTTGTAATATCACTCGCAGAAATATTATACAGTAGGAAGCTGCCGAAGGGAACTTCCATCGGGACGACAGGGCTACCTCACCTAAAAATCGATTTTTCCTACTTCAAAGTCCGTTTCAAAGATGTTTAATTTAGAAGTACAATTGACAAGTAAACACATAATGTCTTGTAATATCCATTCAAATTAAGATTTTTTGTTGTATATTTTTAACATCTTGCTATGTGAAGTGAATACAGTATAACAAAAAAAAAAAAAAACCGACTTTACAGGACTATTAAAATTCATAAGATTTAAATGGGAGTTTAAACGCCAACATAACTAGGTATTCTTTTAGGGATAAATGTTGTACGACAAGCTAAATACTCGGATATCCATTGGGGAAAATAGTCTCTGGAGAATAATGAATATGTATATACTACAATATTACGATGAAATATACCTAGGACCTTTGACAAACCCCGTTAACTAAGTATAGGACCGGTGCGAGGAGTATATATCTGTTAGTCCCATATTATAAAGTCGATAATGTAAGTACCCAATATCGATACAAATTTGGTAAAGTATTTCCAGGTAAGCAGCTGTAATATATATCCTGATTTGCTATAAATCTGCTAAGAAATATTTGATTTCTCTCATTCATACATGGTTGATGTGTATCGGTATATAGGAATGGTGTATTCATGAGTCGTTGCTATTTTTCTGCTTCCAAGTCTATGTAATTTGAAAAGTAAATTGAAATGGTTACAGTCTAAAGCTAAACTGTTGCCTGTTTTTTGGCATCAAACCTGAATAATTCTGTCAAACTATAGGACGAGATATTTTTCGTTAGTCTTTCGTCACTTTTAACCCTTTTACCCCCAGGCTATTTGGAAATTTCCAACCCTTAACCCCCAGGGGGTTATTTTTTTCCCACCACATTTTGCAGTATATTTTTTTTTTTTTTAAATTGCTCTAACAGCCTTAATTTTTGTCATAGAGAGGTCAGGTTGGTCTCATTCTCTTGAAAAATGCCTGAATTTTCTCAAAAAATTATCAAAAATATAACAAATAAATTTTTTTAGCATTTTTTTGCAAGGACGTACCGGTACGTCCATGGGGGTAAAGGGATGGCTTTTGTGAAACGTGCCAGTACGTCCTTTGGGGGTAAAAGGGTTAAAGAGAAAGAAGGTGACCTGAGATATTTCACGGTACTGTACTCCATTGCCTAACAATTGCAAGTTAAACATTTGAGCTTTGTGCATTAAGATTAACAACCTAATTCCTGTCCTGATTCTCGAACATGTTGGTGCTCAGTACTGTTCGATTCGTGTACTGTACCAGACTTGTTGAAAATTAATATTTAGAAGAGAAAAATAAGAAAAAAAATTATCGAAAAATATCATTGCAATCTTTAGGTAAACACCTTGTTACTGTGTGAAAAATCATAGAATGTATTATATTTTCAAAAAGTTCATTACCATTTTAATAAAAGAGAGAATGCATTTTTAAGACGAAAAAAAAATAATTTCTGTTAGCACAACATCAGAAACATATTGATAATTTTTTTTAATAACTGATTTGATGTAATTCTACTGTAAATTTGAACATTGATTTTTATATAATTTTTCTCTCGTCAATCAGGTTTGAATTTTGTATACAGTATATAGTAGTTGAAATGTCTTCTTGTATAGATATACTGTATATATATAAAATTTTATATGATGGCATAAGCCATCCAAAATTAATGTTGATAGATCCAGAGAGTATTTTAATGGTTTTGTATATTTAAAGCTGGTTGGTGTGAATACCAACCATTGATATGTTATTAGTTCCTCACTTATCCTTCCCTTTAGTAGATTAGACTGGGTAAATTCCATTGGGGGTGCAGATATCAATGGTTATCTTAGGATACGTCCCTGATTATGCAAGATATCTTCGGATAGTCGTTCCGGGGGTTAGAACCCCGTGATACCTGACGGTAATTCTCTTGTAATATCACTCGCAGAAATATTATACAGTGGGAAGCAGCCAAAGGGAACTTCCATCAGGACGACATGGCTATCTCACCCAAAAATAGATTTTTCCTACGTCAAAATCCCTTTTTTGTATCGAGACATTTCTGCCTAAGACCCTATTTTCGCAAGAAAATGACGATGCCAATCATACATACATATACCAAGGCACTTCCCCCAATTTTGGGGGGTAGCCGACATCAACAAATGAAACAAAACAAAAAAGGGGACCTCTACTCTTTACGTTCCTCCCATCGATGCCAATCATAGCCAGTCAAAAGTCATCGATACCAGACAGCAACATGCAACTGATTTCCGATTCAAAACCGAGAAGGAAGACTGACGTCGGGTTGAAAGACTCGTAGACTTGACTTTTCACATCTCGCTCTGTGGTACTTTTTATACGATGTTGGACGTTCACTTTCAATTTAGTCGTTTCTTGGGGATAGCGGCTTTCTCTCGTCTAGTTGTCGTAGTTATTGGATATTGGAGATGCTTCGTTATCGTCTTCCACTTGGGTATTTTGTACAGTTGTGCATCAACTTATCAGGTTATGTCCAGTGAGTTGAAGGTGTACAGTAGTTACCGTTTCTTGCAAATTGTGATTGCATAGTAATTCAACCATAGAACAGTATGCAATCAACTTGATATGCTTTGAACTCTACTAGCAGCACCGAGCACAGAACGCACAGTATTTGCACTGCATAATGTTGCGCACTCTCTGTCCCTCTCCGTCTTTACTTCGCCTCTTATGCTGTAGATGTTTGCACCTTGTTGATGTTAAGCTGTGCAGCTGGTAAAATGGATTTGGATTTCAAACAGCGAAGGTTTTGTATGTCGAAAATAGTGAAGTTTGTGTTGACGGCCAACTATTTTCTTGTCATAATGTAGAGGATTTTGGTTATATATAATGATTGAAAAGTTATTTAATGGATAACAGGAATGACAAGTATGGCGTGGAGAGTAAAACTGGAAAATTTCGCTATTTCCCGGGTTTGTTCACTTGCCAAGCAGACACAAACTGATACGTAGGAAGAGTATCTCTCGTTTAGGTAGGACAAGTCTGATAAAGTATCATTGAAATTAGTCAAGTTAGAATTTGCCGTAGAAAATATCGCCTTTTCAGTGTTGAAGATAAAAGTTAAACCTATTTTTTACTGAATGTCGTAACTCAATGTGTGAAACGTGTGAATCCTCAGCAATTGTCTTATAACTTCATTCTTGTAGATACAATACTTTAGATGATATAGTAGAGCTATATACACTTAAAGGTAAACAGTACAGGTATATAGATAAATATATATATTATTGTATATAATGAAGTAATTAAGAATTGTGAAATTTATTCTTGAAAGATGATATGAAAATATATAAACATATAAGTATTTTCTAACTGTTGCTTTTGGTGTAAGCAGAAAAATAAGGAGATCAAACCAATGCTGAGATCTTCTTCATCCAGTATTTTACAGTTGTCACCGTCATTTGTCCGACACCATAAAAGACACGTGTACGTTTTACAAAACAGGTGCAGAGGTGCCATTCATAAAATTACAAACATAATTTATTCTGATAGAGAAAACTGCATTTTGTAAAACTGCTTGCATCCTTTCTGTCGACTTGTTTCGTAAGAATCCATTTGGGCCGGTACTATTAGATTTGAGAATTAATACTTGATGATTTGGTGGAAGTACTGTAGTTGATAATGATATACTATAATATGTTTCCGTAGACATTGTGTTTCTCTTTTTTTTTTTCTGTTCCCTTTTGTCTTTATTAACCAATATCAAATTTCTTTTGATATTTTCTTTTGCAGTTTTTCCTTTTTCGAAATTAGTCTTTTGAACTACAGTATACTGTACTCATGCCTTCAGAAATTTCACTTTGTTGTCTACCATAACATATACATTAGATGAATATCGTTTGATAGTCTGTGGCAGTTTTTCCTATTTTGAAATTAGTCTTTTGAACTATACCTATGCCTCCAGAAATTTCACTTTGCTTTCTACACTAATGCATACATTAGATTAATAATGTAAGCCATACCAAAACATTTCAAGGTGAAATCTCACAAATTGCATAAATAGAAATCTTACGGTATTAAACATGGAGCAAATGGCACCATAAAAGTCTTTGGAAAGGATCCATGCAGTTCCTAAGCACTGTACATGACCTGTTTTTGTTTACAATCTTAAGCCCTGTCCACACGATCGAGCATGCCCGATGGGCAAACAGTGATACCAGACCACAATAGGTATTGAGAATGGTGGTTGATGACGTCAGAAGCGGGAAAACTAAAGGCAGGGATCTGGCAACACTGTATGATGCGAGATCCCTGTCTGTGGTTTTCCCGTTTCTGACGTCATT
This sequence comes from Palaemon carinicauda, assembly GCF_036898095.1. Lineage (NCBI taxonomy): Eukaryota > Metazoa > Arthropoda > Malacostraca > Decapoda > Palaemonidae > Palaemon > Palaemon carinicauda. The sequence goes on along the minus strand of NW_027172192.1, from coordinate 11,402 downwards.
AACCCTCATTCTTACTAACTATTGTGGTCTGGTATCACTGTTTGCCCGTCGGGCATGCTCGATCGAGTGGACAGGGTTTTAACTGCTCTGACTGTTTTTTATTTTCAATTGGAAAGAAATCGCTGTAATTGCCCCACCTGAAGCGCACGAGCTTCAGGCGAGTTCGACCGCGACTCGGCTTCGAACTCGACCCTAAATTCCGTCAGTAACATGTTCAGTTCCTACTCCGATGGTGTTTTTTATGGCACTAAGTGTTTTTTATATAAAATTCTGTAGAGCTTCACGTCAATATGAATTGGCTCTCTGAATTTTCCAGTGATGTGATTTCCCCATATTCGCATGATTGGCTGGCTGTGCCACTGATTGTACAAGCTGCTTTTCCTTTCTAAAAATTTGCGATGTCGTAATTCTTTATCTTTAACGGAAAAAAAGACATGCGTACGTTCTCTTTATGCCATTAATAAATATAAGTAGCAATTTCATCGAGTTTTATTAAATGTACATCCTTTCAATTTCACGTAATTTAAGTGCATTGTTAGTGAATAAATGTACATTTTAGAGATATACATTAAGTTCTGTACTTTACATTCATCGTATACTAGTACAAAATATTTTTGTGTAACTGCATTATTGTAGTTTTACATATGTTTATATATAGTATCATTATACTAAAGTATTCACAATAATATTTACCAACTATAGTACTTTATTAATTTATGCAGATAGCAACGTGTTAACCATTTGAGTGCCATTATGTATTCTACGTCTTGGTATTTCTTTTCCTTTCAGCACCATTCGGCATTTTTTACATCTAGTTATTACCACATTTTTTCTCGTATTATTTACGAGTATGAAGATTTTACAAATGTATAATCATATGTCCTATAAATCGTATCTTTAATAGTTTCTATGCCAAGATAAGTTGACTAAAATGTCTCTAAAAGGAGCCTTGGGTGTACAATCGCCAAATCATATGCCGCAGGGTTGACGCTCAAATGGTTAACTGATTTGTGTGTGTTTTTTATGTGTTCTTTCAACCCAATAAATTGCTTGACCTTTAAAAGTTATATGGGAACTGAAAGCAGACCTTTGATAAGGAATATTTTACATTTTCAGTGAAATTACCATTTGGCTCATGTTACTCTGTTAGGGGTGCAGGTATCTATGGTTCTCCTCGGATACGTCCCTGATTATACACGATATCTTCGGATAATCGTTCCGGGGGTTAGAACCCCGTGATACCTGACTGTAATTCTCTTGTAATATCACTCGCAGAAATATTAGGCAGTAGGAAGCAGCGGAAGGGAACTTCCATCAGAACGACATGGCTATCTCACCCAAAAATAGATTTTTCCTACGTCAAAATCCCTTTGAAGTGGAACACTTGAATTTATCGAGGTAC